>NC_056732.1:1841972856-1842341208 GCF_019279795.1 Protopterus annectens | reverse complement strand
GTCCCACCAGCATGTTCTGTTGATTGTGGTAGTGAGGGTGAGGTCTCTGGAGCATGTGGTGTGGAGGGATTGGGATTTCTTTAGATGTAGCATTTCTAACAGAGCTGGGTCAGACATGGCTTTGTAAGTCATGCAGAGATCGCTTCAAAGTAGGCAATATGAGAAAGAGAATAGTTGGAGTTTTTTGAGTCTGTCCATGTAGGACAAGTGTTTAAGGCCTAGGGTCGTCTTTATGAGGTACTTTTGCAGCCTCTCCAGTTGTTGCAGGTTTCTAGTGAGGTACATGCCAAATGGGGCATTGTATTCGATGATTGGCCTAAAGAGGGAAGAGTAGAAGGAGACAATGACCTCTTTCTTCCTGGATGCAAAACCCTTAGTAATGAGATGTGCCACATAGATGGACTTTGTGACGACAATGGCAGTGTGGTGATCAAAAGAGAGGTTGCTGTCAACCTGTGTTCCCAGATCTCTTATAACACCTTTTGTGTTCAGTGGACTACTATCAATGTGGTAATTCATGGGAACCGAGGTTTTCCCAAAGGGGATGACAACACATTTTCTGGCATTGAGCTTAAGGCCATGGTTCTGACACCAGTCGTTGGTCTCAGTAAGGCCTTTCTACAGGATGTCAGCATCACTTGAGTTAATAATAATGCCCAACTTGCAGTCATCTGCGAACTTTGTCAGCCAGAGTCCCTTCGTGTTGGCCTGTACTTCAAAGAAGTAGATACCAAACAGGAGAGGACCCAGGACCGAACCTTTTGGAACTCCACTCATGACTGGTCGACACTCTGACTTGGAGTCAGCTACTTTCACACTGTGGGTTCTATCTGTGAGCCAGTTTGCAACCCACCTAGTGATATAGGGGTTGATGTCTAGCTTAGTGATTTTTTCTTTGATTCCTTTGTGGGGAATGGTATCAAAGGCCTTGGCCAGATCAAGGTAGGCTGTATGAACCATCTTGCCTTCATCCACAGCTCTGATGGCTGACTCAAAGATGTCGACCAGGTTGAGCGGGCATGATCTGCCCTTCACAAAACCAAACTGTGTGGAATGCAGAGTTTGGAGATTCCCCTATATCCTTGTTTATTAGTTCCATGATGATGCGTTTCATAGATTTGCATATCAGACTCATCAGGCTAATGGAGCAATAGTTCCCAGGGTCTGTAGTCTCTCCTCCTTTGTGGAGAGGGATGACTGTAGCAGTGCACCATTCGGTAGGGACAAAGCCTGAGGTGAGGCTGTAATTGAACAGGGCACACAGGTGAAGTGACAGTTCGCTCTGTAGTTCATGTAGAACATAGCCAGGGATATTTCCAGGTCCCATAGAAGCTGTATTCTTGGCCTTGGACAGTGCTGTTTTAACCTGTGCAGTAGTAATACAGGGTGCCTGGCAATCTACTGGTATTGTGACTGGTCCTTGCGGGGGGGGGGGGGGGGTAAAGTTGTCACTGAATCTGTTGGCCAGTATGTTGGCAATATCTTTTGGCTCGGTATAGGAGGTACCATTGTGCAGTAGCTCAGACCAAATCTGGGTATTGCCATGGAGATTCTTTACATAACTATAGAAGGCCTTGTGGTTGTCTTTACTATCTGCTGCAATTCTGTTTTCATAGCTAGTTTTACCGGATTTGATGAGGGATCTCAACTTTTTGTTGAGGCTAATAAGGGAATTTTTCCAGTCTTGGGACTTCACCTTATTCACCATCAGTTTCCTCCTTCTGTTGTAGAGTTTGTTTATGGCAGAGGACCACAAGATTGGCTTCATTTTTTTAAGGAAAGTGTCTTGGTTCTATTCGGTATGGCAAGACCCATTTATTTTTGCATGTGTTCGTACAGTGCATTGGTGTATGATTCAGCGGTCATGCAACTATTCTCCATTTGCATGGGTGCTGTGAATGTAGCCACCTCTGTTTTTAGGAGCCCAATGTTAGCTTTGGAGAAGTTTTTCATGGTGGTTACCTTTGCGGGGGAGGTGGGAGGGATGTGGATTTCCAAGTTGATTAGTTTGTGGTCACATCTTACCAGGGAGGAGTAGGGAATTATTGGTGTAGAGCAATGGGCGCCCATGTTAGTAATGACCAGGTCAAGGATGTTGCTACCTCTAGTGGGCATAAGAATGAGCTGGTCCAGGGCATTGGAATTAATGAATTCCAGGAAACCTTGGGGAAGTGTGTTGGTACATGAGTACTTTTCCCAGTTAATAGAGGGGTAGTTGAAATCGCCCAGTATGAGAGTGTAGATTGGACCCTAATATTCTCCAGGGTGCTTATGAACTTGCAGTGTGAGTCTTGGGACATGTTTGCAGACCTATAGCAGGCTATGACCAGAGTCGCTGTCTTACCCAGTGTTAGCTGAACCTGAAATGTCTCTATGTGTTATGTTGGGCTTCCAGTCTGGAGGTGTGCACATTCTTTATGAATATGGAAACACCAGTGCCTTTGCAGCTTTGGTACAAGTTCTGGGGCCGAAAGGTGTGGAATGAGTTATAGCCTGGTAGTGCAGGGGTGCTTTCTGCTGCCTTAAACAGGTCTCTGTTATGGCACAAATGTCGATGATCTCCATTTTAATGAGTGCTTTGAGCGAGTGCATTTTGAGATTTAGACTTGTAGCATTGAACAGCATGACCCTCAGATTGCATTTGTTTGTAGGTGTAACAGTGGTAATTTGGTCTTTGGAGCACCGCCTTAAAAAGGCACTGTAGGGGTGGCAAGAGCCTTGGCCAGTATCTGGAAGCCCAGGACTGACAGATGCAGGCCATCTCTGGCAAAGCATCGAGGTCTGTCAAGCATGTCATCCCAGGCAGACAGATACTGGATCCCCTTAGAATGACACCAGAAACTTAGCCAATTGTTGAAATCAATCATGTTTTGCTTGTACTGTGGTATTATTCTGGGTGATGGTAGGATGCTGCACAGGGCTAGGGGCATACCTGCCTGGACTACGTAATCCGAGAGCTCCTCCATGTCTCTTTTCATGTAGTCCAGGAAGGTACATAGCACATGTACAATGACAGAATCATATTTGTACCTGTTGTTGAGGGACCTGGGTGTGTGTGTTATGTGGTGGATCCTGGCGCCTGACAGGCAGCTGACTATTACTTTCTCCTTATTCAGCCTAATGAGTGTGACATCAGTGTGCCTCACTATCGAGTCACCTATGACTAGTGTGTTGGGCATGCTGTTTTGCCTTAGGGGCTTTGGTTGAGTGGCACACAGTTTAGAAGAGTTATGTGTCTCGTTATTAGTGTTGTGGTGGTCGAGTGCATTTCTGCCTTGGAGGTCTCTGCTGTTTGGGTAGATGTTTATTGAGAACCACCACGAAGGTGAGTGTGTGGTTTGTGTTTTTATGTGAAGGCAGTGCTGGTGTGTGTTCTGGAGGGCTATGTGTTCTATATGGTGTGGTGCAAGTGTTGACCTTCTCCTCTTGACCAGCTTTTCTGGTCTTGACTGGAAAGTGCGTGGCTTCTAATTTGGATATATAAGTGCATCTCTCGCAAGGAGAGGGTTGTCAGTGTACATGAGGCAGTTGCTACATTGCCTCAGGATGCCCAAGTTCACCAGATTAATAGGAGAAAGCACAGGGAACTAACCTTTAGACATGCCTGGCGGGGTGGTCATTAATAATAAGTACTGGTGCTGTTTCCTTGTAGAACATTTAGTGCTGGTAGCACTTGTGTGCTACAATACTTACTACAAGAAGTCTGGTAAAGTGCTAGACTAATAAGCTAGTAAAATTGCAGGAGAGGAGAGAACTAGCAGATCTAAGGAAAAAATTGAAGAGCAGACTTTGGCACTGCTCAGAAGCTTACAAACAGTCCTGGATACAACATATCTGTATCTGGACTAGACTAGTTACAGGAAAGGTGGGAAACAAGGGCAAATGCGGGCTTTTAAACCAGAAAGTTGAAAGAGATGGAAAAACTGCCCAAACAGCCAATAAACTACAATTTCTGGGCCAGAAACCACTCCTCTTGTGGTAGATAGGCTACCTAGTGCTCACCACTCCCACTGATAAGCTAGAAGGCTTCCCTCCAACACAGAAAAACTTGTGGGGCTCAGAAGCTTACATACAGTCTTGGATACAGATTTGCTGTATCCAGGACTGTATGTAAGCTTCCCTCCAACACAGAAAGGCTTGCGGGGCTCAGAAGCTTACATACAGTCCTGGATACAACAAATCTGTATTTGGACTAGACTAGTTATAGGAAAGGTGGGAAAAGCACAAACACGGGCTTTTAAACCAGAAAGTTGAAAGAGATGGAAAAACTGCCCAAACGGCCAATAAACCACAATTTCTAGACCAGAAACCACTCCTCTTGTGGTAGATAGGCTACCTAGTGCTTACCACTGTCACTGATAAGCTAGAAGGCTTCCCTCCAACACAGAAAGGCTTGGGGGCTCAGAAGCTTACAAACAGTCTTGGATACAGCAAATCTGTATCTGGACTAGACTAGTTACAGGAAAGGCAGGAAAACAAGCTTAGAATATTTTTTTTACAGAAAAACAGCTAAAACAGCACTAAAAACAATTCAAGTGCAGTGCAAGCTAGCACACTTGTGTAGCAGTATTAAGGCAAATACAGTTTAAATAAATGCAATTTATTCAAAATATATTCTGAGCCAAATTATGTTATTGTTTTATTCAACTCTGAACAGTTAAAAAGTGCCAAAAAATATACGTATCGGTTGAGAAGCACACTCAGTCAGAACACAGAGAGATTCTGGCAAAGTTTTTTTTTTTTTTTTGTTTAGTAAAGTGGAAAAGTAGAAGATAATTCAAGGTTAAGAAACTAAGTGGGCTGGCCTTCCCAAATGTTCTCTCTGTATTAGGTAGAATGAGCTAATGACACTAGACTGGGAGGAGTATCCCAGATCAAATTTACAGTAGGGGCAGGCAACTGCAAAGCCACCAAGTATAAGAACAATATACCAATGGGGGTGGAACTAAATCAGTTATATGATACACTCCTTGGAAGGAAATCACAACAAACAAACAGATGCAGACTGTTGCAGACAGTAAAGGACAGAAACAATACAGCAAATATATAAATAATAAAGCAAATGTATAAATACAGCACAGTGCAAACTGAGTTGCAAAAAGTGTACTTATCAGTTTGGAATATCAGATGAGAGTCGATTCCAACTCTGCACACAGCCAGGAGAATTTAGATTTATCAGCTCTGCACATATCAGGTGCTCTGTTTCACATGAATAGGTAACTTGTTCCAAAGACACATCAGTTGCTGGGAGATAAATCTGTCCCTCCAGCATGTCCTGTTTAAGTCACAGGCCATATTTTGGTCCCTGAAATGGATAGCCCTATTCCCATTTTATTTACTGATATGAAGCAAGTTCATTAGGATCGAGTCTTGGGTTGATCTGTAGACCAGGCATATAAGTCTCCCCTAAAAATCTATATGATATGGAGTACAGTGACAGGGACTTGAGTCAGAATATGTAAGGCACATGCTAGAGCCCCTTGATCTTCTTTGTTAAAGACCTCTGAGATCTCTCCAGTTGCTGCATGTGTTTTGTACAGTACATGCCAAACAGGGTGGTATACTCAATTATGGGACAGATTAGTGCCAAGTATGGAGGGGTTATAACTACTTTTGCTTTCAAGGTGATGCCTTTAATAATCAATTGTGCTATGTATAAAGCTTTTCTTACTACAGTTGACACATGGTCGTCGAAGTTAACATTGCAGTTAACTTGTGATCCCAGCTCCCTTACCACTTAGTGGGTACTTAGGTTATTGTTGTTGATCTGTTAGTGCGAAGGAATATTGTTTGTGCCAAAGTGAATGATGATACATTTCTTTGCATTGAGACCAGGAGTAATACACCAGTTGTTGGTCTGCTTGAGACCCGTCTGGAGTATACTGACATCATTTGGGGATTCAGTGATTGCATCTAATTTGCTGTCATCTACAAACTTGTTCAGCCACAATCTCTTAGTTTTGACCTGAACTTCTGAGAAGTAAATAGTAAGCAGTAGAGGGCCCAATACTGACCCCTGTGGCATCCTATGGTAACAGGTTTGCTAGTTGATGTGAAGTCAGCCACTTTGATATTGTGTGTATGGTTTGTGAGCCACTTGGCAACTCATCTTACAATGAAGGGGTTTACATTCAGTTTGTTAAGTTTATCAGTAATGCCTGAATGTAGGATTGTGTTAAAAGCCTTTGCCAAGTTGAGGTTTGCTATGTGCACAGATTTTCCCTCGTCACTGGCCCTGGTCACATTTTCAAAGAAGTCCAACAGACTTGACAGGCAGGATCTGTCCTTCATGAAGTCAAATTGGGTAGGATCCAGGGTTTGGAGGTCACCTATGTCTTTATATATGACATCCATAATGATATGTTCCATGGCCTTACAAATGAGGTTGGTCAGGCTTATGGGTCTGTAATTCCCTTGATCTGTTGTTAGGCCACCTTTGTGGATGGGAATAACGGTTGCTGTTCTACATTCTGCAGGGACAAAGCATGTGGTTAGGCTATGATTGAAAAGCCTGTTTAGAAGACAGCCTGGGATGTTGTCTGTCCCATAGATGCTGTGTTTTTTTTGCCTTGAACAAGGCTTTGAGGACCTGCTCTTCAGATATGTAGGTTGGGGGGTTGTTTGGGGGAAGGTTTGTGATAAGTTAGGAGGGGATAAAGGAATGACTTTTTCACCAAACCTATCTGCTAGCAGGTTTGCTGTCTCTGTGGGGTAAGTGTGTGTGATATCAATGGTCACTAGTTCTACACATGCTTGGGAATTACCTTTTAGGCTACTTACATAGCTGTAAAAGGCCTTATAGTTATCCTTGGCTGTACTTGCTAAATTTCTCTCAAAGCGGCCCATAGAGGATTTGATAAGTTGTCTTATTTGCCTGTTGAGGCTGAGAAGGGTGCTTTTCCATTGTTGGAACCTTGCCTTTGTTTTCTTGGGCAGCAAAATTTTGCATTTATTGTAAAGTTTGTTGATGCTGGATGTCCACCATGGCAGCTTGCTTTACTTGGGACTCTAGCTTTGATTCTTTCTGGTAGAACCGAGTTTATACACTTATGCAAGTGATTGTACAGGGCTTTAGTGTAAGCTTTGGTGTATTTACAACTGCCTTGGTGAAGTTTTTTAGCCTTATTTTATCCTTTGTGAGTTTTGTTGTTAGTGCTAGCTCAATGGTGACTGTTTTGTGGTCAGATTTAACCAATGAGTGTCTGACAGTTGCGGCCGTGCATCTGTTTGACATGTTAGTGAGGACCATATCTAGAATGCTTGTTCCTCTTGTCAGGGTATGAACAGTTTGTTCCAGGGCATTTAAATTAACAAAGTCAAGGAAATTTTGTGCTACTGAGTTGGGGGTACCGTAAGTTTCCCATTTGAGGGTGGGATAATAGGAAATCCCCATGACCAGAATGTTTGGTAAAATTTGGATTGTCTCCAGTTTGGTCAAGTAGGCATAGTGGGCATTGTGACCCATGGAGGGGGAATCTATAACTTGCTATGACTTGAATGGGGGTCTTACCCACCATAACCTTGACTTGGAGTAATTCCATGGTGCTTCCCAGTCTAAATAGATGGGAAGTGAATTTATCTCTAATATAAGTAGAAACCCAGCCACCTTTGTTCATTTTGTGGTCTAAAGTTATGGAATGCATTATGCCTTGCAACACCAGGGTACTATCTGAGGTCTTGAACTAGGTTTCTGTGATAGCACAGGCATCTACATCTCCTAGTGATAACAGTGCTTCCAGGGAGTGCAGTTTTTTGGTTTAAGCTCCTAGCATTTAGCAGCCTGACTCTTATTTTGTTCTGATTGGCTAATGTCATGTTGTTAATGTTGTTTTTGAGACTTTGCCTAAAAAAGTATGGGGGAGGCAAGAGGCTTTGCCAGCAGCCAAAAGCCTAGAGGTACCAGGTGCAAACCATCTCTGGCAAAGCAGCAAGGTTTGTCAACCATGGCTTCCCAGTCTGACAGGAACTAGATCCCCTTTGAATGACACCAAAACTAAGCCAGTTATTGAAATTAATTATAGTTTGTTTACACTGTGGCATCAGGCTAGGGACATACCTGCCTGGGACACATACTCAGAGAGCTCAACCATGTCTCTCTTCAAATAGTCCAGTGAGGTACATCTCAGGTCATTCACACCAACATGAAGTATGACAGAGTTGTAATTGAACTTGTTGCTGAGAGGCCTAAGTGCATGCGTGATTTGACAAATTATGGCACCGGACAGGCAGCTGACTGTGACTTTCTCCTTGTCTAACATAGTGAGTGGCACATCCCTGTGTCTCACCACTGAGTCTCCAATGACAAGAAAATTTGTTTTTTGAGTGTTACACCTCACTGTTTTGCTGGGTGAGACACTAGTATTGCTATGTGTCTTTGGTGCTGTTGGGACGATGTTAGTTGTACCAGTCTTGTATTTTGGAGGTCTGTGGTGTTTCGGTAAGTCTTTTGAGAGAACCTCCATGTGTGTAGATAAATTTTGTGTTTGATGCGCACTATGTGTATGAGTAATGGTACTATGTGCATATTTACTGGTGGGCAAGCTGACAACCTCTTCCATGTTACTGTTTTGAGTGCGAGAGACCATGGATTCAAGATTCTTGGTGTAGATACATCTCTTGCACTGTGTAATAGAGTAAGTTATTAGTACAGGGTTGTCAGTGTGCATGAGGCAATTGTTACACTGCCTGAAGAGACCCAAGTCAACAAGGTTGGCAGGAGAAACAAGGGTAGTCCAACTATCCATAATGCTAGGTTGAAGACTGTTGTCACTAAGTGTGGCTTTTCGGAATCCTTCATGGAGGAGCTCAGTTGTTGGATATTTCTGCCTGGGGATTTATTTATTTGTTTGTTTGTTTATTTTGCTTGTGTTTAATAGGTTACAGTTCACAAGCAGTATTTCTTTGACAGGAAAAGCACTAAGGATGAGGGCTACAGTTGTGCACTGCACTGTGCTGCACAACATGCAAAAGAGCAGAAACCTACTCAAATACAGGGCCTAAATACCAGAAGCTAAACACTTGAAAAAAACATGAAAAATATTCAAAAGTACCAATGAAGATGCTTATTCCAAGCCCGAGACTGACCTCGCTTTAGCAGACAGGGCCCAATCAACACAATCCTCTCACTAAAGTGCAGACAGGCCCTTTCCAATCCAAGATGGCCTGGAAAATGTGTTCAGAACAAGCAACCACTACAATCAGACCCAGAAGCAGCAGGCCTGTATCTGGACTATGCTACAGCTACTAACAGCCCTAGTTTCAGTGGGAAACACGAGAGAATGTTTAACACAGCAGAAAAATAGCAGGGAGACTAAAATGTGTAAAATAGCAGAGAACAAGCAGAACAGATAACTTTAAAACAGTGAAAAATATCAGTAAACATTTAACAAACAGTAAAAATAGCAAAAATGCTTTGTAAACAGTGAAAACAACAATAACATTCAATTTAACAGGCACAGTAATGCCAATAGTTACAGCGCAACAGTGTAGATTAGTACACAGTGTATACATACAGTATAAAAGTAGGAGGCAGGGAGTAAAAAAGTGCAGTAAGTAGTACAAATAATAAAATAAAAAAAACAGGCAACTTATGTTTCTTGGAAGCTCAGAAGCCTCTAGTCATCTGGTATCTCAGCTCAGAGTTGAGGCTGGGAGCTTACCTCAGTTCAGCTTGGTACAAACAAGCAGAAACCTGATCAAATCCAGAGACTAAATACCAGAAAGTAAAAACATGAAAAAAAATTAAAATGATTCAGAGGGAGATTCAGAAGGACCAATGAGGATTCCTATTCCAAGCCCTAGACCGACATCCCTTTCCCAGACAGGGTCAGATGATACAAGCAGGAGAGGGGAGGTCTGAATGAGGAGGTCAAAGCTAGAACCAGAGGGGCTGCAGCCAAATGGCACAGAGTGTCAGATGTAGTGTATGACAGAAGAATGCCAAAGAAGCTTAAAAATAAGGGGTTCAAAATGGTGGTGTTACCAGTACCACTGTATGGTACATAAACCTGGACAGAGATCACAGAGTAGTTGAGAAAGATAGAGGTGATGGAGATGAAGTGCCTGAGATGGTTTGTAGGATGCACACTCTGGGACAGATGAAAATATAAGGACATCAGTGCAGAAGCTAGAGTAGTTCAAATTACAGGGAAGGTCAGAGAGAACAGATTATGGTGGTTTATGCACATGTGCAAATAAACAGAAAATAATCCGGTAAAGAAGATTTGGGACAGACAGGAAGAACGCACAAGGAAATGAAGGTGTCCAGCAAAGAGGTGGATGGGTTATGTGAGAGAAGACCTTAAAATGTCAGGCATGACTGTCAGAGGAGGCAGGAGAGTTGCGTTGAATCAAGAGAGATGGTGACAGTTCACATGACACCCCAACCTCGTGGACAATGGGAAAAAGTCGGGCTGATGATGATAATGATAGTTTTATGGGGATTGTATCTCTGTATATTCAACAGGTATATTTATGAACCCTGTTACAGGCATTTGTATTGTGTCATATCATGGGTCAAGAACAATATTAAATATATGTTAGCTTTCTGACGTGGAAAGTTGCAGTTGTACCACTAAGCTTATCTACTTTAACACATAAATAAAAGCATCAGGACTTCAGTCTTTTTTTCTATTTGTACTTAGTACCACTAGTAATAAGGGAACGTTCTTTACTGTTGCAACAGTAACAAGAGTTTGATTATGTAGTACCGCTCGTAATGAAACCGTCTTTACCGTTGTAACAGTAACAAGAGTCTGATTACTAAGTACCACCAATAATAAGGAAACATTCTTTACCACTGTAACAGTAACAAGAGTCTGATTACTTAATACCACCAGTAATAAGGAAACATTCTTTGCCATTGTAACAGTAACAAGAGTATGATTACTTAGTATCCCCTGTAATAACCATTGCAACAGTAACAAGAGTCTCATTAATTAGTACCACCAATAATAAGGAAGCATTCTTAACCATTGCAACAATAACAAGAGTCTGATTACTTAGTACCACCAATAATAAGGAAACATTCTTTACCATTGCAACAGTAACAAGAGTTTGATTACTTAGTACCACTAGTAATAAGGAAACATTCTTTGCCATTATAACAGTAGCAAAAATCCTATCTGTTGCAAAAATGCTGCAGCTAAAAAGTGGGAAGGTGGCCTAATGGTTAAGGTGTTTGCCTTACAAACACAAGGTGCAGGGTTTGAGTCTCACAAGGGATAAATGGCTAGGCTTACAATGACTCACAAGGGCAGTTAGCCTAGTACTAACCTATGAAATCCTGCAGTCCGATTCTGTAATGTCTAACAGTTACTTGCAGCTAATGGTGAGTTTTTAAATGCATAAAGCTATTGTGTTAGAAAACAGTGCCATTAAGCATGACTGTTTTTTTAAACTTAGACTAGTACCATGTTTTCGTGTTATGACTGTAGTGAACTTAGACTAGTACCATATTTTTGTGTTATGACTGTAGTGAACTTAGACTAGTACCATGTTTTCATGTTATGACTGTAGTGAACTTAGACTAGTACCATGTTTTCATGTTATGACTGTAGTGAAATTAGACTATTACCATGTTTTTGTGTTATGACTAATGAATGGGCTGATTGCACCTGCACCTTTCAGCCATCAAGCAAGCTGACTGTAAGAGTTTTATACTACTTAGTAGTAAGTGATGCTGTCACAAAAAGCTGGAGGAGGAGGATATTTTGGGGAGGACTTAGAGATGGCAGTTGCATCAGACATACTGTTATAAAGCCTTAAGCGTGATTAGTATTAGCATGTGATTAGAAAGAGCAGTAAATAGGAGGACACTGATTTTAATGGTGGTACGTTCATTAATGAAATTTTATAAAATAGCTCTGCAGTGCTTTCTACCATTACAAATTAGAAAGTTTTTTTTTCCCTGTGGATATGCTAATATGTAGTTTGTTTTGTAAAACCAGGGATAAGTGAAGCATAAGTTCAGTGTTGCTCATCATATTCTGACACATTATTTTTTTTCAGTCCACAGGAATGTACCTGTAGATTTCACTGATCTGCAGATTCTACAGTTATCCCATGGGAAACATCAGGATTCTGAATGTGACACATTTCCCTCAGATAAGATGTCATTCACATTGCAATACATGTTGCAGACTGAAACCAGACAGCTTAAAAGCTTGGAAAGCAGTAAGTTTATGAAGAAAACAGAACGAGAAATGCATCTGGAAACTTCTGCAGGAGAAAGGCAGCGCAATTGGCTTAATGACGACAGCACTTCAATGCCCACTAAGAAAAGGTTTTCTACTCTATTAATTCACAGTGTAAAAACACAAAACAATACATTGACAAAACCATATAAATGCATCACATGTGATAAACGTTTTAGACAGAAAAGTGCTGTTATAATTCATCAGCGTATCCACACTGAGCAGAAACCTTATAAATGTACCACGTGTGAGAATCATTTTAGGCACAAAAGCAGTCTAGTAATTCATCAGCGTATCCACACTGGGCAAAAACCCTATAAATGTGCCACATGTGAGAAAAGTTTTAGACAGCAAAGCTCTATTATAAGTCATCAGCTTATCCACACTGAGCAGAAACCTTATAAATGCACCGCATGTGATAAAAGTTTTAGACAGAAAAGCGCTCTTATAATTCATCAGCATGTCCACACTGAGCAGAAACAATATAAATGTACCACATGTGACAAAAGTTTTAGGTCTAAAAGTAGTCTGGTAAGGCATCAGCATATCCACACTGAGCAGAAACCTTATAAATGTACCACATGTGAGAAGAATTTTGGGCAGAAAAGCAATCTGGTAGTTCATCAACGTATCCACACTGGGCAAAAACCCTATAAATGTGCCACATGTGAGAAGAGTTTTAGACAGCAAAGCTCTATTATAAGTCATCATCGTATCCACACTGAGCAGACACCATATAAATGCACCACATGTGATAAAAGTTTTAGACAGAAAAACACTCTTATAAATCATCAGCATATCCACACTGAGCAGAAACAATATAAATGTACCACATGTGACAAACGTTTTAGGTCTAAAAGTAGTCTGGTAAGGCATCAGCATATCCACACTGAGCAGAAACACTATAAATGTACCACGTGTGAGAAGAATTTTGGGCACAAAAGCAGTCTGGTAGTTCATCAACGTATCCACACTGGGCAAAAACCCTATAAATGTGTCACATGTGAGAAGAGGTTCAGAGCAAAAAGCACTCTTGTAAGTCATCAGCGTATCGACACTGAGCAGAAACCCTATAAATGTGCCACATGTGACAAGAGTTTTAGGTACAAAAACAATCTGGTAAGGCATCAGCGTATCCACACTGAGCAGAAACCTTATAAATGTACCACGTGTGAGAAGAATTTTGGGCAGAAAAGCAATCTGGTAGTTCATCAACATATCCACACTGGGCAAAATCCCTATAAATGTGCCACATGTGAGAATAGTTTTAGACAGCAAATCTCTATTATAAGTCATCATCGTATCCACACTGAGCAGACACCATATAAATGCACCATATGTGATAAACGTTTTAGACAGAAAGGCACTCTTATAAATCATCAGCATATCCGCACTGAGTAGAAACAACATAAATGTACCACATGTGACAAGAGCTATAGATATAAAAATAGTCTGGTAAGGCATCAGCATATCCACACTGAGCAGAAACCTTATAAATGTACCACGTGTGAGAAGAATTTTGGGCATAAAAGCAGTCTGGTAGTTCATCAACGTATCCACACTGGGCAAAAACCCTATAAATGTGCCACATGTGAGAAGAGGTTCAGAGCGAAAAGCACTCTTGTAAGTCATCAGCGTATCCACACTGAGCAGAAACCCTATAACTGTACCACATGTGACAAGAGTTTTAGGTACAAAAACAATCTGGTAAAGCATCAGCATATTCACACTGATCAGAAATCCTATAAATGTACCATGTGTGAGAAGCATTTTAAGCACACACACACACAGTCTGGTTATTCATCAATGTATCCACACTGGGTAAAAACCCTATAAATGTGCCACATGTGACAAGACTTTTACACAGAAGAGTCACATGTTAAGTCACCAACTTCTCCACACTGGACAGAAACTATACAAATGCACCATGTGTGACAAAGCCTTTAGATATAAAAGTGACATGATAGCTCATCAAAGCACACATACTGGGCTAAAACCTTACAAGTGCAAAATGTGTGATAAGAGTTTTGAAAAGAAGCGTGACATGCTAACTATCAGTATAACCACTCTGGGCAGAAACCCTACAAATGCACTATGTGTGACAAAGACTTTAGATGTAAAAGTGATATGATAGCTCATCAGAACATACACACCGGGCTAAACCTTTACAGGTGCAAAATATGTGATAAGAGTTTTGCATACAAGAGAAGTGTAATAGTTCACCAACGTATCCACACTAGGAAAAAGCCATATAAATGCACAATGTGTGACAAGAATTTTACACAAAAGAGTCACATGCTAATTCATCAGCAGAGCCACACTGGACAGAAACCCTACAAGTGCACCATGTGCGATATGAGCTTTAGGTCTAAATGTTATATGATAATTCATCAGAACATACATAGTGGGTATAAACCCTTTAAGTGTACAATGTGTAACAAGAGTTTTGCACAGAGGAGTAGTTTGATAGTTCATCAATGTGTCAACACTGGGGTCCTGATGGAGAGATGAAAAGTCAGCAAGCAAAGGGGAGTAGTAGTGCTGAAATTGAATTCATCCTCAAGTCTTGATGAGTACCTTCACGAGGTGGACCCTGTTTTTGCAAAACCTCACCAAGGCGACACTGATATATAGACTGTATTTTTATAGGGTATATCATGGACAGGAGTAAATCAAAAATAAAAAGATAGCTGGGTGCAGAAGACCCAGGATAAAAGATTGCTCAATCCTGTTAGGCACACTGGTGGCAGGACTGGAAAAAATTACAGTGTAGAATCCTCAAAATACGGACTATTCCTACAATGGGGCCAGGCCAGGCTCAGGGGGAAGATGGCCCCCCTGTTGTAGAAGGAATTAGAAGTCCACAAAAATGGCAAAAATTGATTGGCCAAAGAAGATCCATAAAGACGATAGAGTGGACTATTGAGGATAAGAAAGAAATTATGTATTTCCCATTGTTACTATTATGCAAAAAGCCCAGAATTTCCAGACACAAGACATACAAAACGATTAAGAGAGAAATTAGAGGAAAGAAAATACTTCCGCAGGAAAAACTGTCAGAAGCATCAAATGAACATTTACTTTCATTAATACAACAGATTTTTGAAAAACAATATATAGATCAAGAAATTTTGATCTGTTTCAGAAAGAAGCATCTGAGGAAGTGAGAAAATATAAACAACAAAACCTAGCAATATTTGAAAAATATAAAAAAGAAATATGGACATGGGAAAGAAAGAGAGATTTGATATGGTGCAATATGTATGCAAAGGAGAAAGCCAAGTTAATTAATATAGAGAAGGCACTCTCAAAGATATTCAAATAGAAATACAGGCAAAGGCATCCTGATATGGAAAATTTCACAATAAAAAGATTACGAGCACAAAGATGTAATTTAGAAAAGATGACTGGTAGCAGAAGTTAAAGAAATAGAAGTTGAAGTTATGGAGTGCCTGTGAAGTGAAGGATTTAATGTAGAAGGTCTAACACAGACTACATCACAGCATGATGGAGTGAGTCCCCAGAATAAGGAAAAGCAAGAAGATCAGGAGACGTGAAGAAGAAATATGGACATGAGAAAGGAAAAGAGATTTAATATGGTGTAATATTTATGCAAAGGAGAAAGCAAAACTAACTAATACAAAAAAGAGCAACACCAAAGATATTTGAAGAAAAATATAAGAAAAGGAATCCAGATATGGAAAACTTTACAATACAAAAAATAAGACTAAGAGGAAAAGTAGAAAAAGAAATTAGTAATGGAGAAGTCAAAGAAATAGAAATTGAGGTTATGGAACAGCTGCAAAGAGAAGGATTCAGTGTAGTAAATCGAGTACAGAAAGCACCACAACAGGATAGAGCAATGGATATCCAAATTAAGGGGAAACCAGTGGAACAGGAAGCAATTGGTTAGGTGCCATATCAAGATATTTTGGAGCCTTTCACAGGAAACCAGTATAAACATTCACTTGAAGCTAGACAGCAAGGAAAGAAACAGGAAACTGTGGAAACTCTGATGCTGGCAATGTTGAGGAGCGATAGGCCAGTGAGTTCCCATATGACAGAATAACAGATGATACAGGATGAAATTGAAGAGAATGTGCCACAGGAAGATGCAGTAGACCTTTCTATAGAATGTTTGCAGGAAACAGAAAACAAGGGATGCGCCCTTATTATGGAAGAAAAGGAGTTATGAGAAGAGTTGCTTGATTTAATAAACAAAGACAGATAGATCAAGATCAATGAGAGAAGTAGACTGCAGAAGCTTAATAAAACCCCAAAAGGTAGAAACTTGATAAAACAAATGAACACAGTAATTAGGACTGTCCATAGAGATCCATGAAATATAACAGAAGTAAACACAATATATTACTGTGCTGCTAAATTAATAACCGATAAAGTTCTACCACAGGAACATAGGGTAGCAAGGGAAAAGAGGGTGCGAAAGCGAATACCATCATGGAAATATCGAATAGAGAAAACTATAAAGCAGCTAAGACAAGAAATGTCACTGTTAGAAGATTATAGAAGAGGGAATAGATCAACAAAAATACTAAGAAAGATAGATGTGATAAAAGCAATGCACAGTATTAGAACAGACCAGGATCTATTATGTACTATTGGAGATAACAAACTAAAAATTTCAAAACAGGCGGAAAGACTTAGAAGATACAAAGATAAATATAAGGGAAAAGCACAAAATAAGCAATTTATTGATGATCCAAAAAAGTTTTATACAGAATTGGGAAATAAGGTAAAAGGAATTGATAGACCACCAAAAAAGGAAGAAGATACATTTTGGAGAAGTATCTATGAAGATCCTGTGGAACATAACAAAGATGCTAAATGGATAGAAGAAGTAAAAGAAAGAATAAGAAGTTAAAAGGTACAGGTTATGAAATGGGATGAAATAACAGCCAGAGAAATTGAAACAAAGTTGAGAAAAACCTCTAACTGGAAAACTCCATGGCCAGATGCAGTACCTAACTTTTGGCTTAAAGTATTAACGTCTTTACATGAGAACTTAGCCATGAGTAAGAACTATTTATATGTGCACCCCGAACACATACCGCACTGGTTAACAACAGTAAAAACAATGCTCTTACTTAAGAGTGAACCTGCAAGCTACCCTAAAAATTATAGACCAATAACTTGTCTTCCAATGATGTACAAACTTTACACGGGAATTGACACTGACAAAGTTTATAGTCATTTAGAAGAAAACTCAATTATGGCAGTAGAACAAAAGGGCAGTAAAAGAAAGTCATATGGAACAATGGATCATTTGTTGTTAAACAAAGTTATAGTGGAGAATTTTAAGAAGGGGAAGAATCTAAGTATGGCATGGATTAACTACAAAAAAGCATGGATAAAAGAGTGCTTAAAAATGTATAAGATAACCCTACACTGATTGACTACATTGCAGTAACCATGAAACAGTGGCAGACCACTTTACAATTAAGCCATGATAAAGGACAGATAATTATTCCAGGGATAAAAATTCAAGGGGGGATATTCCAGGATGACTCTCTGTCACCATTGCTATTCTGCCTTGCCATTAATCCATTAAGCTGTTTACTTAAACACCTTAGGCCATAGCTACAATTTGGCTTCTAGAAAGCAACAAAGTCTAATGACTTCTCATCCTCTCTTTGTCGATGATTTAAAACTGTATAGCTTATCTGATGAGGAACTGAAAGCACAGCTGCACGTTGTCAAAACTTTTTTCAGAAGATATTGGAATATCATTTCGTTTTGATAAATGTGCAAAAGCAACCTTTAAAAAAAGAAAACTGCAGCACCAGGAAAACATAAGTTTGGGACAAGAATGTGATATAAAAGAACTTGAGCAAGAGGGAGTGTATAAATACTTGGGAATTGATGAAGGATTGGGAATAAAACATGAACAAATGCGAATAAAGCTCATTAAGGAGTACTTTAGAAGACTTAAATTAATCCTGAAAACAGCATTGACATCTAGTAACAAGATCCAAGCCATAAATCAATTTGCTCTTCCTGTCCTAACTTAAAGTTTTGGAGTGATTGACTGACCCCAAAAAGTGTTGGATAGATTGGATATTAAAACAAGAAGGATGCTTCATGCTTACCAAATGACTTATAAAAATTAGTGTATACCAAGATTATATATTTCCCACTCTGAAGGAGGGATGGGCCTCCTTGAAATTGATTACATGTATAGATCTACAATCATGGGACTCCACACGTATCTGCTGACCTCACAGGATCAAAATGTAGTGAAAGTTTTGAAACATGAGGAGAATAAATCTAAGATATCTCTGCTTAATTAAGCAGAAGCATATCGCCATCAAGCAGAATTGGAAATTATACCAGAAGCAGATAAAAATCAGGCAGCAACTGAATGTGCTAAAAAACGAAATAAAGAATATAAGGTGAAGGACCAGATGAGAAGGCAATAAATGTGGAAAAAACATAAATATAGTTGCAAGTATAGAAAACTTCTGGAAGAGACTCATGTTGATCAAGAATGAACACAGGAATGGTTAAGGAGAGGTGAATTCACATCAAGAAATGAAAGGTTAATATTGGCAGCCCAAGATAGTGGGCTGCATACATGCTGGTTTACAAAGTCCATTGAACATGTGGGAGAAACAGACATGTAGGTTTTGTAAAACTGAACTGGAAACAGTCACACCTTGTTGCTGTTTGCAACACACTAATGGCACAGAGACTGTATAGTGAAAGGCATAATAATGTGGCGAGAATGTTACTCTGGAGATTGTGCAAATATTATGGTATCAAAGTGGCTGAAAAACTCTGGAAACATGATCCACAAAGAATCATAGAAAATGATGAATTTTATGTCACATGGGATCACCCAATACCAACAGTTCAAAAGATAGATGCTAGAAAACTGGATATAGTGGTCCAAGAAAAAAAGACAAAAGTAGCATTGATCATTGAAATCGTCACACCTAGTGACTACAGTGTCTTGCGTACAGAGAGACACAAAGTCATAAAATACCTGGATCTGTAGGCAGAAATGAGAGCCATGTGAAGAAAGATACCCAGACAGTTCCAGTAGTAGTGGGAGCAACTGGTCTTATAAAAAAGAATTCACAATCGTATTTAGATATGTTACCAGTTCATGTAACACCGTACGAATTGCAGGAGTCATTACTGGGCTCATTGCGGGTGCTCCGAAGAGCACTTTTGTCTAATGTCAAAGAGTGAAACAATACTAATTTCATGAACTTTAATCGTACTTTGACTTAGGAATGGGGTCCATTCCTGTCATGGTATTAGAAACCCAAAAGCCTTGGAGAAATTAAAAAAGGAAAAAGCCATATACATGCAAGATATGTGACAAGAGTTTGACACAGAGGAGTCAAATGGTAGTACATCAGCGTACCCACACTGGGCAGAAAAATTTTCAGATGATATTGAAATGTCATTTGGTCTTGATAAATGTGCAAAAGCAAACTTTAAAAATGGAAAATTGCAGCATCAGAAAAACATCAGTTTGGGATAAGAATGTGATATAAAAGAACTTGAGCACGAGGGAATGTATAAATACTTGGGAACTGATGAAGGATCGGCAATAAAACATGACCAAATGTGAATAAAGCTTAGTAAGGAGTACTTTAGAAGACTTAAATTAATCATTAAAACAGCACTGACACCTAGGAACAAGATCCAAACTATAAATCAATTTGCTCTTCCTGTCCTAACTTATAGTTTTGGAGTGACTGACTGGCCCCAAAAAGTGTTGGATATTAAAACAAGGATGCTTCATGCTCACCAAATGATTTTTAAAATCAGTGTATACCAAGATTATATATTCCCCATTCTGAAGGAGGGATGGACCTCCTTGAAATTGATTACAAGTATAGATCTGGAATTGCTGGACTCCACACATATTTACTGACCTCACAAGATCCAAATGTGGTGAAAGTTTTGAAACATGAAGAAAATAAATCTAAGATGACATCTCTGCTTAATTTAGCAGAAGCATATCGATGTCAAGCAGGAATGGAAATCAAACCAGAAGTGGATAAAAACCAGGCAGCAACTGAATGTGCTAAAAAAACAAAATAAAGAATATAAGGTAAAGGACCAGGTGAGAAGGCAAGAAATGTGGAAAAAAACGTAAATATAGTTGCAAGTATAGAAAACTTCTGGAAGAGCCTCATGTTGATCAAGAACGAATACAGGAATGGTTAAGGAGATGTGAATTTACATCAAGAAATGAAAGGTTAATATTGGCAGCCCAAGATAGTGTGCTACGTACATGCTGATTTACTAAGTCCATTGAACATGTGGGAGAAACAGACATATGTAGGTTTTGTGGAACCGAATTGGAAACAGTCACACACCTTATTGCTGGTTGTGACTCTCTAATGGCAGAAGGACTGTATACTGAAAGGCATAATAATGTGGCGAGATTGTTACACTGGAGATTGTGCAAACATTATGGTATCGAAGTGGCTGAAAAACACTGGAAACATGAGCCACAGAGAATCATAGAAAATGATGAAGTTTACATCACATGGGATCATTCAATGCCAACAGTCCAAAAGATAGATACTAGAAAACTGGATATAGTGGTACAAGAAAAGAAGCATTGATCATTGAAATCGCCACACCTAGTGACTACAGTGTCTTGAGCACAGAGAGACACAAAGTCATAAAATACCTCGATCTGCAGGGAGAAACGAGAGCCATGTGGAAGAAAGATACCCAGACAGTTCCAGTAGTAGTAGGAGCAACTGGTCTTATAAAAAAGAATTTACAATCATATTTAGATATGTTACCAATTCATGTAACACTGTATGAATTGCAGGAGTCATTACTGGGCACATTGCAGGTGCTGCAAAGAGCACTTCTGGCTATCATCAAAGAGTGAAACAATACTAATTTCATGAACTTTAATTGTGCTTTGACTTAGGAAAGGGGTCCATTCCTGTCATGGTATTAGAAACCCAAAAGACTTGGAGAAATTAAAAATGTCAGAAACCTTTTAAATGCACAATATGTAACAAGAGTTTTAGACTTAAAAATACTTTGGAAAATCATCAAAATATCCACACTGATGTAAGAAATCCCACTATGACAAATAAAAGTAGTCCATAAAAAGTAAAAAAGTAGGGTAAGGCAGGCAAGCAGCATGAAAACAAAGAGACGGACCCTTAAGGACAAAAATGAAATCTTGTTTTGCCATTTTTATGCAACAAACCTGAAGTTTCCAAAACAGGGTTACATTTCAAGAGTAAGGGAGCAAGTCGAAAAGAGAAAAATCATTGAAAAGGAAAAAATGCTAAACATTACAGATTCCGACCTAAGATCATTAATTGATAAAATAAAAGCAAAACATTATGTAGATAAGAAAACACTGATGAAATTAGAAAAAGCTGCAGAAAAGGAAGTATTAAGAGAGAAAGAAAAAAGGCCACATTTATTTGCAACCTTAAAAAGAGAGGAATGGACTCAAGAAAAGGACTGAGACCTAATATGGTGCAACTCATATGCAGAAAAGAAATCGATTCTAACTAATAGTCCTAAATAAAAATCAGAAATATTTGCAAATATATATATAGGTGAAGAAACCCAGGCATGTCAATTGTTACAAGAGAGAATAGTAGCGCAGACATCTAAAGTAGTGAAAAGTAAGCAGTTCGGTGAGACAGAAATGGAGCCAATTGAAAATGAAGTGATAGATCAGCTAAGAAGTGAAGGATTTGAAATGGGAACCCCAGACACAAATGCTACTTCAGAATAGTTATTCAGTGAAACAGGTACATCCTGAAGAAGTGACAGGAAGTAGAGCAGTGTTACAGTAATGAACATTGTTAATTCAGTTAAATGTTGAAAGCAATGAAGGTGTTTCCCAAAACAAAATCTCAGGAAGTCTAGCTGAAAAATCATTTAAACACCAAGGTATGTCTGTCATACCTCTCAACTGTACAAATTTTCGCAGAATGTCCAGATTTTTGCTTCACATTGGTCATCTGTTCCTCATAAAATTTGTGATTTTTTTTTTATTTTTATGGCAAATCACTGTGGATTAAATTCACTAAATAATGACAGTCATTTGAGTTTCAAACCTCATATCATTCAGAAAGTGCATAACAACACAATACCTTTTATTCTAGCAACTTTCTAATTTTATAAAAGCAATATTGAAAATGTGTCCCTATTATTGAGACTTGTCACCCATTATTTTTGACTTTATCTGAATTTTTTGTAGTAAGAGGTTGAGAGCTTTGTGTCTATACAGAGGCAAGAAGAGCAGAAAACAAGCCATAGGGAAAAAATATTAACCATGAAAAGTTTAATTTAAGGAGTGAACTGGTGGTTTTGATGGAAATAGATAAATATAACAATATATATGAGAGACAGAGACTACCAAAAGTGAATAAGACAAAGATTATTAAAAAATAAAAATTATTAATGTAAAGTAAATAAAGATCGACATGATATAACAGAAACTAACAGAATGTGTTACTGTGCAGCAGAACTAATAACAGAGAAAGTATTACCAAGAAAAAGTAATAAAGGAAAAAATATATCTCCACCATGGAAATGCTGATTAGAAATAAATGTGAAACAGTTAATAAAAGAAGTATAATTACTGAAAGAATACAGAAAAAGAGATTTATCTAAAAACTATAAAAGAAAAGCACAACTTCGAAACAGTGTCTCATTCCCTTTGAAACTCATGCCTGATACATGTCTGTATGTGCCTGCTACTGGTTTAATTAGCTGTCTTAGATTCTTAATTGTGCAGGGTTCCAGCCTTCATCTCCCTGATACATATACCCCCCCCTGGTTCAGACCTACAGGTTCAGCTATTGCACAGATGTGGATTAGATAAACAACCAAGTACCTGCTAGCCTTTATCAGTGCAGCATCCATGTACACAGTAATGCTGGAGTATCATACAATTATGAACTTCCTTCCTCAGATGCATGTTGGTTTACTTTGTACAGTACTGTAACATGCAGGATATGTATCTTTAAGTATGTTGATGTCTAGCAAAAGGAAGTGTATGGAATGTGGTGCAATTATTTCTGAGTAAGAATAAATACCTCATTGAGACTAAAAGCACTTTTACTGTGTTTTTGTTAGTTATTAAGCACCCCATTGAACATTTAAATGTTACATGGTTTCAAAACTATAAAGATGTGTAGAAATGAATAAATATATTTGTTTTGAGAGTTTTTGATTATAAGTTTAGATGTATAATTTCCAATTCCAAAATGGCACAGCTGCAGTCACCTGGAATTCTCTTAATAATAAAAAAAAGATCTCAGAAGTTTAGATCAAGAAATCAATTTTATTCCTCTGTGCTAACTAAGTGGCTGAAGAAACCTGATCAGTTACAGCATGAAACATTTCTGCTTGTTGCTGTCAGTGAAGTCTGAAAGGTATTTAATACTTGTGCCTTTCAAGAAGAGGAGGGAAAAACAGTAGTAGTTGGAGAGAAGGTTAGGAATCATTATAAACCCAGAAAGAACTTGTTTATTCAAAGTTTCCTCCTCACAAGGGCAAAAGGTCCTACAGATGTTGTAGGTACTTATGTCAATGAAGACAAGAGTCAACACAGACACTTTGTTTACTGATTTGCATGATACACTAATAAGAAATAGAGCAATTTGAGACAATGACAGCAACATGCAGAAATGTTTCACACTCTGGGTTTCTTCAGCTACTGTGCTAGTATTGGGGAATAAACTGGACAATTAAAATGATCACATATTAGGCTGTTAAGAGAAACACTCCTGATTTTTTTTAAAGTTGTGGATGTGTGCAGAATGAGTGAAATTGGTTCATATTTTAAAAGAATTAGCCTAGCAGATTGACTTGTACAAGATACAATATGAGTGAAAAAAAGGAAAAATAAGAATTATAGTGACACACTGTCATAACAGTACTAAAAATAAGAAAGCCATAAGGTTCAGAGGTAGTAGATCAAACCTCATGGTCTGTGAGTGGCTGTAAATTGAGAGGAAGAAATGTTCTACATTTAATCAGTTCTGTAGAAACCTTGGTAAAAATAATCATTTTCCAAAGGTGCAAAATGAAAGGCAAGTGCATTTAAAACAGTTTGTGTGCTGCTCAACAGAAACAGGAAAGCAAACTTATCTATTGGTGCTACAAAGTGAAAAGAGTTTATATTTTGAAGTCTGAAAATGCATCATAAATATTGAGACAAGAGCAAAGTCAGACTGTGCTCAAATGCTGACAAATAATAAAGGAAATGCTGATCTTAGGGTAGTAATCGTAGTTGTGTTTACTATGTTTGCCAGTTGGCCTGCATGTACCCAGAAAGGCTAAAAAGTAAAATTTTAAAATTCATGGGCTTTCAGAAGCCAAATAGTTGAAACACTGGTATGTACTTAAGGGATCACTTGCATTTGTCCCAGGGTCTTCTACCACAGGAAGTTTAGGGCATTACACAATGAAAACTAGTTTAGATGGTCTTTCTTGCAGTTTTTACATTGCAGTTCAGTTAGACGGTTTCATTGTAATGATGTTAATTATTTTCTGTTACTGGGGTCATAAAATGTAATGATACATAGTGATAAAATTCATTTTGTACTGAAAAATGTATTACCATTATGTTGCAATGTCATGTAAATTGCTATTTGAAGTGTTCTGGTGATTTCCATAGCTTTTCTTCACTTCAGCAATGGCCGCATACACCAAGACACCATACCCCACCGTGGGGGAGGGAGGTATTGTGCTTAATTTTTAATATGTTTGCAGTCATATAAATTGCAATACTTTAGGCTATGTTGAATAACTCATGGTATTAATAATAAAGGCATCATTGCCATAGCATATAACTAATTCCAATTATACAGACAGATATACGTAGCTGAATATTGATAGCAATAATACCCTGCACCTTAAGCTGTTCACTTTGAAACTGCTTGCAAGGTTAGCAATAGGAATAATGCCTTCCTGAAACTATCTGTTGCAGTTGCCATGGTAGCATTCCTTTCCAAAGATGAATAAACCAGTTGCCATTCCCCTCCACAGACTATAGTGACTCTGATGCTATTAGTTGATGAATGTTCAGTACTGAATGTAACAAATTGCCAAACCTTGTTTGAAACAAAGGTGCCACACGAGTTATTCCAGAGTGAACAGCTTCTCAACTTTACTTTGCTATTACAAGAAATACTTCTTAGTAACATGTTATATATCCTCAGAAAAAGACCATGGGCTACTTCAGAAAATGAAGCATGCAACAAGGTGTTGACTTCAATACTAACTTTGTTAGTAATGATAACATAAGTTAGAAATAAGGAATTCCTTTTACCCAGAATACACACACAAGTGAGATAAGTAAGCATCTTTCTTTATCTCATATTTTACTCATATCTCCACAGTGCCAGAGGAGATCTAATATAACTGCAAATGGCACCAGTGGGAGTTTCCCAGATGGTGCAACATACTCATAAGTGTAACAAATAATAAATAATATTAATATAAAAGTATATAACCTTATAAAATATGATACAAGTGACAAATGCAGTACCATACTTCATTATGATGGGTTGTCATCACTCAACAGTCAGTACATAAAACTTGAGATATTAATGTATTATACTGAACCAATGCGGTGAAAGAACCGTTGTATATCAATAATTACCACTCTGGTAGTGAAAGCATTATCTGTCACTTAAACAATATTTGCTATTTGCTGCTGCAATACTCCATTACTGATTGGTTATGGTATCTCATTTCACAACTTAACGCAGTTATTAATTCATATCCCACAAACAGCAGTACTAACAAGTATCACCAAGAGGTAGTTGTCAGAATTCAGTCATTCCTTTACTATGTACAAAATATATAGCAATTTTAAATGGTTAATTTTCTGTTATTAAATAAAATGCAATTACTTCACAACTCTTAAGATTCCATTTCTTGTCTCCATTTCTGTGTCTGTTGCTTTCTCTTTTTTATTATTTTTTCTCTCCCTTTTATCATATGTTCTTCTGTAGGTCCAGACGTGCCTGGAGCAGGTTAGTCAAAAGCTCCCAGATATGGGAGAGATTTCCACCTCCTCCTATCTATTCAGAGATGTCTTTGCTAGGTGGGGGTGCTAGGTGCGGGTAGTGGCTCTAGTTCTGTGTACCCCCTTGCATAATGAACCCTGGTAAGCTGCCAGCAGCATGAGCTTCAGGGCCTGGTTGCGGCAGCAGTTGAAAAGTCTGTGGAGAGATGCTTGAACCTACTTCAAACTGTACTCCATGCACTCCAGCAGATTCAATACTCACTGGTCCAGTTGGCTCTTCTATCAAGCCAAACGAGTCCTCCACTCCCACACCATTGCCCCCAGCCCTTTTTGGTCCATCACAGAGGGAAAAGGTCACTTGGACCAGGGTGGTACCTGTGTTGCAGATCTCCTCATCCTTATTTTGTGTCTGACTGTCATGTGTATGTCTTGTCAGTCCATCATAGTATTTTTATCATTTATGTTTCTGTGTTCCTTAAGCCTTTCCCAATGTTCCTGTTACAAAAAAAATGAAAATGGGTGTCTATCTCCATAAATATATAGTGCCTCACATCTCCCACCTCCTCCACCAGTATCCTATATACCTGTTCTTTCTGTTTCTCTTGTTTCTCTCTCTCCCATCTATTTAGCTTTGCTATCTTCCCCTTTTCCAACCTTATAGCATCCCAGACAGTGTATAAGTACACCCATTGTAGTGAATAGAAAAAACCTTCAAACAGTTTTAGTAAATTGCAGGCCAGTGGAACTCAGGTCAGTATAGTGCAGCTATTCATGGAAGTTCTCGAGAGATTTGCACATGCTTGCACCTACAGTGTCCTGCCAAAAAAGCCACATACCATGCATGACTTTATGCATTTATGACCTATACCACACATACCCACAGTGGATATTCAAAAGCGCTGTGTGCATGTTGTTGCAAGGCTAAGATCTTCTGAAATCATGGTCACTTAGGGAGTTAAATACAGGCACAGTGCAGCTTTTTGCAGATTACTGTTACACTGATTTGAAACATGAGAATATGAAACATGAGAATATGAATACCACCCTTAAACTATACACAGAGAAAGAATGTAATACTTTGAAGATACTTTTGAAGCATTGAGACAAAGAGGCACATTGCAGAATGCTGTGTTAACATGATCACAGCATTCAGGTGTAAAGTAAAGTTTGCACTGTTAATGAATTCAGGACACCAAGTAAAGTTCTGGCATGTCAATTTAAAAATAAGTGCAAGCTCATATTTCAAATCAGCATCTAAATAAGGTAGTTAACTTAGTTACTTAATATTTTGGATCATTTGGCTTACTGTAACCTAAGAGCCATAAAACAAATCTGCAGTGATATCTGAAGAACTTTACAAAGCCATTGAAATGATAAATGTCACCACTCTATTGATTTGTTTCTAGTTTTAGCAAATATTCCAAGGAAATATCATGTACAAATAAATTTTTAGGATCCGATAGTCACTGATGCACACAGGAAAGTAACAATAACTTTTAGGAGTAAAACTGAGCAGGAACTGAAGTAAGTGGAAAGATTAAGTGTCATTAAAATAACATAGTTATTTCTGATGTCTCTTGCTTCCTGTAAGACTGTAAGTCTCTCTGTCATAGTTCAGGAGCCCACCTGCTCCCTAAACTGTAGAAACGATTCTCTAGCTTATGCAAGAGCAGACTGGGGGGATATCATCCAAACAAACATGACGGTTGTTTGTACCCTGCTGTGCCTCTGTCAATCTGCCCTGCTCCTAGGGTAAGACACAACTTATTTCCAGAGGCCTAAGATTTTGGATGCACTCTTAGACTGGGGCTAGAAACATATTTTTTAAGAGTAGGCCCTAATTATCCTCAGGTTGAAGTACTGCCCAACATCCATGCTCCTGGAGCCACATCATTAGTGATGCAGAGTTCAGGGACATTTTTGATAAGGTCTAACCATTTCACTGGTAGCTGTTATGTGCCTTTGTAACTGTGAAGGCCTGCAGTATATCCATCAGTGCCTCCTACTTGCATGCATTAACTGCAGATATTAACATGACTGGAGGTTGAACGAGCCAAGCCCATGTCCCTGTTCACTGCTACATGCCACACACACCTACTGCGCAAGCCCATGTCCCAGTTCAGTGCTACATGCCACTGTGACTTTCTCCTTACACAGCCCGGTCAAAGGGACATCTGTGTGTCTCACAATGGAGTCTCCAATGACTAGAATGTTGGATTGTGTGTGAGCTTGCCTCATGGGTGCAGAGGTAGATGCTCCATGAGATAGCTCTATGTGTTGATGTGAGTGTTGTTTTGAAAGAATGCATTTGGGGCTGCTGAGGGTTATTTGTTATGTGTACTTTGTCTAGGAGGTCCTTGCGATTTAGGAAGGTGACATTTAAGTGCCTCAGCATATGTGGGTCAATATGTCTGCTTTGAATTGTGTGTGTTGAGTCCAGCGTGTATAATACTGACAACCTTATTGACATTAGAAGTATTTTATGTGAGAGTTTTACCTCCAGTGACATTGCGTAAATATATCTCTCACATAACATATCTCTCATTCTTCAAGAATTTTTATTGAACCAGTCAAGTCAGAATGCCACATGATACACTTATTCCATTAGGTCTAATGGCCAGCTGAAGACACAGTACATACTGTGATTCTTTTGCCAAAAACATTATGTGCTACATTTAATCTACACTGTACTATACTGTGTGCAATGTGATATAGTGATATATGATAATGCATAAAACATGGCACCACTTGATTCAGAATCTGATATACTGATATATGATAATACATAAAACATGGCACCACTTGATTCAGAATATGATATACTGATATATGGTAATACATAAAACATGGCACCACTTGATTCAGAATGTGATATACTGATATATGATAATACATAAAATATTGAATCTCTTGATTCAGAATGTGATATACTGATGTATGATAATACATTATACATGGCACCAGTTGATTTAGAATGGGATATACTGATATATGATAATTCATAAAACATGGCACCACTTGATTCAGAATTTGATATAGTGATATATGATAAAACATGGCAACTATTGATTCAGAATGTGATATACTGATATATGATAATACATTATAAATGGTACCAATTGATTCAGAATGTCATATACTGATATATGATAATACATAAAACATGACATCACTTGATTCAGAATGTGATATTCTGATATATGATAATACATAAAACATGGCATCACTTGATTCAGAATGTGATATACCGATATATAATAATACATGAAACATGGCACCACTTGATTCAGAATGCGATATACTGATATATCATAATATATAAAACAGGGCACCACTCGATTCAGAATGTGATATACTGATATATGATAATACATAAAGCATGGCACCACTTGATTCAGAATGTGCAATTCTGATATACAATACATAAAATATTTCACTACGTGATTCAGAATATGATATAGTGAAATATGATAAAACATAAAACATGGCACCACTTGATTCACAATGTGATATACTTATATAAAATAATACATAAAACATGGCTCCACTTTATTCAGAATGTGATATACTGATATGTGGTAATACATAAAACATGGCACCACTTGATTCAGAATGTGATATACTGATATATGGTAATAGATAAAAACTCTGAGCTTTAGCCTGCTAAGTCCTACATGAAATCAAATCAACTGGATGTATAAGTGAATTTAAGTAAATTTTTATCTGCACTTTTTTCAAATACAGCATTTAAATTGATTTATTTGTGTTGCATTGAATACTATCTAGCTGGAAGTTGTGGCTCTGTTTTTTCAGTTAGTGCTTGTTAGAATTCTTGACTAGCCAGTGATAAGTGGTGATAGTTTACTTCATTGTTATTTGGTTCCTGCCTTATATAAGTGGTACATTTTGAATTATTTTCTGTTTAAACTCTGAGCTTTGGCCTGCTAAGACCTACATGAAATCAAATCAACTGGATGTATACGTGAATTTATTTAAATCTTTATCTGCACTTTTTTCAAATAATACAGCATTTAAATTGATTTATTTGTGTTGGAGTGAATACTATCTAGCTGGAAGTTGTGGCTCTGTTTTTTCAGTTAGTGCTTGTTAGAATTCTTGACTAGCCAGTGATAAGTGGGGTAGTTTACTTCATTGTTATTCGGTTCCTGCCTTATATAAGTGGTACATTTTGAATTATTGTCTTCTTAAACTCTGAACTTTGGCCTAAGACCTGCATGAAATCAAATCAACTGGACATATAAGTGAATTTAAGTAAATCTTTATCTGCACTTTTTTCAAATAATACAGCATTTAAATTGATTTATTTGTGTTGCATTGAATACTATCTAGCTGGAAGTTGTGGCTCTGTTTTTTCAGTTAGTGCTTGTTAGAATTCTTGACTAGCCAGTGATAAGTGGGGTAGTTTACTTCATTGTTATTCGGTTCCTGCCTTATATAAGTGGTACATTTTGAATTATTTTTGCTTAAACTCTGAGCTTTGGCCTGCTAAGACCTACATGAAATCAAATCAACTGGACGTATAAGTGAATTTAAGTAAATCTTTAGCTGCACTTTTTCAAATAATACAACATTTAAATTGATTTATTTGTGTTGCATTGAATACTATCTAGCTGGAAGTTGTGGCTCTGTTTTTTCAGTTAGTGCTTGTTAGAATTCTTGAATAGCCTGTGATAAGTGGGGGTAGTTTACTTCATTGTTATTCAGTTCCTGCCTTATATAAGTGGTACATTTTGAATTATTTTCTGCTTAAACTTTGAGCTTTGGCCTGCTAAGACCTACATGAAATCAGATCAACTGAACGTATAAGTGAATTTAAGTAAATCTTTATCTGCACTTTTTTCAAATAATACAGCATTTTAATTGATTTAATTGTGTTGCATTGAATACTATTAAGATGGAAGTTGTGGCTCTGTTTTTTCAGTTAGTTCCCCACCCAAGCTTCCCTGCTTTTGTTTTGGTGTTAATTTTGGTGGCTTTGAAACTGCCCGCCCCTCTTGTAAATTTGCATTTGGATACTCCTCCTGAGCCCATCTCATTTGCTCACTGAAAAAAAAAAATGTGTACTTTTTTCATTGGCTTTTACTGTATTTGTGTTTCTTGCTACTTTATTTTGCTTTTGCATCATCTTAAAAGTACTCAATTGCATTTATTACTGCTTGGTGTAACTATCATTCTATGCCTTTTGGTTTAAGCACTTGGGCTTCAGACCAGTTGTTTTACATTAAGAAGGTTTGTGGTTTGCCCTGTTGTGGCAGGACAGGTAGCTTACATCTTTCTAAGTTGGGAACTGCTGATTGAAGGCTCAGTGTCTGTTATTCTAAAAGTGTATTAGTTCTGATTTAAGCACTTGGGTTTCAGGCCAGTTATTTTAGATTAAGCAGGTTTGTGGTCTGCACTCTTGTGGGATGAGAGGCTGGACTCTGCCCTTCTAAGCTGGGAATTTCTGGTTAAAGGCTTATAGTGCCTGCATATTTGAACTGTTTCTTACTGAAATTGGTACACCTTGTTTGCTGTAGCATAGACTAGATCCAGGCCTGCTGAATCTAGCTTTGTTTACATAACTTGAGCACTAATCCAGGCCTTCTTTTTTGGAGAAGGTTCCCCTGCACCCCAGTGGCAGGAGTGTGCAGTTAGAACTTGTCTGATTGAAGATTACAGGAACAGGGCTCAGTTTTAAGATTTACTGGTTAATTGGGTAATTTGTTTAAAAGCCTTTTCTGATTGCTTGTAGTCATCTAAAGCTTTTTTAAGTGCATTTTTTACTGTTTGCAGTTGTTTAAAGCTGTTTTAAGTGTATTTTTACTGTTTTGCCTTATCTTTTAAAAAAAATATTTTCCTTGTTTCCCACCTTTCTAAGCTAGTATAGTCCAGTTTTCAGGCTAGTGCTGAATTCAGGGCTGTTACAATTTTCTGAGTTGCCCATATGTTACTTGGATAGACGGAGGTTTCTCTGTTCACCTGTGAGAGATGAACCTTTGAGCAGCCATCTGTCCCTGGAAGAGTGGTTCCAGGCCAAAAGTTAGTAGTTTGTGGGCCATTTTGAGCTAATTTATATCTCTTTCATTTCCCTGCTGTAAAAAACACATTTGCATGGTTTTGCACGTTCGGGCAGTGCCGGTTAGCTAGGGCTAAATTTATCCTGGCTCCACCAAGTCTCCTGTTCAGTTTTTCCCTTGAAAGTAGTCTAACTCTCAGCCTAAGCACTTAAAAAGCACCCTACAGTCCAGCACTTGTGCAGACCTAATAGCAAGCACTAATATACCCTGACACTTGATTGCCCAGCAGGGCAAGGCTCATTATTCACCCCTCACCAACCAAGCAACTAAGCAGCTCACCCTACTATTCAGACATGACCAAAGGGCAGTTTCAGGTATACTCTCCAGTCCAGCTGTTGAATCTGGGTATCCTGAGGCAATGTTACAACTGCCTCATGTACACAGACAATACTCTCCTCCTACCACAAAACATCAACATATGTGAGAGATGCAATTGTATAGCTAAATTGGAGGCTAAGCTCTCTCCACCCAAGACTGGAACAAGCAGTCATGAGGCGAAGGTTAACACTTGCACCATACATCCAGCCTTACATAGACATACTAAACCAGCACTGGCAAAAAATATACATAAATACACAAAATCATACTTGGAGGCTCTAAATAAAAACTTGCAAAAGCATCACAGACCTCCAAAGCAGATACCCAAAAAACTTGCACCTCCCGTCACAAACCAGACAACACATAAAACATAAAATCAGTGTGCAGCACAATCACAAACCTTAACGCAAAATAACATACCTAACACACTTGTAATAGGTGACTCTATAGTCAAGCACACTGACGTCCCACTCACTAGGCTGGACAAGGAGAAGGTTACTGTTAGCTGCCTGTCGGGAGCCAGAATTCGCCACATAACACAAGCCCTCAGGTCACTCCAGAACAAGTACAAATCTGACTCTGTCATTGTTCATATTGGTGTGAATGACCTGAGATGTACCTCCCTGGACTACATGAAAAGAGACATGGAAGAGCTCTCTGATCATGTATCCCAGGCGGGTGTAACCCTGACTCTGAGTAGCATCCTGCACTCACCAAGAATGATACCGCAGTATAAAGAAAAAATTATCAATGTCAACAATTGGCTAAGCTTCTGGTGTCATTCAAAGGGGATCCAGTGTCTGTCAGCCTGGGATGACATGCTCAACATGCTTCGTTGCTTCACAAGAGACGACTTGCACCTGTCACCCCCAGGCTTTCGAATACTGGCCAAGGCTCTTGCTGCCCCCATAGTGCCTTTTTTAGGCAAGGCTCAAAAGTCAAACCCACCTCCGTAAACAGCACAAATAAAAAAATGAGGGTTATGCTACTCAATGCCAGGAGTTTAAATCTCAAAATGCATGTGCTCAAAGCACTCCTCAGTATGGAGAATGTTGACATCTGTGCAGCAACTGAAAAGTGGTTCAAGGCTCCACAGAGCACCCCAGCACTACCGGGCTACAACTCATACCACACATTCTGGCCACAGAACATGGACCGAAACACAAAAGGAGGGGGTGTATCCATATTCATCAAGGATACCTACACCTCCAGGTTAGTGGCGCAGCATGATACCTCTGAGATCATCCATGTGCAACTAACATCAGGCAAATCTGCAATGCAAATTGTGGCCTGCTACAGATCACCCTCCATGACCCAAGACCACCACTCCACCTTTTTGGAGACACTGGAAAACACGAAGGTCCTACCGAAGACCCTGATATTGGGCAATTTCAATTACCCTACCGTTAACTGGGAAAGCTACTCAAGTACAAACTCCCAGGTCCAGTTCTTCCCTGAATTTATCAACTCAAATGCCCTGGATCAGCTGGTAAACTCCCCTACCAGAGGTGAAAACATATTGGACCTTGTCATCACCAACATGGGCGACAGGTGTTCCACACCAGAGGTCAACCCATCAATGGTTAGATCAGACCATAAACTAATCACTCTGGAAGTCCACACCCCCAACTAAGGAAACCACAGTAAAAAACTTTTCTAAAGCAAACTTCACCTTACTTAAGACAGAGGTGATAAGTTTCACAGCCGCCACGCTAAAGGATAACGCTGCCCAAGATGCAGAAACCTTTACAAATGTACTCTATGAGCACCTACAAGGATGCATGGATCATGCCATCCCTAGCAAAACCAAGACTCTCTCCCCTAAGAGAAAGAAACCAGTCTGGTGGATCCTTGCATAAACAGGTTATACAATAGAAGGCGGAAACTAGTCAGAAAAAAGCAAATCCCAAGAAGTAAAGACATCCCTGATCAGTATCAGTAAGAAACTAAGGTCCCTCATAAAATCCTCCAAGGCTAACTTCAAAAGAAAAATAGCCAAGCATTTGAAAGATAACGACAAAACCTTCTTTAGCTATGTCAAGAATCTCAGTGGCAACTTGCAGATATGCTCTGAGCTAGTGCAAAATAGCACAAAATATACTGCGCCCACAGATATTGCCAACATCCTGGCAGATAGATTCAATGCAAACTTCACCCCCTCTCACCCCCAAAAGGGCCCACAACAATACCAGAAAAGTGTAGTGTCCCAGAAATCACAGACGCACAGGTGAAAACAGCCCTTTCAAAAGCCAAAAGCACAGCGTCAATGGGGCCAGATGGTGTACCAGGCTGTGTCTTGCACAAACTACAGAATGAACTAACCCCTCACCTAAACACACTGTTCAACCTCAACCTCTCCACAAGCTATGTGCCCATAGAATGGCACACAGCAACAGTTATTCTGCTCCACAAAGGAGGGGCCACAACAGACCCTGGTAACTATCGCCCCATAAGCCTGACTAGCCTGGTCTGCAAGGCTATGGAGCGCATCACCATGGAACTCATTAATAAAGACATTGGGAACTTCCAAACACTTGACCTGACCCAGTTTGGCTTTGTTAAGGGCAGATCATGCCTACTAAACCTGGTTGACTTCTTTGAGACAGTCACCAAGGCCATAGATGAAGGGAAGGTAGTTCACACAGTCTATCTTGACCTCGCCAAGGCTTTTGACACCATTCCCCACTTGGGAATTATAGAAAAACTCACCAGCCTGAACATAAACCCCTACGTCATGAGATGGGTTGCCAAATGGCTTACAAACAGAACTCACACCAAAAGAATAGCGGGATGCAGGTCTGACTCTAAACCAGTCACAAGTGGTGTCAAAAAGGATCGGTCCTGGGACCCCTACTGTTCAGCATATACTTGTTAGAAGTACAGGCAAATACAGGAGGACTATGGCTAACCAGGTTCCCTGATGACTGCAAACTGGGAGCCATAATTGACTCTCCAGCTGACAGGGACATTCTCCAAAAGGGCCTTACTGAGACGGACACCTGGTGTCGAAGTCAGGGTCTCAAGCTAAATGCCAAAAAATGCATAGTCATCCCGTTTGGGAAAAACAAAACACCTATGAATTACCACATAGGTGGCAGCCCCCTTAATACAAAAGAGGTAATAAGAGATCTAGGGACCCAGGTAGATAGTAGTCCGTCCTTTTACAATCATATTGCCAAAGTAGTTAGGAAATCCTTCTATGTAGCCCATCTAAATACTAAAGGTTTCACATCTAGAAATAAAGAGGTTATAGTGCCCCTCTACTCGTCACTCATCAGACCCATCATAGAGTACAATGCCCCATTTGGGATGTACCTCACAAGACACTTCCAACAGCTGGAAAGACCACAAAAGTACCTCACCAAGAGGACTACTGGTCTCAAACATATGTCTTATGCAGCCCGACTGGAAAAAATCCAACTGTACTCAGTGACATATTGCTTACTCAGAGGTGATCCCTGCCTGACTTACAAAGCCATGTCCAACTCAGAATTGATGGACATGCTCCACCTAAAGAAATCCAAATCACTGCGAGCCACTTGCCACAACAATAAATAGAACAGAATAAAACCAAAAGTGGGAAATGCAACCAAACTGAAACGGAGTCAAAAGGCAACCACGAAACGAAACAATTGCCACCAGGAAGTCAGCCAAAGCTCTTTATTCCAAAACCAAGCAGACAAGGCTGTCACCAGCCACGAAAAAACATGTAAACGCCTTAATCCTCTGATAACAGACAGTATGCGTTTTCGTCAGATTCTCGACTTCTTCAGACAATCAGTACATTCAATTAACACAGTATATATAACGTTGACCATCAATTGATTAATTGAAATTATTCTTTTATCGCAAAGAGATTGTTTTCAACACAATCATATGATGTGATGACTTAGCATAGGTGGAGTGTCACACGAGTTAAGGCTTCTACTGTGGCACTTGTGGTTCATCCGCATGTCGTTAGTGAAGTCACACAGCTTGCTGTTCATTTCCAAGGGATAAATGCTCCGTAGCCAAGAAAGTACAAAGTAGCTGTAATAAATGTAAATGCTCAGGAGCAACCCAGTACAGAACCAAAAGTTCAGCATATATCTATGCACTGGAGGTATAGTCTTTAACAGTGATAGTATTTAATATAAATTCCAACAGCAGGTAGATAAAATCCAAAGGCAAAGTAAAAATAATATCCTTTTATTCCAGACAAGTGTGAAGGTAAGCACTTTCACCAAGAGACTTTGTCAAACCTTGAACAAGAACAAGAACAATAAATAGAACAGGCTGGAAGGATAGATTCCTGTCACAGAGACTCTGCATGCTTTGAAACAAAATTCGTAACTACATTAGGCAAAGCCCCTCACTAACGCTCTTCAAGAGAAACCTTGACGAGTGGATGGGTAACAGAAAATACACCTCTGGGATCACTTCACTGGCTCCTCTTGACAGATGCTCAGTTAATTAATCAATGGGGAGCTGAACGCTGACACACTCTGGCTAGGCTTATAAATGCCCTTGAGCAGATAGCCTATTACCTACCTATGAGCCTATGAACCTATGCACCACTTGATTGAGAATGTGATATACTGATATATATTAATACATAAAGCATGGCACCACTTGATTCAGAATGTGATATAGTGATATATGATAATACATTAGATAATACATTAACACATAATGGATGGGAGGGTGGCCTAATGGTTAAGGTGTTTGCCTTGCAAACACAAGGTTCAGGGCTTGAGTCTCACAAGGGATAATTGGCTAGGCTTAAAATGGCTCAGCAGGACAGTTAGCTTAGTACTAACCTATGAACCTATGAACATGAACCTACATAAAACATGGCACCACTTGATTCAGAATGTGATATACTGATATATGATAATGCATAACGCATGGCACCACTTGATTCAGGATGTGATATACTGATATATGATAATACATAAAACATTGTACCATGTGATTCAAAACGTGATATAGTGATATATGATACATCATAAAACATGGCATCACTTGATTCAGAATGTGATATACTGATATATGGTAATACATAACACATGGCACTACTTGATTCAGAATGTGATATACTGATATATAATAATACATAAAACATGGCACCACTTGATTCAGAATGTTATATACTGATATATGGTAATACAAAAAACATGGCACCACTTGATTCAGAATGTGATATACTGATATACGATAATACATAAAACATAGCACCACTTGATTCAGAATGTGATATACTGATATATGATAATACATAAAAGATGGCAACACTTGATTCAGAATGTTGTATACTGATATATAATAAGACATAAAACATGGCACCATGTGATTCAGAATCTGATATGCTGATATATGATACTACATAAAACATGGCACCACCTGATTCAGAATGTGTTATACTGATATGTGGTAATACATAAAACATGGCACTACTTGATTCAGAATGTGATATACTGATATATAATATTACATAATAGATGGCACCACTTGATTCAGAATGTGATATACTGATATATGATAATACATAAAACATGGTACCACGTGCTTCAGAATGTGATATACTGATATATGGTAATACATTATACATGGCAGCACTTGATTCAGAATATGATATAGTAATATATGATAAAACTTAAAACATGGCAACAACTGATTCAGAATGTGATTTAGTGATATATGAAAAACATAAAACATGGTACCACTTGATTCAGAATGTCATATACTGATATATGATAATACATAAAATGTGACACCACTTGATTCAGAATGTGATATACTGATATATGATAATACATAAGACATGGCATCACTTGATTCAGAATGTGATATAGCGATATATAATAAAACATAAAACACAGCACCACTTGATTCAGAATGTGATATGATATATGATAATACATAAAACATGACACCACTTAACTCAGAATGTGATATACTGATATATGATAATACATAAAACATTGTACCATGTGATTCAAAATGTGATATAGTGATATATGATAAATCATAAAACATGGCATCACTTGATTCAGAATGTGATATACTGATATATGGTAATACATAACACATGGCACTACTTGATTCAGAATGTGGTATACTGATTATATAATAATACATAAAACATGGCACCACTTGATTCAGAATGTTATATACTGATATATGGTAATACAAAAAACATGGCACCACTTGATTAAGAATGTGATATACTGGTATATGGTAATACATAAAACATGGCACCACTTGATTCAGAATGTGATATACTGATGTATGATATTACATAAACATGGCACCACTTGATTCAGACTGTGATATACTGATATATGATAAAGCATAAAACATGGCACCACTTGATTCAGAATGTGATATACTGATATATGATAATACATAAAACATTGTACCATGTGATTCAAAATGTGATATAGTGATATATGATAAATCATAAAACATGGCACCACTTGATTCAGAATGTGATATACTGATATATTATAATGCATAAAGCATGGCACCTTTGATTCAGAATGTGATATACTGATATAGGATAATACATAAAACATGGCACCACTTGATTCAGAATGTGATATACTGATATATGATAATACATAAAACATGGCACCACTTGATTAAGAATGTGATATACTGGTATATGGTAATACATAAAACATGGCACCACTTGATTCAGAATGTGATATACTGATGTATGATATTACATAAACATGGCACCACTTGATTCAGACTGTGATATACTGATATATGATAAAGCATAAAACATGGCACCACTTGATTCAGAATGTGATATACTGATATATGGTAATACATAAAACATGGCAACATTTGATTCAGAATGTGGTATACTGATATATAATAAGGCATAAAACATGGCACCATGCGATTCAGAATCTGATATACTGATATATGATACTACATAAAACATGGCAACACTTGATTCATAATGTGATATACTGATATGTGGTAATACATAAAACATGGCATCACTTGATTCAGAATGTGATATACTGATATATGGTAATATATAAAACATGGCACCACTTGATTCAGAATGTGATATACTGATATATGATAATGCATAAAGCATGGCACCCTTGATTCGGAATGTGATATACTGATATGTGATAACACATAAAACATGGCACCACTTGATTCAGAATGTGATATACTGATATATGGTAATACATAAAACATGGCACCACTTGATTCAGAATGTGATATACTGATGTATGATATTACATAAACATGGCACCACTTGATTCAGAATGTGATATACTGATATATGATAATGCATAATGCATGGCACCACTTGATTCAGGATGTGATATACTGATATATGATAATGCATAAAGCATGGCACCCTTGATTCAGAATGTGATATACTGATATGTGATAATACATAAAACGATTCAGAATGTGATATACTGATATATGGTAATACATAAAACATGGCACCACTTGATTCAGAATGTGATATACTGATGTATGATATTACATAAACATGGCACCACTTGATTCAGAATGTGATATACTGATATATGATAATGCATAATGCATGGCACCACCAAAAGCTGTTTGCTGAATTTCCTGTTTGCACTTAATTTTAAATCGTTTTTTTCTTAAAACTTGCATATTTTCTGTCCTTGACCTAGCACTCTTGTGTGGGGTCATTTACTGCACTGTTATAACTTGATATTACTTGTGAACCTCTGCTATCTCTGTAAAAAACAAAAACAAAAAAAAAATCTTGCTTTTTTCCCCACTTTTCTGAGAGTTAAAAAAGTTCAGTTACAGGCTTGCTGTTCCTGAACTGTTTGAAAGTTTCTGTGAGGCCATTTTTGCTTGGGCTGAAGGAGGGTCTCTCTGTTGATCAGTGTCAGTGAATAACATTGAGCAGCTTCCCTGCCCCCCGTAGAGGTGGTTACTGACTTGAAACTGTAGTTTTATTGTCCGTTTTGGGTCTATTCCTGCTTCTTTCCAGCCCCTGCTATCAAGCATGCTTTAACGTGTTTTAGCGCGATTTAGCGTGGAGTTGCCACTAGAGCAGCATCGGGCAGCGCTGGTTAAACAAGGTTAAACTCTTTCTGGCTCCAGAAAGTCTGTTCTTCAATTTTTCCCTTAGAACTGCTCTGTTAGGAACCTAAACAGTTTACACCTTCACTAAAAAGTGCAGCACTTGTTCCAAATAGCTTTTTCTTCTCAAAAGGCTCAGCACTTGTCTTATAAGCATATCCCTTGTCTTAAAAGCATTCTCTTTGCAGGTCAAGCACTCCTATATTATACAAATCTCTCACTAGTAAAACCCCCCAGGAGTGCCCACTTCCCTGCTAAGCCCACTACTTTTCTGTCTCATACCAACTCATAACTCTTTCTAGTATGTCGAAGGGTCAGATGCTGGCATCCTCTCCTGCCCAGTTGGTGAATCTGGGAATTCTGAGACAATGTTACAATTGCCTCATGTACACAGACAACCCTCTCCTCCTCCCACGTAACACTAACACTTGTGAGAGAAACAGCTATTTAGCCAGACTGGAGGCTGAGCTCTCTCAACTCAGGACTGGCAAGACCAGGCAGGAGGAGAAGGCAACTACACACACCACAATACCAGTCTCACATAACTCAACCACACCACTGAATCAAACACATAAACACACTAAGACATACTGAGGCTCTGAGTAAAAATTTACCTAAACAGCAGAGGCCTCCAAAGCAGACACCCAAGCAACTGCAAACTCAATACACCACACAAACAACACATAAACAACAAAATCAGTGTGCAAAGCAGTCACTGCCCTTAAGGCCAAATACATCACCAAACATACTTGTCATAGGTGACTCCATAGTCAGACACACTGACGTCCCACTCACCAGACTAAGGAGAAGGTCACAGTAAGCTGCCTGTCGGGTGCTAGAATCCGCCACATAACACAAGCACTCAGGTCTCTCAACAGCAGGTACAAGTACGACTCAGTCATTGTCCATGCTGGTGTCAACGACCTGAGACGTACCTCCTTGGACTACATGAAAAGAGACATTGAGGAGCTCTCTGATTATGTAGCCCAGGCAGGTATGACCCTGACCTTGAGCACTATCCTACCTTCACCTAGAATGATGCCACAATACAGTGATAAGATGATCAGCTTTAATAATTGGCTTAAATTCTGGTGTCATTCAAAGGGGATCAATGTCTGTCTGCCTGGGATGACATGCTGGACAAGCCACGCTGCTTCAAGGGACGGCTTGCACCTGTCACCCCTAGGCTTCTGGATATTGGCAAAGGCTCTTGCCACCCCATAGTGCCTTTTTAGGCAAGGCTCAAATTCTAAACCTACCACCCTAGAACACAAAAAGGAAAAAACTAAGGGTAATGCTGCTCAATGCCAGAAGTCTCAATCTCAAGATGCACGACTGAGGCCCTTCTCAGTATGGAGAACATCGATGTCTGTGCTGTGACAGAAACCTGGTTCAAGGCTCCTGAGAGCACCCCAGAACTATCAGGTTTCACCTCATATCATGTTCGGACCCAAAATCCAGACAAGAGCAAGGAAGGCGGGGGATGTCCATATTCATAAAGGACACCCACACCTCAAGGTTGGTGGCAATGCACGATGCATCAGAGACCATCCAGGTGCAATTAACCATAGGCAAGACTGCTCTGCAATTTGTAGCATGTTACAGGCCACCCTCTCGAACTCAGGAACCTCACATGGCCTTCCTGAAAACATTGGAGGGGATAAATGTATCTCCAAACACCATCATACTAGGTGATTTCAACTACCCTAATATAGACTGGGAACACTACTCAAGCCCAAACACTCTAGCCCAAAGGTTCCTGGAGTTCATAAACTCAAATGCCATGGAACAACTTGTCACCAACCCCACAAGAGGAGAAAACATACTTGATCTCATCATCACGAACATGGGATCACAATGTTCAACACCGGAAGTATACCCCTCACTGGTGAGATCAGATCATAAACTAATCTCGCTGGAGGTCCTCATCCCGCCCCCACCTGAAATAAAAAAGACCACAGTGAAAAACTTCTCAAAAGCCGACTTCACACTTCTAAAAACTAGTGTGGTCTCCTTTAAGGCCCCTGAGCCAGTGGTAAACATTACTCAAACTGCTGAATCACTTACAAATTCCTTCTACCAGCACCTACAGGACTGCATGGATCAGGCAATCCCAAACAAAACTAAGACTTTTTGTACCAAAGGCAAGCGTCCAGTCTGGTGGACCCCAGCCATAAACAAGCTCTACAACAAAAGGAGGAAGCTACTACAAGATAGAGCAAAATCCTTGAAAGGTAAGACACCTTTGATCATTATAAGTAAAAAACTAAGAGCTCTCATAAAATCATCCAAGGCAAATTTTGAGCTAAAAAATCGCCAAGGACTCAAAAGACAATCATAAGGCCTTCTTTAGCTATGTTAGAAACCTAGGAGGAAACTCCCAGATATGCTCAGAATTAGTTCAAAATGATGTGAAGATTACTGAATCTACACACATTGCCAACATACTGGCTGACAGGTTCAGTGCAAACTTCCCCCAAAGGAGAGATATCTATACCAGAGGATTGTAGCCCCCAAACATCTCCAACGCCCAGGTGAGAACTGCTCTCCAAGGCAAAAACACAGCATCCATGGGACGGATGGTGTCCCCGGCTGTGTGCTCCACTAACTCAATGAGGAATTAAACCCGCAGTTAGGACAGCTGTTTAATCTTAGCCTCACCTCAGGATACACTCAAGGAGTGGTGCACGGGCGACTGTGGTCCCACTTCACAAGGGTGCCTCCACAGACCCTGGAAATTACTGTCCCATTAGCTTGACAAGCCTTATCTGCAAAGCCATGGAGAGGATCATAATGGAACTCATAAATAAAGACATAGGGAACTTGCAGACTTTGGATCCAACCCAGTTTGGCTTTGTCAAAGGCAGATCATGCCTTTTAAACTTGGTTGACTTTTTCGAGACAGTCACCAAGGCCATTGATGAGGGAAAGGCAGTCCATACAGCCTACCTCGACCTGGCAAAGGCCTTCGACACAATACCCCACTCAGGTATCATCGAAAAACTCATCAGCTTGAATGTAAACCCATACATCACAAGATGAGTTGCAAACTGGCTAAGTGACAGAACCCACAGGGTCAGAGTTGCTGGAGCCATGTCAGACTCGAAGCCTGTCACAAGTGGTGTCCCACGGGGCTCAGTCCTGGGTCCACTCTTGTTCGGCATCTACTTTTCTGAAGTACAAGCAAACACAGGAGGGTTATGGCTAACAAAGTTTGCAGATGACTGCAAACTGGGCGCCATAGTCGAAAACACATCTGACACAGATATCCTTCAGAAGGGCCTCACAGAAATGGATAACTGGTGCCAGAGCCATGGCATAAAGTTAAACGCCAAGAAATGCATAGCCATACCCTTCGGGAAAAACAAGGTTACCCCTAGCTACCATATAGGTGGCAATCCACTGAGCACAGAAGAAGTCATCAGAGATCTGGGGACCCAGGTTGACAGTAGCCTTTCGTTTGACACTCATGTTGCTAAAGTAGTTAGGAAAACCTTCTACATTGCCCACCTGATCATGAAGGGATTCACATCTAGATCAAGGGAGGTCATCGTCCCCCTGTACTCATCACTCATTAGACCTATGATTGAGTGCAATGCCCCATTCGAATGTATCTGACCCGACACCTGCAGCAGCTGGAAAGGCCCCAAAGTTCCTCACCAAAAGGATAAAGGGTCTCAAAAATATGTCTTATGCTGCCCGACTGAAAGAACTCCAGCTCTATTCAGTCTCATACCGCTTGCTCAGAGGTGACCTGTGCCTGACATATAAGGCCATGTCAAACCCAGATTTGATGAATATGCTTCACCTCAAAAAATCTAAATCCCTCAGAACCACAAGGGCGGGAGACTTAAACCTTGACACGGTTATTAATAGAATGTGCTGGAGGGACAGATTCATCACCCAGAGACTCCCTATGCTGTGGAACAAAATCACGGTACATGTGAGGCAGAGCACCTCGCTGGCCTTGTTCAAGAGGAATCTTAACCAATGGATGGGAGATCGCAGATATACCCCAGGGATTACTTCAGTGTCACTGCTTGACAGAGGCACAGCAAAATAATAGGCATAGTTTTATTCAAACTAAAGGGGTGGTGAAAGCCACATAACTATGGGCTAGGCTTATAAATGCCCTTGGGCAGATAGCCTAGTATGAACCTATGAACCTATGAACCTATGTGATATACTGATATATGATAATACATAAAACATTGTACCATGTGATTCAAAATGTGATATAGTGATATATGATAAATCATAAAACATGGCATCACTTGATTCAGAATGTGATATACTGATATATGGTAATACATAACACATGGCACTACTTGATTCAGAATGTGGTATACTGATATATAATAATACATAAAACATGGCACCACTTGATTCAGAATGTTATATACTGATATATAGTAATACAAAAAACATGGCACCACTTGATTCAGAATGTGATATACTGATATATGATAATACATAAAACATAGCACCACTTGATTCAGAATGTGATATACTGATATATAATAAGACATAAAACATGGCACCATGTGATTCAGAATCTGATATACTGATATATGATACTACATAAAACATGGCACCACCTGATTCAGAATGTGATATACTGATATGTGGTAATACATAAAACATGGCACTACTTGATTCAGAATGTGATATACTGATATATAATATTACATAATAGATGGCACCACTTGATTCAGAATGTGATATACTGATATATGATAATACATAAAACATGGTACCACGTGCTTCAGAATGTGATATACTGATATATGGTAATACATTATACATGGCACCACTTGATTCAGAATATGATATAGTAATATATGATAAAACTTAAAACATGGCAACAACTGATTCAGAATGTGATTTAGTGATATATGAAAAAACATAAAACATGGTACCACTTGATTCAGAATGTCATATACTGATATATGATAATACATAAAATGTGACACCACTTGATTCAGAATGTGATATACTGATATATGATAATACATAAGACATGGCATCACTTGATTCAGAATGTGATATAGCGATATATAATAAAACATAAAACACAGCACCACTTGATTCAGAATGTGATATGATATATGATAATACATAAAACATGACACCACTTGACTCAGAATGTGATATACTGATATATGATAATACATAAAACATGACACCACTTGACTCAGAATGTGATATACTGATATATGATAATACATAAAAGATGGCAACACTTGATTCAGAATGCCGTATACTGATATGTGGTAATACATAAAACATGGCACCACTTAATTCAGAATGCGATATACTGACATATATTACATATTAAATGGCACCACTTGATTCAGAATGTGATATACTGAGATATGGTAATACATAAAACATGGCACCACTTGATCAGAATGTGATATACTGATATATGATAATACATTAAACATGGTACCGCATGATTCAGAATGTGATATACTGATATATGATAATACATAAAGCATGGCACCACTTGATTCAGAATGTGATATATTGATATATGATAATACATAAAACATGGCATCACTTGATTCAGAATGTGATATACTGATATATGGTAATACATAAAACATGGCACGGCTTGATTCAGAATGCGATATACTGATATATGATAATGTATAAAACATGGCACCTCTTGATTCAGAATGTGATATACTGAGATATGATAATACATTTAACATGGCACCACTTGATTCAGAATGTGATATATTGATACATGACAATACATAAAACATGGCACCACTAGATTCAGAATGTGATATACTGATATATGGTAATACATAAAGCATGGCACCACTTGATTCAGAATGTGATATACTGCTATATGTTAATACGTAAAACATGGCACCACATGCTTCAAAATGTAATATACTGATGTATGATAATTCATAAAACATTGCACCACTTGATTCAGAATGTGATATAGTGATATATGATAAAACATAAAACATGGCCCCATTTGATTCAGAATGTGATATACTGATATATGATAATACATATAACATGGCACCACTTGATTCAGAATGCGATATAGTGATATATGATAAAACATAAAACATGGCACCACTTGATTCAGAATGTGATATACTGAAATATGATAATACATATAACATGGCACAACTTGATTCAGAATGTGATATACTGATACATGATAATGCATAAAATATGGCACCACTTGATTCAGAATGTGATATACTGATATATGGTAATACATAAAACATGGTACCGCGTGATTCAGAATGTGATATACTGATATATGATAATACATTATACATGGCACCACTTGATTCAGAATGTGATATACTGATATATGATAATTCATAAAACATGGCACCACTTGATTCAGAATGTGATATTGTGATATATGATAAAACATAAAACATGGCAACAATTGATTCAGAAATTGATTTAGTGATATATGAAATAACATAAAACATGGTACCATTTGATTCAGAATATCATATACTGATATATGATAATACATAAAATGTGACACCACTTGTTTCAGAATGTCATATACTCAAATATGATAATACATAAGACATGGCATCACTTGATTCAGAATGTGATATAGTGATATATAATAAAACATAAAACACAGCACCACTTGATTCAGAATGTGATATGATATATGATAATATATAAAACATGGAACCACTTGGTACAGAATTTGATATTCTGATATATAATATTACATAATACATGGCACCACTTGATTCAGAATGTGATATACTGATATATGATAATACATAAAGCATGCACCACTTGATTCAGAATGTGATATACTGATATATGGTAATACATAAAACATGGCACCACTTGATTCAGAATATGATATACTGATATATGATAATGCATAAACCATGGCACCACTTGATTCAGAATGCGATATACTGATATATCATAATATATAAAACATGGCACCACTTGATTCAGAATGTGATATACTGATATATGATAATACATAAAGCATGCACCACTTGATTCAGAATGTGATATACTGATGTATGATAATACATAAAACATGGCACTTCTTGATTCAGAATGTGCTATACTTATATATAATAATTTATAAAATATTGTACCATGTGATTCAGAATGTGATATAGTGATATATGATAAAACATAAAACATGGCACCACTTGATTCAGAATGTGATATACTGATATATGATAGTACATAAAACATGGCAACATTTGATTCAGAATGTGCTATACTGATATATGATAATACATAAAATATTGCACCATGTGATTCAGAATGTGATATGGTGATATATGATAAAACATAAAACATGGCACCACTTGATTCAGAATGTGATATACTGATATGTGGTAATACACAAAGCATGGCACCACTTGATTCAGAATGTGATATACTGATATATAATATTACATATTACATGGCACCACTTGATTCAGAATGTGATATACTGATATATGATAATACATAAAGCATGGCACCAATTTATTCAGAATGTGATATACTGATATATGATAATACATAAAACATGGCACCTCTTGATTCAGAATGCAATGTACTGATATATCATAATATATAAAACATGGCACCACTCGATTCAGAAGGTGATATACTGATATATGATAATACATAAAATATTGCACCATGTGATTCAGAATGTGATATAGTGATATATGATAAAACATAAAACATGGCACTACTTGATTCAGAATGTGCTATACTAATATATGATAATACATAAAATACTGCACCATGTGATTCAGAATGTGATATAGTGATTTATGATAAAACATAAAACATGGCACCACTTGACTCAGAATGTGATATACTGATATATGATAATGCATAAAACATGGTGACACTTGATTCAGAATGTGATATACCGATATATAATAATACATAAAGCATGGCACCACTTGATTCAGAATGTGATATACTGATATATGGTAATACATAAAACATGGCACCACTTGATTCAGAATGTGATATAGTGATATATGATAAAACATGGCACCACTTGATTCAGACTGTGATATACTGATATATGATAATACATAAAACGTGGCAACACTTGATTCAGAATGTGGTATAATGATATATATATATATATAATAAGACATAAAACATGGCACCATGTGATTCAGAATCTGATATACTGATATATGATACTAGATAAAACATGGCACCACTTGATTCAGAATGTGATCTACTGATATGTGGTAATACATAAAACATGGCACCACTTGGTTCAGAATATGATATATTGATATATGGTAATACATGAAACATGGCACCTCTTGATTCAGAATGTGATATACTGATATATGGTAATACATAAAACATGGCAACACTTGATTCAGAATGTGGTATACTGATATATAATAAGACATAAAACATGGCACCATGTGATTCAGAATCTGATATACTGATATATGATACTACATAAAACATGGCACCACTTGATTCATAATATGATATACTGATATGTGGTAATACATAAAACATGGCATCACTTGATTCAGAATGTGATATACTGATATATGGTAATATATAAAACATGGCACCACTTGATTCAGAATGTGATATACTGATATATGATAATGCATAAAGCATGGCACCCTTGATTCAGAATGTGATATACTGATATAGGATAATACATAAAACATGGCACTACTTGATTCAGAATGTGATATACTGATATATGATAATACATAAAACATGGCACCACTTGATTCAGAATGTGATATACTGATATATGGTAATACATAAAACATGGCAACACTTGATTCAGAATGTGATATACTGATATATGATACTACATAAAACATGGCAACACTTGATTCATAATGTGATATACTGATATGTGGTAATAAATAAAACATGACATCACTTGATTCAGAATGTGATATACTGATATATGGTAATATATAAAACATGGCACCACTTGATTCAGAATGTGATATACTGATATATGATAATGCATAAAGCATGGCACCCTTGATTCGGAATGTGATATACTGATATCTGATAATATATAAAACATGGCACCACTTGATTCAGAATGTGATATACTAATATATGGTAATACATAAAACATGGCACCACTTGATTCAGAATGTGATATACTGATGTATGATATTACATAAACATGGCACCACTTGATTCAGAATGTGATATACTGATATATGATGATACATAAAACATGGCACCACTTGATTCAGAATGTGATATACTGATATATGATAATGCATAAAGCATGGCACCCTTGATTCGGAATGTGATATACTGATATGTGATAATACATAAAACATGGCACCACTTGATTCAGAATGTGATATACTAATATATGGTAATACATAAAACATGGCACCACTTGATTCAGAATGTGATATACTGATGTATGATATTACATAAACATGGCACCACTTGATTCAGAATGTGATATACTGATATATGATGATACATAAAACATGGCACCACTTGATTCAGACTGTGATATACTGATATATGATAATACATAAAACGTGGCAACACTTGATTCAGAATGTGGTATAATGATATATATATAATAAGACATAAAACATGGCACCATGTGATTCAGAATCTGATATACTGATATATGATACTAGATAAAACATGGCACCACTTGGTTCAGAATATGATATATTGATATATGGTAATACATAAAACATGGCACCTCTTGATTCAGAATGTGATATACTGATATATGGTAATACATAAAACATGGCAACACTTGATTCAGAATGTGGTATACTGATATATAATAAGACATAAAACATGGCACCATGTGATTCAGAATCTGATATACTGATATATGATACTACATAAAACATGGCAACACTTGATTCATAATGTGATATACTGATTTATGATAATACATAAAACATGACAGCACTTGATTCAGAATGTGATATACTGATATATGGTAATACATAAAACATGGCACCACTTGATTCAGAATGTGATATACTGATATATGGTAATACATAAAACATGGCACCACTTGATTCAGAATGTGATATACTGATATATGATAATGCATAAAGCATGGCACCCTTGATTCAGAATGTGATATACTGATATAGGATAATACATAAAACATGGCACCACTTGATTCAGAATGTGATATACTGATATATGATAATACATAAAACATGGCACCACTTGATTAAGAATGTGATATACTGGTATATGGTAATACATAAAACATGGCACCACTTGATTCAGAATGTGATATACTGATGTATGATATTACATAAACATGGCACCACTTGATTCAGCCTGTGATATACTGATATATGATAAAGCATAAAACGTGGCACCACTTGATTCAGAATGTGATATACTGATATATGGTAATACATAAAACATGGCAACACTTGATTCAGAATGTGGTATACTGATATATAATAAGGCATAAAACATGGCACCATGCGATTCAGAATCTGATATACTGATATATGATACTACATAAAACATGGCAACACTTGATTCATAATGTGATATACTGATATGTGGTAATACATAAAACATGGCATCACTTGATTCAGAATGTGATATACTGATATATGGTAATATATAAAACATGGCACCACTTGATTCAGAATGTGATATACTGATATATGATAATGCATGAAGCATGGCACCACTTGATACAGAATGTGGTATACTGATATTTTATAATACATAAAACATGGCACCCTTTGATTCCAAATGTGATATACTAATATATGGTAATACATAAAATATGGCGCCACTTGATTCAGAATGTGATATACTGATATATGATATTACATAAACATGGCACCACTTGATTCAGAATGTGATATACTGATATATGATGATACATAAAACATGGCACCACTTGACTCAGAATGTGATATACTGATATATGATAATACATAAAATATGACACCTCTTGATTCAGATACTCTCAACAGTGTCAGTAGCTCAACAGCTAGCATACTCAGCTTTAGTGTAGGAAGATCAGGGCTTGGGTTAATTTTCCAGTACTGTCAGTGCAGTACACCATAGTGGTGTGCTTCACTCTTGAATTTGCCATTCTTCAGATTAGATGTTAAACTGAGGTCCCATCTGTCTGAATTGTGGTAACTAAGGTGGATGTAAAAAATCCCATGGCAGATATCAAAAAGAGATTAGGGGTTGCTTTATATGCATTATCTATATTTCTTGCAACCATACATACATCCTATTTACATCATTTTACAATTTCTTTATCATTAATACAAGTTTCAATACATACTTCTTCCATTCCCACTTCCTTAATTTTCATCTATCCTCCCCAATGCTTTTTCCACAATGATTTTCTTTTTTCTGCCACTTCATCTTCATCCCTTCTATTTTGTTATATGATAGTCAGTTTATACTTTCTTTTCCACAATACCCAGATTGTCACAAAAATATTTTATCCTATTTATCAATTTCCTCCTCCCTTTTACATATTTAACATAGAGTATTATTACTATATTTGTTTCCTTTAAAGTTCCGCCTATATATTTTCAAACTTTTCAACAAAAGTCTTTTTCAGTTTATATGCTAAAAAACAATGATTTGCAGTTTTATCTCCCTTGCAATCATTACAAATTATTTCTATTACTTTCTTTCATATTTCCCTTAATAGGTAACTTGTTTAACAAAAAGTTTCCACAAAAAGTCCACAGCTTCATAGAAATCTTTAGACATTTTCCTTCTTTGCTTTATCACATTTCTGTCATCAACTGTTAAATCCGTCCGTGGATATTCAACAAATAATAAAAACAAAGAAGAAACTTTGCAGTGTCAAGGGGGTGAAGTTCATTCCTTAAAATATAGAGCCTATACAACCCTAGCCAAAAAGGTATCCCGGCTTTCACCACCCAAGAAAATGATTTTCCTGTGCCCCTGTAGAGCGGAGCCACAGAGGTGATCCCCAGGGTGAATTTCCTATTTCCCATCCAATCATCAAGATTTTTCTTGAAGAGGGCTAATGAGGAGCTTTGTTTGATACAGATAGGTATTTGTTCCAGAGTATGGGAAGTCTCTGGGGCAGAATTCTATCTCTCCAGCATGTTCTGTTTATTGTGGTGACAAGGTTTAGGTCCCTAGAGCATGTAGCTTAGAGGGATTGGGATTTCTTTAAGTAGAGTATGTCCATAGCTTTGTATGTTAGGCAGAGATCGCCTCTGAGTAGGCGATATGTGACGGAGTAAAGCTGGAGTTTTATGAGATGGTCTGTGTAGGGCATCTGTTTGAGGCCAGTAATCCTCTTTGTAAGGTATTTCTGCAGCCTTTCCAGTTGTTGTAGATGTCTTCTGTGGTACATACCAAAAGGGACATTGTACTCTATAATAGGTATAATGAGTGATGAGTAGAGGGGAAGAATGACCTCTTTCTTCCTGGATGAGAAACCTTTTGTGATGAGGAGTGCCATGTAAAAGGATTTCCTGACTACTGTGGTGATGTGATTATCAAAGGAGAGACTACTGTCCACCTGTGTCCCAAGGTCTCTTATCACACTTTCGGTTTTAAGTAGACTACCACATATGTGGTAGCTCATGGGTACAGAGTTTTTACGAAAAGGGATGCCAATGCACTTTTTGGCAATGAGTTTGAGGCCATGGCTTTGACACCAGGCATCTGTCTCAGTGAGGCCCTTTTGTAGGATGTCCACATCATTAGGAGTTTCAGTTATGGCTCCTAGTTTGCAGTCATCTGCAAACTTCATTAGCCAAAGAACTTCTGTGTTAGCCTGTACTTCAGAAAAGTAGATACCAAACAGGAGAGGACCCAGGATTGAACCCTGTGGTACTCCACTTGTCACTGGTCTGAAGTCGGATTTGGAGTCTGCTATTTCACAGTGTGGGTTCTGTCAGTGAGCTAGTTGCCAACCCATCTTGTGACATAGGGATTTATACCTAGTTTAGTGAGTTTATCTATAATTCCAGAGTGGGGGATGGTGTCAACAGCCTTGGTGAGATCTAGATAGGCTGTGTGAACCACCTTACCCTCATCGACAGCTTTGGTGACAGCTTCAAAGAAGTCTATCAGGTTTAGGAGACATGATCTGCCTTTTACAAACCCAAACTGGGTGGGGTCCAGAGTTTGGAGATTACCAATGTCTTTGTTTATAAGTTCCATGATGATACTTTCCATGGCCTTGCAGACCAGGCATGTTAGGCTAATGTGGCGGTAGTTCCTGGGGTCCATGGTGGCTCCCCCTTTGTGGAGTGGGATAACCATCACTGTGCACCATTCAGTGGGCACAAAGCCTGAGGTGAGGCTATGATTGAACATGGTGCTTAGGTGGGGTGCCAGTTCATTCTGTAGTCCATGCAGAATGCAGCCTGGGATGTTGTCAGGTCCTATGAATGCTGTGTTCTTGGCTTTGGAGAGTGTGTTTTTTGCCTGTGCAGCCATGATTACAGAAACTTTGCATTTCTCCAGTATAGAGATGGGCCCTTTAGGGAGTGAGGGGGGGGGGGGTAAAGTTAGCAGTGAACCTATCTGTCAGGATGTTGGCAATATCAGTTGGTTCTGTATATTTAGTGCCATTGTGCCGTAACTCAGAGCAGATCTGAGTGTTGCCACTGAGATTCTTGACATAGCTCTAGAATGCTTTGTGCTTGTCTTTAGAATCAGTGGTGATTTTGTTTTCATAACTAGCTTTGGAGGATTTTATGAGGGATCTCAGCTTCTTACTGAGGCTGACCAGGGAGTTCCTCCAATCATGGGATTTTAATCTTTTTTGCAACAGTTTCTTTCTTCTGTTGTAGAGTTTGTTTATGGCAGAAGACCACCAGATTGGCTTCCTTTTTTTGGAGGCTAGCATCTTGGTTCTATTAGGGATTGGACGATCCATGCACTTGTGTAAGTGCTTATAAAGTGCATTTATTACTTGCCGCATCTCTCCCACAGTAATCTCCTTTCTATTTCTGCCTTAGTATCTGCAGATATTTTAACACACCGCTCCTGTTCCTCAACTTCTTTATTTTCATTTTACCCACAAATCTTTCCACTGCTTCCAGTATTTTGGTTTGTATCTTATACCACCATGTTCAGCATATGTCACAACCATTCTTCCTTCCCTTTTCTGACTTGTTTTCCTAAATAAAATGATACCTCCTCTTTCTTAACTTTAAAAAAAAAACATTTGCCTAAATAATACATTTTTTACTGTCTCCTTGTTTTGCCATACATCTTTCTCTCATTCTGTTTCATTTTCCCTAAATTTCTACTTGAAGCTATCCCATTACTTCTTTAGATTCCTTTTTTATTTTTATTCTACATTTAAAACACTTCCTTATACTTTTCTTTAAAACTAGTTACCATAAAGACCAATTTTTACAAAATGCCCATATTGTCATGTGTTCTTCCCATAATTCATACTTTCCAGCTTCACTTCTTCTGTTATAGCAGCTTCAGCAGGTAACATTTTTGTTCATTTTCCTTCTTTTATCTGTTTATCTTTACCTAATCTTCCTACACAGATCAGAAAACTCAAACATTGTCACTTCTCTTCTATTTCTTCCATTCCATTAGAACATACTACATAATCTGTCTCGGTTTTAAATATCCATCTCCGATAAGTCCATTTTATTTTTCCATCTCTAGTTCTCCACATTTTATAACTTCTTTCAATACTTTCACATCTTTTACCCTTCACCTTCCTTAAATTACAGCTCATGTCGCCTATCATGATAATAAATATATTAACCAAAACATATATTAAAAGCGTAAATATATTTTCCCATCATATTTGTGTATGCATGAATTGCTATATATATATATATATCTTATACATCTTTCTCCTTTTCCAGTATTACACATCATCATCCTACCTGATATTAGTGTTGTAATATCTAATATTTCTTTCTTCATTTCTTAACAAAATCCCTGCACCTGAACATTTTCATTTCCTACCGACCATCTAACTGTGTTAGCAGACAATGCCTCACTTCTGTCTTTTTCTCTTTTTTAACGTCTTGTATCTAATTAACACACATTTTCTTACACCATTCAGTTGAGCTTAGACTTCTTGTATCATTTCTAATCCTGTTCACATTAACACTTAGTACTTTATATCATCCCTTCCTTCCTTTGCTTCTTTTTTCCAACGTTTATTTCCTTTCTTTGTCCTTATCATCCCACCTATTGATGTTTCATTATTTTGTTCTTGCTCTTGTCCCGTGTTAAATATCCCTTCCTCTGCTTCATCACTTCCTCGTAGTTCATACTTATTATCTACCTGAATAACCATCTTTTTCACAATATTTAACTCCATTTCTACCAACTCAGATGTTCATCTTGTATATTTTCTTCCATAATCTGTTCTGCCTCATCTTCTTCTATGCAAATATTTTCAGTATTTTCTTCAGTTATTCCTTTATCCTTTAATCTCTGGCAATCAAACCAAAATACTCCTAGGCATTGCATTTACTACACTTTGGTTCATAACTTTTAGCTGTATGACCCACGTCTGCACACTGATTGCATCTTGTTTTATCTCAGTCTTGTACTACATGTCTTTCATCTCCACACACATATTCATAAAAAAGACAGCCTTTGGCTGTCCTTAATATCCCACTCCCCACCCCCATTCATTAACATTTGTTACATTTTGAATATACTACACCCTTCCTTCTAACACATTTACTGTTACTAACACTTCTCATCCCCAGTCACCATCAGCCCTTCAATGCCACCTGACAGTTATAATTCAGAACAACAAGACAAAAGAGTATTTTTTTGTAACATTAACCTTCATTTATGCAGCAGCCTGATAGCTTAGAGGTTAAGGTGTAGAATTATCATCTGGTAGACCTGGGTTCAAAGCCTGGCCGTGGAACAACAAAGCAGCAGTATCTAAATAAAAGACAGGCCAGACACTCTACTTCTAAAATATATACTACAAAAACCCTATGGGTTATTCTTATAGAATCACTATAAGTCAGTTTTGACTCGAGGGTAATTACTTACCGTCATTTAATAACAACAATAACTTTAAATAAATTATTTTCACTCTCATTTTTATATTCATCGTTAAATTATTTATAAGTAAATAACACACAAAAATTAACTCAGCAATTTTAATTCTTTCATTCCTTTTCTTTTATATTTACCCTCTATCCCCATGTCTTCTTACTTCATGTAATACATCCTCCTCCTCCTTTTTCTTGTTATATAACAAATCCACACATCTTTTTTACTTCATCCATATTACCACAAACAGTACATTATATCGCTTATCAGTATCACATTTCTTTATTTTATCACACTTCCCATATACTCCATCCATCCATCCATCCATCCATCCATCCATCCATCCATCCATCCATCCATCCATCCGTCTGTCCATCCATCCAATCCATCCATCCTTCCGTCCTTCCATCCATCCATCCATCCATCCATCCATCCATCCATCCATCCATCCATCCATCCATCCATCTGTCCATCCGTTCATCCATCCATTCACCCGTCTGTCCGTCCATCCATCCATCCATCCACAACCTCTTTTTCCCATTTTTGCACATGACATTACTTCAACAGAGGCAATCATTTAGAGCCAAGGTTTACACCACTGGTTGACTAGCCCTGCCATGGTAATTCTTCCACACCACACACTCGCACCCCTGGCCAATTTAGTGTGTCCAATCCACCTACTGCATGTCTTTGGAATGTGGGAGGAAACTGGAGCACCCAGAAGAAACCCACACAAACACAGAGAGGACATGCAGTCTCCACACATAAGGTACCCCAGCAGAGAATTGAACCCGGAAACCTCTTGCTAGGACGACAACACTATATTCATATTTATAAATTGAAATCCTTCCCATCTCTGTTTATTTTTAAACTTTAAACCAAATGTTTGATTCCTAAAAGTATTGTTTTATTGTTTCTTCTTCACTGCAATGAACATATTTGCTTCCTTCCATTACCTTAGATTTTGTATTCCCTTTCAAAGGTAACTTACCTAAAAAATTCTCCCTTTTCCCTCTTTTATTATTTGGGTGTCTTCTCCTATTCTAGTCAATACTGCTCTATGATCTGAAATCTCTGCCATCTATACAAGTCCTAATTCTTTTATGTCTTTATAGTAAAGTATACAATCAATTTCAGTCTTAAAAATCCATAGTTTTATGTCCATTCTCTATTCTTTCCTACTTTTACATATACATATGTTATCTATTCCCGTGACATTTTAATATCTTGTGTTGTTTTCCCTTTTATTTCCTCAGGTTACAGTTAAAATCTTTTACACCACTATTGACATAAATACTAACATTCTTTTTTTATTTCTTCAAACAACAATTTTTCTTTCCGTTATATTGGTAAATGTATAAATCACCATTACAAGATTCATAGGTAAGTACCAGGCTAGCTGCCCTTGTGGCCATTTTAAGTCACATCAGTTTCCCTTTTTGTGCTCAAAATGACCTGTACTATTTGATTATAGATTGGCCTTACCCATCCCATGAGATTTTACCTTAGATAATTTGTGGGGAACCATAAAACATTTAGGAGCTGCCTCTGTCCATTAGTAGTACAAGGGGCAGTCTTTGGGTAAATTTTCTCTGTTTCCCATCCATAGATCTAAGTTGCACTTGAATATGGACAGACCTGAGCCTTGTTTTATGTAGATAGGGAATCTGTCCACCGCAGCAATATCTTGTGTGAGATATATCTGTCCCTCCAAACCATTCTTTTGATGTTGGAAAATAGGTTTTGATCTCTAGACTGAGCATTTATGATGCCATTTCACTTGCTGATGTGCAGTAATCAATAACGGGTTGGAGGATGACTTGTATGCCAGACACTGGTCACCTAAGCAGTCTGTAGGATATTGAGTATAGTGGCACGGCTGTGAGTCAGTCCATGTACATTGGTCCATTAATCTTTATTTTATTTATTTATTTATTCAACGTTTGTTGACTGGGAAGGTCTGACTGAGGTAGAGCCCTTTTTTCATAGGGGGCTCGAGGAGAAAAGCTCCACAAGAGAAACATGCAAAGTTACATACATATCAATATGAGAATATTACAGAATGAGTAGACATTATATACAATGAGAACAATACAGATTGAGTATATTTTGGCAGTCAAGAAGGTTATACAAGAGCAAAGAATGCATACAAGCTATGAAATTACAAATATTAGAATATCACTCAGTCATGAAAGTACTAAAGTTGTGACTCGAATACAATGTAAGTGTAAAGTAAACAGTGATGGTATATACATTTCTGGAGGCCTGCATAAACAGAATGCAGCAGTAGGCTGGTAGGTTGATGAGCTAGGGGGAGTAGTTAGGAAACAGAGTTGGACGGTGGTAGGGGAGTAAAAAGGAGACTGTAAATGAGAGGTAGTGAGATGTGGTAGCAGGGAAAGGAATATGATAGGATAGGAGAAAGTGGTGTTTTTTATGGAGGATGGATTAAATTGAATGTTTTACAGTGACAAGTCCAGGTATTAAGCAGGTACTCCTTTAGGGCTTTTTGAATTCATGGGATCTGATGTGCAGGGGTATGTTGTTCCAGGCTAGGGCAGGAGTGTAACTGTAGGGATTTTGCCTAATGGATTTTTTTGGGCTTGTAGATTTCCAAAAGTTGTTGATCAGCACTTCTAAGGGTTCAGGGAGAGTCAGGTGAGATGTTTAAGGTGATAAAAAGACAAGCTGATGGCTTGTTGAGGATGGAATGAATGATAAGGAGTTGGGAGTGTAGGAGTTGATGGGGGAATTCTAGCCAGTTTAATAGTTTGAGCGATTGACAGTGCTGTGTGTTAGAGGTATGGTTAGCTGCAAATGTTGCTACTTTGTAGTAGGTGGTTTCAGGTTATGTTAAAAGAGAGGCGTGTAGGTTAGTTAGTATTTTGTGAGCTGTATTAAAGATTATGGAGAAGGAAAGCATGGCCAAGAGAGACTCTTGAGTCTTTTTTGAAGAATGTGTTATTTCTGTAAGTAAGCCTAGTTTTCATGTGTCTTCTTTATGCACTGATGGACATGAAGATCAACTTTTGAGTTGTCATCTATGGTGACTCCAAGCAGTTTGGTGTGAGTTTCTGCATTTATGACAGTGTTGTCGAGTTATGTAATGGAGAAGGAAGGTTTTAGATGTGTGAGAGATTTTAGAAGGAATAGAAGAAGCTTGGGGTTTTTTGGGTTTAGGATGAGCTGGTTATTAGAGAACCAGTTTTTGATGGAGTTTAAGGAGTTTTGTGTGGGGGTGTGTAGGTCTGAAAGGTTCTCAGAGGTAGAAATGACTCTGGATTCATCAGGATATTGTATGAGGGAGGAATATAAGTATGTAAGTAATTTGTGAAGATGTAAAATTCCCAAACGCAGGCAGAAGACAGCTCGATATGCAGCTAAATCCAAAACTAGATGAACTAGCAAGTAATCGTACCAAAAAACTTTATTGCAGAGAAAGAAAGTTAGCGCTTTCACAATAATACCATACCGCTTCTTCAGACAAACATGAATAGAGACAATAACTTGTATGCAAATGACATCATCTCAAACAGCTTAACAGCCAATAGAACAAACATTCATGCAGCCACATTCTCAGCTTAAAGGCGTATAAAGTAGATAATATTTACTAGCATAAAATCTAATAAAAAATAAAAAATAATAATAAAAACATTAGCACAAATAAATAAAACATTAAAGATATTCATAAATATGTAAACAAACAACAATAAATAACCTACAGACATTTATTCCTTAATACAGGCTTAATGGGGACATGATCATTCAACCACATAACTAAGTGTGCCCCCAACCTCAAGATCCACTCTAACCCGACCACCTCAGTACGAGTCACTATGCCACCACCTCATAGACCTGGGCTGATCACACATAATACCTGGAAGACAAAGTTATGTTCAGGGCCAGTAGACAAAACATGTTTCATTAAGGCACTGAAATCATATTGCTTCTTCATGCAATACACATGGTCCCTAATTCTTTCTTTTAAGCTCCTGTTCATCTTACCAATGTAGAATTTATAACAGCACTGACAATGTGCTAAATAAACCACATTCCTGGTGGAGCAATCAGCAGATGCCCTCAACTTCCACAAGTAGCCCATGACAGGGTGCCTAAAGAACCTAGACTCATCTATAAACTGACAAAAATTGCATTTATGACATTTAGATGTACCCATCAAAACTTGGAATCCAGACATAACATGTCTAGGAAAACATAACTGTTGCCTTAAATTACTGTGATTCTTATATACAAATCTGGGGCCATCTGCTAATATATCGGAATATCTGCTGTCAGTCTGTAAAATATGCCAGTTCCTGGTAACTATATCTTTCACCATATTAACAACATGGGAGAATTTCAAAACAATGGGAGGACAATACCTATGAGGTGATCTGATTGATTGCCTATACAGAGCAGAAAAATACGGACACACTCTACTCTCACATTCATTGGTTATTCTAGCATAAGCTTGATCAACTTCAGCTTGGGTGTAACCCCTGACGGCAAACTCTTTTTTCAAATCTGACAAACTTCCTTCAAAGTCAGAGGTAATACATGACAACCTCATGACCCTGAAGACTTGATCTCTTACAATGTTCCCAAATATATTTTGTGGATGCATAGTTCGCCTAACAAAGGAAGATGAAGTGGGTGATATCAGCTCTGAATCAGTAAAAATGTTGAGGGTTCAATTGAGGCAGAGTGAGAAGAGAAGAAAATGGAGGCTGAAAGATGAAGTAAAAAGATGAAAAAGGAATAATAGAAAGGTTAATATAAGAATAGCAGAATGCGCATAGCATGAAAAGTGAGAAGTATGATGGTGTTTGTATGGTGTGAAAAAAATATATTCAGAGATAATTTGTTTACTTGTTATAATATATACAGATAAAAAGAAAAGGGTGGAATCTGAGATGATGTGGAAAAGAAAAGTGGTGTGGATTACAGGGAGTGATGCATGTTCAGGTACCGTAATATCACTAAAAAGGAAGAGATTAAAATATTAGATATTATGGTGGTGGCATATGGAAGAGTTTGTGTGTGATTTAAGAAGGGGAGAGAAGGTGTTTGGAATAGCAGCTGCAGTGCATGTGTATACAAATGTAAATGAAAGAAATAAATGAGGCAATTGAAAATTATGTGATAGTAAATATGTCTGTTATGGTAGTGCGAGACTAACTGTAATTTAAGAAAGGAGAAATAAAATAGCACACATTGCAAAAATCTTGAGAGAGGTAGTAAATAATGGTAGGTTAAGTATAGGTAAAGGGAGCACATATACATAGAAAAAGGGGTTACTTAAAACAGAGACTGATTACTCTGCTCACAGATGATGTGAAAGAAATGAAAGATGGAATGAGAGAAGCAAAGTTTTCAGACTATACAGCTGTATGAGCAATAATAGGAGAGAATGTAAATATAATAAAAGAAGGAAAATGTTTAAAAAACTGACAGAAAAATGACAGGGATGGAATGCTTTAAAATGACAGAGGGCAATTGCAGAAAAATGATATAACAATGAAGTCATTTTATGGCAGTTTAATATAGTGGTGGATTGTGTATAAGGAAAAGTTTAAAAAATATATATATTTAAAATTAGAGACAGGGCAATGGAAGAAAGGAAAAAATTACCTATAAAAATCAAAAAGCAATTTGTTAAAGAATAGTAGAGAAAGGGGTCATAGAAGTCTCAAATAATAAGAAAATGAATGATATAAATATAATAAAAAAGAAAAGGCATGCCTCCATTTTTAGGTAAGAAATAAATATATAATGAGAGAAAATGTATGTAATGAAGGATGAAAAGGGACAGTTAAAATAGAAACAGGAGGAAACTGTGGATATAGTTGAAAGGTATGTACAGAATTTGTAAGAAAAAAGATAGTAACAGTGGTTCATGGAAAGTAGAAAGAAAAAAAATGAGAAATGGGGTCTGTAGAACATGGAAATATTTGAGGGGATAATTTAGAAGGCACTATAAAGGAAGGTTAGAGTCCACATCACGTCCAGATGGATTAGGAAATTTCAGATAATGAAAGGAATGTTCTGGAAATATTGAATGAATGGATAGAGGAAGGTATAACAGAAGAATAGAGTTATTAAGGGGTTATAAAATTTATATGGAAAGAGGGAGAAGGGAAGAAAAAAATGGAGTTTAATTACATTGGGAAATATTGACTACAAAAATAGTTATGAAGATTATTCAGAAAATAATTTTGGATGTCATGAAAGAAGAACTGGATGAAGGGGTTACTGGGTTAAAGGGAAAAGAAAATTAAATGCTAATGATAGTTAAAGAAGTATCTGAGTGTACATATAAGAGAGAAGGAGAAGGGGAAGTAACAGGATGTGATGTGGCTAAGGCATTTAATAGTATTGATAATAAGGAAATGAACATTTAAAAAAATATGAGGTAGGTGAAAAAATGAGGAGTATAGTCAGGACAATTTATGAAAACTTGTTTGTGTCTGAGATGGTAAGTGTATCAGTAGGAAAATGATAAGACAGGGGAAGAGGAATAAAAGACAGTTGTCCTTTGAGCCTGAGGTTATTTTTGATCATTGGTAAGTACTAGGATTGCTGCCTTTGTGGGCCATGTTAATCTTAGCTTATTTCTCTCAAGGGTGAGAATCAAACCCTGTGCCTTGTGTCTGTAAGGTAAACACCTTAACAATTATATCAAATTCCAACCCCCTGATGGTACTGAATGCAGTTATACAAATGTGTAGATCAAGGTTAGAGGTTGGTGGATTGAAAGTTAAGGAAGGAATAACATTACCATTAATGTTAACCTTTGCAGATGATTTGGTTTTAATAGCCAAGAACAACCCTGGATGAAAGAGATAATTTATTGAACAGAACAAAATTTGGGTACATTGGAAATGCAGTTAAATAAGTCAAAAAGTAAAGGGTTTGGAGATGTGATAAGAATTATATGAATTATTTTACCAGAAGTGAAACTGATGTTATACGGGTTACGTTTGGAAGAGTACAAATAGTAAAAGAATAATGGAGAGAAGTTCTGAATAAAATGTAAAAGATGACAGGGAAAAATTAAAATACCCTCAACCAAAGAAAATTGTATATGTGTTAAATAATATATTTTAGAAACCTATATAGGTGATGTATATATTTTTCAAGTGCTGTATTATAACTGAATTGTTAGGTGTCTTTTTTCTGGGGAATCACATCAAAAGCTGGGTAGTTTATAATGTAAAAGAAAAGGGGTCTTGAATGTAATAAATCCATTTTTTAGCATCAATAAATTTGTTTGCAGTGTTAAAAATTGTCTGAAAAAACATGCTTGGAAATTTGTTGTTTGAAAATTAGAAAGGTGCATGTGTGGGTAGATTAAGAAAAGGAAAAAAGTTGGAAAAATATGAAAATAAAATAAAGACATTGATATAAATCGAGAAGAAATGGAAAGGAATGGTATAACAATAATTAAAGTGAATTATTGTATTGATCCTTGGGGGGAAAATGGGGGGAATGAAAAGAAGAAAGTGATAAGGAAAATAGGAAATAATTGTATCTTTCTTCAAAGACACTGCTTTTCTCTGTTGTTTATTGGACAAACTGCCAGTGAAAAGTAACATGAAAAATAAACTGATAGAAGAAAGCATGTGTAGTAGCTGTAATACTGAAGAGACATCACAACATTGTTTTTAGACTGAAAGAAAAATGAAGGTTTGGGACATTATTAAACAATGATTATGACTGGAACATATTTAAAACATTAATATGGACTTGGTGCTGTATAGGAAATATTAGGTTGGGAATGAAAAGGTAATTGAAAGCTAGGATAAAAGCTTATTCACTGTGATTTGGTATGTATTGAAAAGAAGATGTGCAGAATTGACGTATTACAAAAGAAAAGATGATGGAGTAATATATCAGATAAAGAAATGGTTATGGTGGAAAGGGTGGCACTTCGTGCTTCTGTTCTGTGAGCAATGGTGACCTGGAGAAGCAGGGAGCAACATGGAATGTCAGTTTGTATTTGTAAAGAGCAAGGATTCAGAATTCTTGCAAGCTTTAGAGAGCAGTCACAAGGTCGAAGCAGGTGTGTGACCAAGGATGGATTAAAGGCAGTTGAGCCATTTGTGAAAGCATTGGAGGAGCAGAAAACAATCAAACCTTCTAGCAGTTATGCTGAAATAAAAGGAGAGGGTATCATTACTGAGAGTGTGAGTGTGTCCAAACCTTCACAAGATTCAGAAGAGATTTCAGAGGTGGTTGTTTGAGGAAGAGGGCAAGACTCATGGTTGTTGTATTATTATATCCCATCAATAAAAAGGGTGACAGGATGTTTTCCTTTAAGAATTAACTATGCAAAGTAACCCAGAGAGTGGTGAAGCAGCATCGCAGGCAGACATTACGGAGAGAGTACATGAAGAAGAAGGTGTAGCATTGTTGAGTAAAAAGATGTATGGAAACAAAGTAAGAGAATGAGGGAGAATAAAATAAGAGAAGAACATGCCACAAGGGAATAGAAAATGCTTATTACATAGTAGCAAAGAAGGTAGAAGCCTGCACAGCTATGACATTTGGGATAATATAGTGGTTCCCTTGGGGGATCTCACCAAAAGAGGTAAGATCTTTTATACATATTAATAAAGACTCTTATTGTGACATTATTTTCAAATCAGGGAAGTCTATGGAAAACTTTTGGGGTAATATGAATTAAAATGAACTTTAATACATTAAACTTATATGTGTTTCAAGAATTTTAATAGGGAAACAAAAAAGAAAATATTTATTCAGTTTTGCACAGAAGTTGAAAAAGAAACATTAAGAAACTATTTAAAGACATTGTGGAAAGAAGTGATAGATATTGTAAAATATATGACAACAGAGGTTTATGGAATGTAGGATGTAGGATGGGAGTGTAATGTCATATTAAAAGTTGAAAAACACAGTATTGTTCATATAGCACATTTGATAAATGTTGAAGGGAGTAGATGGTTTCTAATATACAGGAGACAACTAAAATGTGTTTTTGTGAAAAAAAATGATCATTTAATTCATTTTTAGAAAAGTGGGGCATGCAGTGTGATTTAACATTAAAAAGGGGAAGAGAGAGGTCTTGGTCTTGATCAAGAGGTAGAACTAAATGAAGTAATGGATATAGAACAAGAAAAAGTGGAAGAAAATCAAATGATAGCAGATAAGACTGAGATAAAAGAAAGTACTAGAGATAAGGAAAGAAAAAGTGATAAGCAAGGAAATGAAAGGAAGTCAGATATAAGTGAAGAGGAAGAAAGGATTTGGGGAGCAGTGAAAGGAAGGAACATTTTGACGTGAAAAAGAGAAGAAGGAAAAAAATTCTAGTGATAAGCATAACAGAGAATAAGAAAGGTAAGGGGTAGTTTTTTAAAGAGAGTGTAAATAATATAAAAACACATCGCTGAAAATATTAACAGTAAATGTAAATATTAAAATAAAAAGCATAGAATATTAGAATGGTATGTTAAATTAGACATGGATATTGGAAGATATAAGAATATTGTCAAAAAAGATGAGAGACTACTAGTAGATTATGGGGTGAAATAATCTAGAATATAGGTATAGAGACATGTACAGGCGTAGCAGTATTATGTAAGTCATCAGTTACATTGTTGGATTTTATGCTAGTGATAATGGGGAGAATTACAGCTGTAGATGTAAAAAGGACAAGTATATAGAAATATTTATATATATATGCATATGTTACAATCAAAGCAAAAGAAGAAATGTTTATTTTTTATAATGTAAGTGTCAATATGGCTATAATAATGGTAGGTGATATGTATTGTGACAAAGCCATGGTCTAAAACTAACTGCAAAAAAAATACATTATTATTCCCTTTAGCAAAATGGAATTCTCTACAAATTACAATATTGACAGCACCCCCCTGAGTTCCAAACCAGTGGTGAGAGACTTGGGAACACAGGTTGATAGCAATCTGAACTTTGACCACCAAGTTTCCACAGTGGTAAGGAAAGCCTTCTATGTAGTGCACCTCATAAGTAAGGGCATAGCATCCAGGTTAAGGGATGGTGTAACTCCATTGTACCCGACTCTCATCAGACCACTAATAGAGTATAATGCACCTTTTGCATGTATCTCATGAGACACCTGCAGTAGCTGGAGAGACCTCAGAGGTTTCTCACTAAGACAATACAGGGACTCCAAACCATGACCTATGTGGGCAGACTGAAAACCTTTTCATTTTACTCTGTATCTTACAGGCTGCTGTGAGGTGACGTGTGCCTGGTCTACAGGGCAATCTCCAACCCTGTCCTAATGGAAATGCTGCACGTCTGCAAGTCAAGTGGCTCAAGAGTCACTCACTGTAGAGATCTCAACCTAGTTTGTAACATAAACAGATCATGCTGGAGAGACAGATATGTTTCCCAGAAACTGCTACTTCTCTGGACTAGACTCCCTATTCACGTAAGCAGAGATCTTCCCTGACTCTATTCAAATGTAACCTAGATAATTGGATGGGAGAGAGCAAATTCATCCCTGGGGTGGCACTCTTGTCCCTAATGGACAGGGGTAGCCAGTGTTGATCACAGACCCACACTATTCATAAATTCTTTCTGTGAACTACCCAAAAAAGAACAAATGGGAACACTTGGGATTAACATGGCTAGGCTTGTAAAGGCTCTAGGGCCACTAGCCTAGTAACCTCCTATGAACCTATGAACCTATAAAATGATATTTCTCTTTTTACAGAAAGGAAAATAATATGTTACTTGTCAAAAGAGGAAATAAAATGCCATCTGCATTCCATTATAATTTCATGGTGTTATTTCTTAATATTATTGTTTCCACAACCAAAATAACAGTCTTACTAGTCCAACAGGTAGCATTCCTGCCTTTTGTGCAGAAAGCTGTGGGTTCTATTCCCATACCAAGTAGTTGGAATAATTTTCCATTACTGACACTGCAATGCAGCACAAGAAAGGTGATGCACTTGTGTATCATCCTTTGGATGAGGCATTAAACTGTGGTCCCATATGCCTATGCTGGTGGTAGCTCTGGTGGTTGTAAAAGATCCCACATTACTAATCCAAAAGATTACAGGAAGTTCTCCTGTGCTCTGGCCAATTCCCCTAGTTAGTATGAATACCACCTTAAGTCTCTCCTGAAAAGTGATCATTGAGGCCACTAAGACTAACCTGGTCAGCAAAGTGTAAACAAGTAGCAGTAATCCATGGAGTGAACTTGGGGGTACTCTGATATTTATAATTCCTGTGCCAGAGAAATTGTTATTGCTGTAAATCAGAAAGGTTCACTTTGTAAGGTGGCTTTTAAACCATTGTACAGTATTTGGCCCAAAACTGATGTTACTGAATTTGTGTAGGAGTACATGGCTGATGGCACCAAAGGCTCTAGTCATGTCTGTTAATAATCCTCCCATGAGGAGGCCATCAGTTACATTGCAAAGGGTTTTATTTGTGTCAAGTATGTATTGCAGGGTTTGTTCCTGGTTCATAGGTTCATAGGTGTATACGAGGCTGATGACCACAGGAGCCTTTTTAAGCCTAACTTTGCATCCCAAACATATCTGACAAGTCCTAGAAACCTTAAGATTATTCTAAGCTGTATATGTAAGCTTGGTCTTGGGTGGTCAAATATTTACAGGCTGCCTCTGTCAGTTAGGGACATAGGTACCAGAACAGGGGTGAACTTCTGATTGTTCATCCACTTGTCCAAGACATGCTTGAATTGGGGTAGAGAAGAACTTTGCTTTACAACGGATGGGAAGCCTGTTCCAGAGAAGGAGTAGTCTCTGGGACACCTGGAAAATAACCACTATGACTCCCATACACAAGGGCGGCCCCTCTACAGACCTGGGTAATTATTCATAGAGACATAGACTGTTACTAGGCTAATGACCCTGGGTGTCTTTATAAGCCTAGCCAAGTTTGTCTGAAAGAATAATGATGTCCTGCATCAGGACATTGAAGGCCAGGGATTTATAAGCTACTGCTGTTCATAAGGGACATGGGTGCCAGGTCCAGTGTAAATGTCATATTCCACATCCACTGCTCTAGATTGTGTTAAACTGGATAATATATGAACTGAGCTCCACATGGATAGGAAGTCTGTTCCATAGGAGGGGCAATCTCTGGTTCACATATCTGTCCCTCCAGCATGTTTTATTTAAAGTCACAGACAAAATTCAGGTCCCTAGACCTTGTATTTCTGGTACTCTTTGACTTACAAATCTGTAGGAGATTCATAATTGTGGGTTTTGTGGATGCCATTAGAGGGAAAGGGCTTTAAGGTGCTCTGTATAAGGAAGGTTTGTTACACCTTATTTTCTTTTTGTTAGGAACCTTTGAGGCCATTTTAGTTGATGCACATGTCCGGTCAGGTACATACCAAAGGGAGCACTGTATTCTATGATTAGTCTGATAAGGGCAGAGTACCATGGGATAATGACCTCATTGGACCTGGATGCCATGCCCTTACTTATAAGTTGCATAACATAAAAAGGATTTCCTCACCACTGTGCTGTCTACGTGTGTACCCAGATCCCTAACCACTGTGTCAACTCTTAGGGTTGTATTATCAAAATGGTAATGAGACCAGATGGTTGACTTCCCAAAGGGTACAATTATGCATTTCTTAGCATTGGGTTTAAGACTATGGCTTTGGCACAATTTGTTAGTCACAAACAGGCCTTCTTGAAGAATTCTAGTATCTGCAGAGGAGTTGATGATAACCCCCAGCTTGCAATCATCTGCAAACTTAGTCAGCCATAAACCGTCAGAATTTGCTTACAACTCATAGAAATATGTGTCAAAAGGGAGCGGGTCCATTACAGACCATTGGAGGACTCTGCTAGTGGCTGACCTCTTGGTGTATTCATTGATTCATTGATGAACTTTTCCCTAGTAATGGTTGGGGGGATTGTGGTGCACAATATTTCTTTTGGACTATCGAGGGGAGTGGGGGGAGAAGTTTGAGATGAACCTGTCAACCAAAAGGGTCAATGACCTTTGGTTCAGTGTGGGTGATACCATTTACAATAAGTTCTGTGCATTGTTATATATTTGTTATATATTTGTTGTATACAAAGACATGCATTTGGAGAGTTTCTCTGTGGGCCTCCACTGAAAATTGGCTTGTTCCAAGTCAGACTTTCCCAGCAAACAAATGTTAAATAATAAAATAATAAAATATTTCCTCTGAGGTTACAGACGTAGCTATAGAAAGCTTTGGGTTGCCCCTTGCCTGAGAAGCTATTCTTTCTTAAAATGTAGCCTTTGAAGTATTAATTTTTCCTCTCAGTGGCCTTTAGATTGTCAAGGGGGCTTTTAGTTTGTATGGCTTTGCTCCTCCTATGCTTGGCCAAGATTTTTTTTTTCTTTGGTTGTATAACCAATTGATATTGTGATTCCACCAGGGTGGCTTGTCTTTTGAGTTTGTCTTATTCTTAATATGATTGGGCACAGCTCGCTATATACGGTTATCAATATGGCTGTATACAGTTTTTGTAAATAGGACAGTATGTGTTATAGTGTTTACTGGGTTTGGAGGTGCTTAGTAGAGAGAGGTTAGCCTTGAAATAGTTCTTAAAGGTCTTTGTTTTTTCTAATTCCCTGGATTTAATTTTTATTTCAAGTAATACTGCCATATGGTCAGAGCTGACAAGCAAAGATATTATATTGGGTGAGGAACACTGGCCACCACATGTTCGTGAGCACAAGGCCAATGATGTTTGTGTACCCCTGGTAGGAGAATGGAACAACTGTTCCAGGATGTTGGTATTAACAAAGTTTAGGAATCGCTGGGCATGTGCATTTGAAGTGGTGTAGGATTCCCAATCTATAGAGGGTAGTTTATATCCCCCATGAATATCATATTGGATTGAATGGTGAAGGGCTCTATTACACTGAGATAGGTAGTATGGGTTTCCTGGGACATGGAGGGGGACCTGTGGGTTGCAATTATATGGTATGACATTTCTGTTTATGGTGAGTTGCACATGTATGAGTTCCAGTGGCTCATACACCTTAACTAGTCTGGATGTGAGGTTGTTTTTAATATATACTGACACTCCTCCACCTTTAATTCCTTCCTGCGCAGTAGCAGGTCTAAAGGTTTGAAAGACATTATAACCTTACATTGCTGGGGTACTCTCAATGACTTTAAACTATGTCTCCATTACTACACAGATGTCTATGCTTTCCAGGGAGAGGAAGTTTGCAGGGAGTGATTTCTTGTTAATACTTCTAACACTGAGCAGTACTACCTTCAGATATTCCTTCACAGGTTCAGTTAAGTTGGTAGGGTTATCAGTTTGGGATTGTCTAGAAAAGGCACTATGGAGATGGAAAAGGTCTTTGCCAATATGCAAAAGCCGAGAAGGGATAAGATCAGACCATCCCTGGCAAAGCAGTGTGGTCTGTCAACCATATCCACCCAGACCATCAAATATTGTATCCTCCTGGACTGACACCGGAGGCTAAGCCAATTGTTAAAATCAATATTATAGACCCATTAGTCACATCAGCCTTATATGCAAAAAGCTATGGAATGTATTATAGCAAGACTCATTTATGCAGGCAGACAACTTAACTGATCTAGATCCCAATCCATATGGTTCTGTGAAGGGCAGGTCCTGTTTCCTAAATTTTTTATTTTTATTTTTATTTTTTATTTTACATTTGTTGACCGGGCTAGTCCAGCTGGATTTATGTCCATTTTCAGTGGAGGCCCGGGGAGAAAAGCTCCAGAGGTGAAAACAATTTTACAAATACAAATAATGCATAGTACAAATGTGTTATGCAATGGGAAAAATAATATGTAATCACCTATATTATAGATCTTAACTAACTAAAAAAAGCTAAATTAGAAACAATGGGAAAAATAATATGTAATCACCTATATTATAGATCTTAACTAACTAAAAAAAGCTAAATTAGAAAGAGATTTAGATAGAGGTTAACTACTAGCAATACAAAAAGGAAGGTAGGAAATATTAGAGTAAATCAAGTAATATTTACAAAGAAAAGGGATATTTTGTCAAGTGAAGAGTTGAGGTAGATGGGGGGGTCCAAGTGGCTAAGGAAGGTTTATGATAGAGTAAGGTACAAACAGGTTAGTCTGGGTTGGTACAGGAGCAAAGCCAGAATTTATTAAGATGTCTTAATAGTTGTTTCTTAAAGAGTGGAAGAGTGGACAAAGAGGAGATGTCAGATGGAAGATTATTCCATATTCTACCTACTGAGTTAGAAAAAAGGCAGTTGCCTGCAGAATTAATAGTTTTAGTAATATTAACAAGTAGTTTATCAGAGGAACGTAGTTGTTTCAGGTTAATATAGGGAGTCAAGAGGTTATTAAGAGCTGGTGTTTTAGAAGGTTGGTATAGGATTTTGTGTGATATTAAGAGTTGTTGAAAAATGAGCTTGTTAGGGAGTTCCAGCCAGTGTAGTTGTTTTAGGTTTAGACAGTGGTGGGCTCTAAATTGGGATGAGGTGGCAAATCTGGCAATATTATGGTAAGATGTAGTAAGTTTCTTAAGGTTACTTTTAGATAGATTAAGGGTAGAGATAAGGTGTGTTTGGGCTAAGGTTGTCCTAGCTTCAGGTGTGAGGAAGGGCTTTATCCTGTACAGGGATCCTATTTTTTTATTAACTGCTTTTATTGTACTGTTGATTTGACAATCATAGTTAAGATTATTATCGATAATAACACCGAGACGTTTAGTTGTAGAATCAGGAGAAATAATGGTGTTGTCAGTTGCTGTAATACAGAAGTTTGACAAAGTCGATTTACGCGTAGGTGAAAAGAGTAATAATTTAGTTTTCTTAGGGTTAAGGAGTAGACAGCAATTGGAGAACCACTGTTCAACAGTTGAGAAGGCTGATTGAGTTTGAATCTGGAGTTCGGTTTGAGAAGAAGCAGTGCAAATAATGGTGGAATCATCTGCATATTGTATGCAGGTAGTGTTAGGGATAGATGATTGGAGGTCATTGATAAAGATGGAAAATAGAAGTGGGCCTAGGATAGACCCTTGAGGGACTCCTAAAGAAACAGGGAGGAGAGCAGATAGTGAGTTTTTCCAGAGTATGGCTTGCTGACGGTTTTCTAGATAGGAAGAAAACCAGGTTACGGAAGAGGGATCCAGGGCCAGAGATTTTAGTGTGTGCAGAAGAAGTGTATGATTCACCATATCAAAGGCTTTTGATAGGTCTATGAAAAGAGAAGATGTAAGTTTGTTATTGTTGCGGTTGAAGTTTATGGTATTGGTAAAGGAGAGTAAAGCTGTGGTGGTACTGTGAGCAGGTCTGAAACCATGTTGAGTGTCAGCTAGGAGGCTGTTATGGAGGAGATGGTTGAGTAGTTGTTTATGTATACATTTTTCCATGATTTTAGCTAAGGGGGATAGAAGTGCTATGGGACGATAGTTGGAGAAATCATAAGATTTGCCTCCTTTATGTAGGGGTATAATATGTGATATCTTCCAGACTGTTGGAAAAATACCTTCTTTTATTGATCTGTTTATTAGGATAGAGGCAGGGTAAGCAATGGCTTTTGCTGCTAGTTGAAGGAATTCAGCAGGAAGCTTGTCTGCGGAAGGGGTGGTAGGTTTTAGTTTATGGAGAAGAGATTGTATATAGGAGGTAGATACAGGTTGTAGGTGTAGGGGAGGGATAGTGTTTATTAAGGTATTTGGAGGTAGTTGAGAAGTATCTGAAGATAGTTGGTTGGCTAGAGTTTGTATAGAATTGGTGAAGAAGGAATTAAAGTTATTGGCTGTTAGTGTGGGATTATCAGGGTCAGAATCCTGAGGGTTGGGTGCAATTATTTTGCCTGGGGTCAGCAGATTATTAATACATGACCAGAATGTTTTAGGTTCATTTTTGGTAGTTTTTTTGAAGTTGAACGTAGTAGTTCTTTTTGTCTGATAGAATGGCTTTTTAGTACTGTTTCTAAGTTCTCTAAAGTTTTGGTGGTCAGTTGGACTTTTGGTGGTACGCCATTTATGCCAATATTTGTTTCTTAGGGCTATTTTATGCTTAGTATTTGTGGTTAGCCAGGGAGCAGTTTTAGTTCTGGTTCTAATGGTGCAACTTGGGGCGTGCTGATTAAGTATAGCTAAGAATGTAGAATTGAAGTGTTCTACTGCTTTGTTGAGTGGGAGATATTTTAGTGGGGTCCATTGACATTGTGAAAGTTCAGCTTGAAACTGTTCAGGGTTAAATTGCTTTTTTGAGTGTAGAGTTCGGAAAGTGGTGGGTAAGGTTAGGTTGGTTTTGCATCTAATGATATAGGTTAGTGCGTGGCCACTAAGGTCATCTGGAAGGATACGTGTTTGGTAGTTTTGCAAGGGGGTATTTGTGAGAATCCAGTCTAGGGTGGTAACCTTATTGTTTGTTTTATTAATTCTAGTGGGACCATCGATAAGTTGTTTGAAGCCATAGAGGTTGATGTGGGAAGTAGGGTTAGCATTGTTACAGGAATTCCAGTCTATGTTGAAGTCCCCTAGGACTAGTGTTTCTTGTGAGAGTTTGATAGAAAGTTGGTAGAGTATATCTTCAAGGGTATTGATGTTATTTCCAGGGGGGAGATAAGCACAAATGATGTTTATTGCTTTAGTGTTATTGATTTGTACTTTGGAGCTAATTACTTCTGCATTTGTGTTTTGGATAAGAGTAAGATCTAGAGGATTAAGTTTAAGTTTCGCTTTGTACAAAATGGCTACCCCACCTCCTTTCTTGGTAGTGAGATCAAGTCTAATAATGTTATAACCAGGTGGGGTAATTTCAATGTCTCTAATGGAAGGTTTTAACCAAGTTTCTGATAGGCATAAAATGTCAAACTGTTGTGTTTCAAGGAGGGCATGGAGTTGACTAATTTTATTGCAGATACTACGTATATTAAGATGGGCAATGGAAAGGGAATTGGAAGGTTTGGAGTATAAGAGAGATAATGGTTTAGTTTGGTTTTGTTCTATGTTGGTTGTAATATGATGTGGGCCAGGATTGGGGTGAATATCACCATCTTGTAGTAAGTGGAGAAGAGTAAGATATATCTGTTGTTTAAGTTTATAGTGAGAAAGATATGTCTTTTTGGTTAGAGTTTTTATAAACTTGCAGTGTGCTAGTCTGTGATATTTAGCTAGAAGGTATATGGACTGAGAAACATATTAACCTTTTTTGAAAAGGTTATAGGGATAGTGGACAGGGGTCATTTTGTGCACACTGCTTATCTTGACTTGGCCAAGGATTTTGACACTAACCCCATGCTAGTATTATTAAAAAGTTAGACAGCTGTACTGTAAATCTGTACATTGTCTACTTGGTAAATTGCCTCTCCAGCAGATCCCAGATTGAGAAAGTTACTGTTTCTTTCTCTGAGTGTAATATTGTAACTAGTGAGTTGCCATGGGATCAGTGCTGAGCCCTCTCTGAATGTAGCATTGTAACTAGTGGGGTGCCACAGGGATCACTGCTTAGCCCCCCCTGAATGTAATATTGTAACTAGTGGGGTGCCACAGAGATCAGTGCTGAGCCCTCCCTGAATGTAACATTGTAACTAATGGGGTACCACAGTGAAAAGTGCTGGTCCCTCTCTAAATGTAACATTGTAATTAGTGGGGTGACACAGGGATTAGTGCTGAGCCCTCTCTGAATGTAACATTGCAACTAGTGGGGTACCACAGTGATCAGTGCGGGGCCCTCTCTGAATGTAACATTGTAACTAGTGAGGTACCACAGGGATCAGTGTTGAGCCCTCTCTGAATGTAACATTATAACTAGTAGGGTGCCACAGGGATCAGTGCTGAGCCCTCTCTGAACATAACATTGTAACTAGTGAGGTGCCACAGGGATCTGTGCTGAGCCCTCTCTGAACATAACATTGTAACTAGTGAGGTACCACAGGGATCAGTGCTGAGCCCTCTCTGAATGTAACATTATAACTAGTGGGGTGCCACAGGGATCAGTGCTGAGCCCTCTCTGAATATAACATTGTAACTAGTGGGGTGCCACAGGGATCAGTGCTGAGCCCTCTCTGAATGTAACATCATAACTAATGGGGCACCACAGGGATCAGTGCTGAGCCCTCTCTGAATGTAACATTGTAACTAGTGGGGCACCACAGGGATCAGTGCTGAGCCCTCTCTGAATGTAACATTGTAACTAGTGGGGTGCCACAGGGATCAGTGCTGAGCCCTCTCTGAATGTAACATTGTAACTAGTGGGGTGCCACAGGGATCAGTGCTGCGCCCTTTCTGAATGTAACATTGTAACTAATGGGGTGCCACAGGGATCAGTGCTGGGCCCTCTCTGAATGTAACACCGTAACTATTTGGGCACCACAGGGATCAGTGCTGGGCCCTCTCTGAATGTAACATCATAACTAATGGGGCACCACAGGGATCAGTGCTGAGGCCTCTCTGAATGTAACATTGTAACTAGTGTGGTGCCACAGAGATCAGTGCTGGACCCTCTCTAAATGTAACATTATAACTAGTGGGGCACCACAGGGATCAGTGCTGATGCCTCTATGAATGTAACATTGTAATTACTGGGGTACCACAGGGATCAGTGCTGAGCCCTCTCTAAATGTAACATTTTAACTAGTGGGGTGCCATAGGGATCAGTACCGAGCCCACTCTGAATGTAACATTGTAACTAGTGAGGTGCCATAGGGATCAGTTCTGGGCCCTCTCTTGTTTGGCATGTATTCTGCAGACATCCAAGCCAAATATTACAGATGTATGGTCACCTAGGTTTGTGGATGACAAGAAATTGAGGACTATTATCTGCTCATCCACTGATCCTAAACAGCCCCAGACAGATGCATACTATATCAACAATGACCTCAACTAAATGAAAAAAAAAAAATGCAGCACAGTATCATTTGGCAGAAATGTTGCACCCACCTCATATGTTATAAATAGTACTCCTTATCAGACAGCTATGATCATAACAGACCTAGGTACTTTTGTAGACAACTCTCATAGGTTCATAGGTAGGTACTAGGCTATCAGCCCAAGGGCCTACGTAAGCCTAGCCAACAAAGTTCCCTGGCTTACGCCACCCAAGAAAGTTATTTTCCTGTGCCACTGTCGAGCAGAGACACAGAAGTGATCCCCGGGGTGTATTTCCTAATTCCCATCCACTCATCAAGATTTTTCTTGAAGAGTGCTAATGAAGAACTTTGCTTGACATAGATGGGTAGCCTGTTCCAGAGTATGGAAAGTCTCTGGGACAGGAATCTATCCCTCCAGCATGTCCTGTTTATTGTGGTGACAAGGTTTAGGTCCCTCGAGCATGTAGCTCAGAGGGATTGGGATTTCTTTAGGTGCAGCATGTCCATCAGCTCTGGGTTTGACATAGATTTATATGTTAGGCAGAGATCACCTCGGAGTAGGCGATATGCTACGGAGTAAAGCTGGAGTTTTTTGAGACGGTCAGTGTAGGGCATTTGTTTGAGGCCAGTAATCCTCTTTGTGAGGTACTTCTGTGGCCTTTCCAGCTGCTGCAGATGTCTTGTGAGGTACATTCCAAAAGGGGTGTTGTACTCTATAATGGGTCTAATGAGTGTCAAGTAGAGAGGAACAATGACCTCTTTTTTCCTGGATGAGAACCCTTTTATGATGAGGTGTGCCACGTAGAAGGACTTCCTGACTACAGTGGCGATGTGACTATCAAAGGATAGACTACTGTCTACCTGGGTCCCAAGGTTTCTTATCACACATTCTGTGTTAAGTACATTGCTGCCTATGTGGTAATTCATAGGTACAGAGTTTTTACCAAAGGGGATGACACTGCACTTTTTGGCATTGAGCTTGAGGCCATGGCTCTGACACCAGGCATCTGTCTCAGCGAGGCCCTTCTGTAGGGTGACCACATCATTTGGGGACTTGACTATGGCTCCTAGTTTGCAGTCATCTGTGAACTTCATTAGCCAGAGGCCTTCTGTGTTAGCCTGTACTTCAGAGAAGTAGATACCAAACTGAGAGGTCCCAGGATGGAACCCTGTGGTACTCCACTTGTCACTGCTTTGAGGTCAGATTTGAAGTCTGCAAATTTTACAGTGTGGGTTCTGTCAGTGAGCCAGTTGGCAACCAATCTTGTGATGTAGGGATTTATACCTAGTTTAGTGAGTTTAGCTATAATTCCAGAATGGAGGATGATGTCGAAAGCCTTTGCGAGGTTAAGATAGGCTGTGTGAACCACCTTACCCTCATCTACGGCTTTGATGACTGCCTCAAAGAAGTCAATCAGGTTCAGGAGGCATGATCTGCCTTTCACAAACCTGAACTGGGTGGGATCCAGAGTTTGGAGGTTACCAATGTCTTAGTTTATGAGTTCCATGATGATACGTTCCATGGCCTTGCAGACCAGGCTTGTCAGGCTAATAGGTCAATAGTTCCCGGGATCAGTGGTGGCTCCCCCTTTGTGGAGTGGGATAACTGTTGCTGTGCACCATTCAGTGGGCACAAAGCCTGATATGATGCTATTATTGAACATGGTGCTTAAGTGGGGAGCCAGTTCGTTCTGAAGTTCATGTAAAACGCAGCCTGGGATGCTGTGTTTTTGGCTTTAGAGAGTGCATCTTTAACCTGCGTAGTTGTGATTACAGGGACTCTCCATTCTTCCTGTATAGATATGGGCCCTTAAGGGGGTGAGGGGGAGGTAAAGTTAGCACTGAACCTATCTGCCAGGATGTTGGCAATATCAGTTGGTTCTGTAATTTTCATGTCGTTGTGCTGTAACTCAGAGCAGATCTGGGTGTTGCCATCGAGATTCTTGACATAGCTATATAATGCTTTGTAGCTGTCCTTAGAATTAGTGGCAATTTTATTTTCATAGCTAGCTTTGGAGGATCTTATAAGGGATCTCAGCTTCTTACTGAGGCTGACCAGGGAGCTCCTCCACTCATGGGATTTTACTCTCTTTTCCAGCAGTTTCTTCCTTCTGTTGTAGAGTTTGTTTATGGCAGAGGACCACCAGATTGGCTTCCTTTTTTTGGAGGATAGCGTCTTGGTTCTGTTTGGGATAGCATGATCCATGCACTCGTGTAAGTGCTTATAGAGTGCATTTGTGTAGGATTCAGCAGTTGTAACTGTATTGTCCATCTGCATGGGTGTCATGAAGTTCACCACTTCTGTCTTAAGAAGCATGAAGTTGGCTTTAGAGAAATTTTTTACCATGATTTCCTTAATGGGGGGTGGGGGTGGGATGTGGATATCAAGAGTGATTAGCTTATGTTCGAATTGGACCAATGAGGAGTTGACTTCAGGTGTGGAGCACCGGTCACTCATGTTGATAATGACTAGGTCTAGGATATTGTTGCCCCTGGTGGGGTGTGGATAAGTTGATCCAGGGCATTGGAGATTATGAATTCAAGAAAGCGTTGAGCTAAGGAGTTGGTACATGAGTAGTTTTCCCAGTTAATGGTGGGGTATTTGAAGTCGCCCATTATTAGGGTGTTTGGTTGAACCCTAATATTTCCAGTACATCAAGAAAAGAGGAGTGGGTATCCTGGGACATGGTGGGGGATCTGTAGCAAGCTACAATTTGGATTGCAGTTTTGCCCAGAGTTAGTTGCACTTGGATAACCTCGGATGCATTATGCTGAGCAACTAGCCTGGAGGTGTGGATATCCTTAATGAATATGGACACACCTCTGCCTTTGGTGTTTCGGTCCAGGTTACATGGCCGAAAAGTGTGGTATGAGTTATAGCCTGGTAGTGCAGGGGTGCTCTCTGGAGCCTTGAACCAGGTCTCAGTCAATGCACAGGTATTGATGTTCTCCATTTTAAGGAGTGCCTCAAGTGAGTGCATTTTGAAATTTAGACTTCTAGCATTGAGTAGCATTACCCTCAGTTTTTGCTTGCCTCTTCCTGCCACAGTGGTGAATTTGTCATTTGAACCTTGCCTAAAAAAGGCACTATAGGGGCAGCAAGATCCTAAGCCAGAATCTGGAATACCAGGGGTGACAGGTGCAGGCCATCTGTAGAAAAGCATTGTGGTCTGTCGACCATGTCATCTCAAGCAGACAGATACTGGATCCCCTTAGAATGACACCAGAAGCTTAGCCAATTGTTGAAGTCAATCATTTTGTCCTTGTACTGCGGTCTCATTCTGGGCGATGGCAGAATGCTACTCAGGGCTAGGGTCATACCGGCCTGGGCTACAAGATTGGAGAGCTCTTCCATGTCTCTTTTCATGTAGTCCGGGGAGGTACGTCTCAGGTCATTCACACGAACATGGACAATGACAGAGTCATATTTGTACTTGTTGTGGAGTGACCTGAGTGCGTGGGTTATGTGGCAGATCCTGGCACCCAACAGACAGCTGACAGTAACCTTCTCCTTGTTTAGCCTGGTGAATGGACATCAGTGTGCCTGACTACAGAGTCACCTATGACTAGTGTGTTGGGCATGTTGTTTTGCCTTATTGGCTGTGGTTGAGTGGCACACTGAGCCTGTGGGCTATGTGTCATTTCGGTTGTGTTGGGGGATGGAGGTTGCTTGTGTTTCTGCTTTGGAGGTCTCTGTTGCTTAGACAGATTATTATTGAGAGCCTCTGCGGATGTTTTTGTGTTATTATGTGTGGATTTTGGTGGTGTAGATTTAGTGAGACTATGTGATGAGTGTGGTGTGGTGCAAATGTTTACCTTCTCCTCATGACTGTCAAGTTCATTCTTGGTTGGAGAGAGCTTTACCTCCAGTTTGGCTAGATAAGTGCATCTCTCACAGGTTGTAGTGTTGGGTGGTAGGAGGAGAGGGTTGTCTGTGTACATGAGGCAATTTCTGCATTGCCTCAAGATGCCCAGATTCATCAGATAGACAGGAGAGAACACTGGGAGCTGACCCTTGGACATGCCTGAATAAAAAAATGTTTTCCTCTAGGTAAGTGAGGAAAGTGAGTACAAGAGCTGTTTTTCTCTAAGCAGGTGAGAAAAGTAAGTGCCAAAACTGTTTTCCTCTAGGTAATGAGGAAGGTTGAGTGCTATAGTAATTAGTAGCTTATTTAGTGCTTACAAGTTCTGAACAAGTGCTGAGCATGAACAACCAAATTTAAGTGCTAAAACTAAGAATCTGTATCTGCACTAGATGAGTTACAGGACAGAAACAAGTGCAAATGCAGGCTCTTTCACATTTGATAATCATGTTTCCACCATAGTCAAGAAATCCTTTTATTCGGCCCTGTTGATTTCCAAGGGAATATCTTCAAGATCCAAAGAACTCATCCTATCACTGTACTCTTCCTTTGTTGGACCCATCATCAAATACACTTCTTCCTTTGGTATGTGCACATCTAAGCATGTCACCCAACTGGAAAGGCCCCAAAGATTTCTAACCAAGAAAATTAATGCACTTAAGTCTGTCAACTACGCCGCTAGATTAGCATGATTCTCTTTATACACATTAGCCAACAGGTTGCAGTGAGGTAATTTTTGTCTTCCTTTTCAAGCCATGAAAGACCTAGTCCTATTCGACCTTCTGTTTTTTTGCAAAACCAGTGGTTCTCTAAATATCTCCACTAAGGACCTAAATCTTCACCAAAAATTAAACTAGACTTGCTGGAGGGATATGTTCCCAACTCAATGTATTCCTAGCCTTTGGAATAAATTACTACTACAGGTCAAAGTACTACTTTCGAACAAAAAAGAAGCGCAAGCTTGAAATAATTAATGTGTGGTAATTTACTAATTGATATATAAGCACAGCATCTTGGGCTAATTATTTTGTCTGATGACGTGCAGGCACTTGCTTGCGCGAAAGCACTCGCACTAATAAACGGCTGGATTTTGTTTTTAAAGCCTGCTCTTCGTTTTTGTTCTCTGGTTCGTCAGTTTAGTCAGTGACTGGACCCAACGTTCACAAATCAGCCATTACTTTCAATGGCTGAGATTGCATTAGAGGTAGGTGCTAGGGAGTAAGTGGGCAGGTAGTGGTGTGTGTGTGTGTGTGTGTGCGTGTGTGTGTGTGTGTGTGTGTGTGTGTGTGTGTGTGTGTGTGTGTGTGTGTGTCACTGTGTGTGTCTGCCTGGGTGGTCACAGTAGGGGGAGGTTAGTTAAGGGAAAGGAAGGATAGGTTTGTGTGAATGGGATAGTGTGTCCACGAGTGCAATTGGGTTGGGGCTAATATATAGTGAGTGTGTGTGTGTGTGTGTGTGTGTGTGTGTGTGTGTGTGTGTGTGTGTGTGTGTGTGTGTGTGTGTGTGTGTGTGTGTGTGTGTGTGTGTGTGTGTGTGTGTGGCGGGGCTGTGAAACCTCTAAAGAGCAAATTCTGCAATACTGGAGTGGGACACGAGACACCAGGGATACTCTTTATTAATATAACTCCTACTCACTTAAACAATTAATAGAACAACAGGTTTTGCAGTATCAAAGAAGTGTCATTTATGGAGGAAGCACTAGACAACAGGAATCCTATTATTACTACCTGTACTCAATTAAGAATTAATATAGCAACAGGATTTGCAGCTCAAAAGGTGTTTCAGAATTGGGAGGAGGGTCACCAGACACTAGGGACACTGTTTAATGTTAACTCTACTCACCTAAAGATAGAACAAACATTTGCACCCATTATCATTAGCACAGAAAGTGACTCATTAACAAATCAAAGCTTTGAGCCAGTGAAGGATTTAGTAGAGAAGCAGGTCTTAGATCCTGATATATTTTCTGAATAATAAGCTAATTGTTCATAAAATACATCACAATGCAACATCTGTCTATCACTGTAAGTCCTCCATTACAGCAACCTGTCTATCACTGTAAGTCTTCCATTACAGCAGCTTATCAGTGTATGTCCTCCATTACAGCAGCCTGCCTATCACTGTAAGATCTCCATTACAGCAGCCTGCCTATCACTGTAAATCTCCATTACAGCAGCCTGTCTATCACTGTAAGTCCTCCATTACAGCAGCCTGTCTATCACTGTAAGTCCTCCATTACAGCAGAAAGTCTATCACTGTAAGTCTTCCATTACAGCAGCCTGTCTATAGGTTCATAGGTTCATAGGTAAGTACTAGGCTATTGGCCCTAGGGCATAATTAAGCCTTGCCAAAATGTTTCGGCTTTCGCCTCCCATGAGGTTTAGTTACCTGCGCCTCTGTCAAGCAGGGCCACAGACGTGATTCCCGGGGTGAATTTCCTGTTTCCCATCCACTCATCATGATTCCTCTTGAAGAGCTCTAGTGAGGGGCTCTGCCTCACATATATGGGATCTTATTCCAGAGCAAGGGGAATCTCTGGGACACGAATCTGTCCCTCCAACAAGTCCTGTTTATTGTTGCTGTCATGTTAATGTCCTTTGAGCATGTAACTCTGGTGGATTATGTTTTCCTTAGGTGGAGCATTTCCAGCAATTCGGGGTTTGCCATAGCCTTGTATGTTAGGCATATGTCACCTCTGAGTAGTCGGTATGCGACCATAGTTTAAGTTTGTTTAGCCTCGTGGCATAGGGCATGTGTTTAAGGCCCGTTATTGTCTTTGTGAGGTACTTTTGAGGCCTCTCCAGTTGTTGCAGATGTCTTGTAAGGTACATCCCGAATGGGGCATTGTACTCAATTAAGGGTCTAATGAGTGATGAGTACAGGAGGACAATAACTTCCTTATTCCTAGATGCAAACCACTTTGTGATAAGATGGGCCATGTAGAAGGATTTTCTAACCACTTTAGCGATGTGGTTGTCGAAGGAGAGGTTGCTATCCACCTGTGACCCTAGGTCTCTTATCACACTCTCTGTGATAAAGTGGGCTGCCACCTATGTTGTAATTCATTGGTACTTGGTTTTTCCAAAAAGGTAAGACAATGCACTTTTTGGCATTTAACTTGAGGCCGTGATTTTATCACCACGTATATGTATCAGTGAGACTCCTCTGAAGGATGTCAATGTCAGTAGGATTCTCAATTATAGCGCCCAGCTTGCAGTCATCTGCAAACTTTGTTAGCCATAATCCCTCCGTGTTTGCTTGTACCTCAGAGAAATAGATGCTGAACAGGAGGGGTCCCAATACTGAGCTCTGTGGTACTCCACTAGTCACAGGTTTAGAGTCTGATCTAGCATTCCCTATTCTCACCAAATGGGTTCTATCTGTGAGCCAGTTGGCAACCCATCTTGTTACATAGGGGTTTATGTTTAGGTTAGTGAGTTTGTCTATAATTCCCGAGAGGGGAATGGTATCGAAGGCGTTGGCAAGATCAAGGTATGCTGTGTGGACCACCTTCCCTTCATCTATTGCCTCAGTGACCTTTTCAAAAAAGTCAACCAGATTGAGGAGACATGACCGTCCCTTTATGAACCAAAACTGGGTAGGGTCTAGAGTTTGTAGGTTCCCGATGTCTTTGTTTATGAGTTCCATGATGATGTGGTCCATGGCGCCTTACAGACTAGGCTCATCAGGCTGAAGGGCCGGTAGTTCCCGGAGTCAGTGGTGGCACCTCCTTTGTGGAGTGGGATGACTGTTGCCATGCGCCACTCTGTGGGCACATAGCCTGAGGTGAGGCTGTGGTTAAACATGGTATTAAGGGGTGGGATTATTTCATTTTGGAGTTCATGTATCATGCAGCCTGGGATGCTGTCAGGTCCCATGGATGCTGTGTTTTTTTGCTTTGGAGAGTGCTGTTTTCACATGGGTGTCTGTGATTTCAGGGGCAGTACAATCGTCTGGTATGGATATGGGCCCTCTAGGTGGAGAGGGTGGGGTAAAGTTTGCACTGAACCTATCTGCCAATATATTGGCGATATCAGTTGGTTCTGTGACTTTTGAACCATTATGCTGTAGCTCAGAGCAGATCTGAGTGTTGCAGTGTAGGTTCTTGACATAGCTAAAAAATGCCTTGTGGTTGTCTTTGGTGTCTGTTGCGATTTTTCTTTCAAAGTTCGCCTTAGAGGTTTTTATGAGGGTTCTTAGCTTTTTACTATGGTTGGGCAGGGATCCCTTCCATTCCTGGGTTTTTACTCTTTTTTGTAATAATTTCTTCCTTCTATTGTAGAGCTTATTAATGGTCGGGGTCCACCAGACTGGTTTCCTCTTTTTGGAGGAATGGGTCTTGGTCTTGTTTGGGATAGCATGGTCCATGCACTTGTGTAAGTGGTTGTAGAGTGCTTTTGTGTAGGATACAGCAGATTCAATCATATTTACATTCTGTGTGGGAGTAACAACATTTGCCATCCCTGTCTTGAGTAGCATAAAGTTTGCTTTGGAGAAGTTTTTTACCATGGTTTCCCTGGGAGGGGGTGAGGGTGGTATGTGGATATCTAGGGTGATGAGTTTAAGGTCTGATCTGACCAATGAAGAATTTAACACAGGTGTGGAGAATTTATCCCCCATGTTGGTGATAATCAGGTCCAGTATATTGTTACCTTTCGTGGGGGTGCTAATAAGCTGGTCCAGGGCATTTGAGTTTATATATCCGAGGAAGCGCTGAGCAAAGGTATTAGTGCTTCTGTAGTTTTCCCAGTTAATGTTTGGGTAATTGAAATCACCCAGTATAAGGGTGTTCGGTTGGACCTTCATGTTTTCCAGTATCTCGAGGAACAAGGAGTGGGTGTCTTGGGTCAGGGATGGTGATCTGCAGCAAGCTACAATCTGAATTGCAGTTTTGCCCATCGTAAGTTGCACTTGGATGATCTCCGAGGCATCTAAGTCCTCCATTATGGCAAGGAACTAAAGCTCTGATTTGTTAATGAGCTGCTCCCTGTGCTAAGGAGTGGAGTTTGAATCTTTTTACACAATTGTAAGACAACTGTGATCAGGACTTCTGGACAAAGCAGAGACAAGCATTAGAGAACACCAGGGAGATTTTTTTAAATATTACTCTGACTCACTTAAGTTAATAGAGCAACAGGTCAAGCATCACGATGCATTTTCTGAACGACATGAAGAATGAAACTCTAACGCTGGCATCGTGGACTGACTTTAATCATTCCTTTTTACACATGCCAGGGAAAAATGAAAGGCTATATCAGGGATGTTCTGTAAACTCAAGGACAGGTAAAAAGTATTGCTGTGTGTCCATGTATGTGTATGTCTCCGCACACATGCGTGCATGTTCATAGGTTCATAGGTTCATAGGTTGGTACTAGGCTATCAGCCCTAGGGCCTATACAAACCTAGCCATAACAATTCCCTGGCTATTTCTTCCCTCACTATTTACTTCCCTGGACCCCTGTCTAGCAGGGCGACTGACGTGATCCCCGGGGTGAATTTCCTTTCTCCCATCCAATCGTCAAGGTTCCTTTTGAAGAGGACCAAAGAGACAGATGTGTGTGCATGTGTTTATGTCTCTATCTGTGTGTTTGAATGTGTGCATATATGTGGGAAAATCAATCAGGTGGTGCCTGTTTCAATGTGATGCAAGGGCCACCAGAGATGATTACCACAACAAAGTACTGATTAGCACATTCATTAACAATTCAGACATGTGCAAATAGGACTTTCCTCATTGTGACTAACATGTCTCTGAATCGTGTTTCCCACAATCATGAAAACTACAACTTTGCAATGGAGACTTTCAGTGAGTACAGGGTGAGTTTTTAAAATCCTGCCCCTTGGGTCTTTTTTTTGTCTCTTTGGCTTATTTCATTTAACTTGTTTAATTTTAATCCTGAACAGAAGGACATTAATTAACACATTTCTCTCCTGAGTTCTTTTAAGCCAGGAAACTACTTGCTTCCTGACAGCTTTTCTCTAAAATGCTGCACTGAAAAAAACACTTAATTAGATTTATAGTAATTGATAAATGGTGTGAATTACAAAATATGTAAATATGATATCCATTTGGTAGACAACTGTTAGTATCAATGTTTTGTCTGTAGATGTTGATCTTATATTGCAGATTTATAAAAGAAAAATGTAGTTTGTTTACCAATAAAATAATATTCTTATGCTCAAAGTGTCATATCTCTGTTATTATAAGATAGATCCACAATAGTAGTGAGGATGTTCAAAGTGTCATATCTCTGTTATTATATGAGATAGATCCATGATAGTAGTGAGGATGTTCAAAGTGTCATATCTCTGTTATTATATGAGATAGATCCACGATAGTAGTGAGGATGTTCAAAGTGTCATATCTGTTATTATATGAGATAGATCCACAATAGTAGAGAGGATGTTCAAAGTGTCATATCTCTGTTATTATATGAGATAGATCCACGATAGTAGTGAGGATGTTCAAAGTGTCATATCTCTGTTATTATATGAGATAGATCCACGATAGTAGTGAGGATTTCAAAGTCATATCTTTTATTATATGAGACAGATCCATGATAGTAGTGTGGATGTTCAAAGTGTCATATCTCTGTTATTATATGAGATAGATCCACGATAGTAGTGAGAATGTTCAAAGTGTCATATCTGTTATTATATGAGATAGATCCACGATAGTAGTGAGGATGTTCAAAGTGTCATATCTCTGTTATTATATGAGATAGATCCACAATAGTAGTGAGGATGTTCAAAGTGTCATATCTCTGTTATTATATGAGATAGATCCACAAGAGTAGTGAGGAATTGCTCACCTTTTCAAGAGCTTTGCAATAATGTATGATAGGAGGGGGATCATACTGCTATTTTGTTATAGTGCCAGATCTATGCAAATTAGGCATATAATAAGTTCACAATATTTGAAAACAATATGAATCTATAAACAAATGTGTTAGATGACAAGTGTCAGTGGCAACATTGTGTGCCTTAGTGTTTTTATAAGATAGCACCATTTGTTCACCTTTAGGCCACACAGCTTTTCTGAAATTAATGGTTTTGAAAATATAGGTAATAGCCATAACTGCTTTATCAAAACAGCATTTATGTCTCAGAATATCTTCACATTACCCACCATGTTTTAGTGGCATTTTTACTAACATCTACTTCTTAGTGCATCACCCCACACAAGTCAGTATCACCCTATGCTTTTGCATTAATGTAAACATGGAAATATGCCATATTTTTCATAACTTTTTGCATATGTGCCCAAACTCCAGCTCTGCACATCCCATGCTGACTATTTCACAGGCATGCTTACCAAATGCTGTCAGCTTGTAGATGCCACCCACTTTCTTGCCTTAGTTTTATTTTGGTACCTTTACCAGATCTTCACCAATTACACTTTGAAAACAGTGATGCATGTACTTGTTTCTGGAGTACAGAGAAGTCTCCTATAAAGATGAGTATAGTCTTACAGGATACAGTGGAACTCTGCTTTACTGATGATTATACTTTTGTAGGATGCAATGAATTAATTGTTACAGAAGACTGATTGGTGGATTATGAGGGTTATTGAAATTATTGAAACCATTGAAAAATGTTCTACAAGGCATTCTTTGCCAAGAGATAAAACTTTGGTACTGTTATAGAGGAATAAATATGTGACTGTATCTCATGTCTGACGTGTTAGTTCCCGCTGGTGTTATAAAGAGATTGATTGTGTTTTATTCAAATCTGAAAGACAGTTGTAAAGAGAAAACCTAATCAGGTTCTTTTGGTAACTCAGTAAAGCAGAAAGGAGCTGTAGGTGCCGCCTACTTAGACCCCCCCCCCCATGAAGATACCTGGCACACTGCCATACAAAGAGCTAGTGTACATGTTAGACAGTGTGAGGGTACATTCCAGAGAGTAGGTCGGGAAGGAAAAATGTGTCTTTTTGATGATGACATAAACATGTGCAACAGATCTGATACACAAGAGCATGGAAAAAAGATGGAAAAAGTCTTGGTAAGACAAGAGGCATGGACTTGAATAAGACAGATAATGTAGTGCAGTAATGCAAAGCAGTAGATTTCAGAGACAATAAACTCCAAAATGACTATTACAGCTGAGGATGAAACAACGGTATCAGTGGTAGAAAGTGACTCTCGGGATTCAATTCACATGATTTAAAGGGAGGGAAATGGTTTGACAAACTAGTAAAGAATCCAGCTAAAATATCGTGCATAGAAAAAGACATCATCAGAAGAAAGTAAGAAATAATTATCATTCCTTATTGCTTTCTAATTTTTCTTTCCTTCTCTCTCACTCTCTCTCCTTAAATATATATATATATATATATATATACCTATATATATATATATATATATATATATATACCTATATATATATATATATATATATATATATATATATATATATATATATATATATAGATATATATGGGTCTATGTTAAATGTTCGAACATCCAAAATGTCGAACATTACATGGTTGAGACCAAATGTTCGACATTTGGATGTTCGAACATAAAAAAAAAAAAAAAAAAAAAAAAAAAGAAAACACAGAAAAAAACACTTAGTAGCCCCCCTGCACCCCCACACCCCCTACTTAAATATACCAACTCCGAGACTGCACTTCAGTGCAGAAAATGGAAATTCTCCCTATCTGCACCATACGGTGCCGTTGAAAGTCTATCTTGGAGCAGTCAAAATTTTGAACGTTTGGTCTCGACCATGTAACGTTCGAAATTTTGAGCGTTCAAAGATTTGACAGGTACCCTACATATATATGTATATATATATATATATATATATATATATATATATATATATATATATATATATATATATATATGTCTGCTTCTAAATCTTGAAAGCTCATAATCTTGAAATTCAAAATACTGAAAACTCAAAATACTGCATTTCATAATATTGAAAAAAACTACAGATACTAACACTTACTATACTCCAGCAGAAGTACATAGAGAAACAAATAAAAGACAAAGCATATTAGTTTACTCCAACTATCAGCAGGGGGGGCAAGCCCCCTGCACCCCCACACACCCTGCTACTTAAACATATCAACTCCGAGATCACACTTTACTGCACTAAGATGAGTTATGTTGTTATATAGCAAATTAAAAGGGAACATGACTAAGGTTACAACAGGCCGTCATGAAGCATGTAATGGTATGTTTGCCATTTTTTTCTGTGGAGTGCGATCTCGGAGTTGATATATTTAAGTAGCAGGGGGTGTGGGGGCACAGCCCTCCCACATGGAGGGTGCAGGAGGGGCTTGCCCCCTGCTTATGATGGAGAAGAGTAATATGTTTTGTTATGTCATTGTGTTAGAATATTGTAAGTGTTAGTGTACTCTGTTTTTTCAATATTATGAAATTCAGTATTTTGAGTTTTCAGTATTTTGAACTGTCAGGATTTTGGCTTCAATATTTTGAATTTCAAGATTATGAGCTTTCAAGATTTAGAAGAGGACCCATATATATATATATATATATATATATATATATATATATATATATATATATATATATATACATACATGCATACATCATCCACACACAGATACGTGTGTGTGTGTGTATAGATATATATATATAGTGCAGCGGTAGCATCGGCTGGGTGCCTTCTGTGCGGAGTCTGCATGTCCTCCCTGCATTCGCGTGGGTTTCCTCTGGGTGCTTTGGTTTCCTTCCACATTACAAAGATATGCATCTGGAGCATTTCTCCCTGGGCCTCTGCTGAAAATTGGCTTTGTTCCAAGTTGGACTTTCCCAGTTAAAAAATGATAAATAAATAAATATATATATAGGTGCATGTGAAGTTAGTAAAATCCTTCTGCTGTTATGCAGTTTTAAGAACAGTTCTGGAAAAAAAAGATCACTTTTCACTAGAATATGTATAAATAATGAATAGAAGGGCATAATGTATACAGTCTGAGTAAATGAGCAGATGGAATGATTGGAAAGTAGCTTTTATACAGCACAAGGGAATCTGCAGGTACATACACTGTCTCAAATAAAAAAGGCTTCATAATTACTAGGCTAGCTGCCTTAGTGGGCCATTGTGCACTTTGCCAATTTTACTCCCAAAGGTGAGAATTAAACACTGTACCATGTGTCTGTGAGTCAAACACCTTAACCATTATACCAATACATTAACCATGACAAGATATACATGAGAGCAACATGCCATCAGGTACAAGGCTGAAAAGGAGATAGTATTAATTTTACACACACACACACACACACACACACACACACACACACACACACACACACACACACACACACATATATATATATATGTGTGTGTGTGTGTGTGTGTGTGTGTGTGTGTGTACAATGTGTATATGATGGTATAGGTTTTCTGTAGAGGTTAATATAAGAAACAATACCAGAATTCAAAACTGTAATGGATAAAGATAAGGCAATCACTTATGGTAGTTAGGAGAAAATCAAAATAAGCTGTCATTTAAATAGGATATTTAGCTTTTCCAAAATGTATTGGAAATGGACAATCTTGGTTAGCCAGTCATTTCTTATCTGCTATTAGAAAGTTTTTCTGTGAGTAACAGTGACTGAAGAAATAGGTACACATTACCGACTGTTATAATATTCCTGAGGGAGCTTAGCAGTTGTGTGTACCTCACATTTTTACGCTATACTCAAAGTGAATAGGTACATGGACATGTCAGATATTTTAAGGTGGGCTTATCTTGTATCTTTGCAATAGTTAAGTTGACACCTGAAAAGTGAGTGCAGAGCTATTAAAAATCATAAAGTAGCATATTTTTCAACTGTTCCTGACAGACTCATATTTTTTTAATTCTGTCCCACTTAATCCCTCCTAAATCTGACGACTTTTGGAGAAAATGTGGTGAATTACTCTTAATACATAATGACAGTAATTAGAGTTACAGACTTCCTTTACTTCAGAAAAAATGTATAAATATAATCTCTTACTTTGCCAATGTCTCAAGTTAACAGTACTAATATTTTAAAAGTGCCTCTGATTGTCCCTGATTATTTCTGGATTTGTCTCTGATTTGTTAAGAGCTGTGCCAAGCAGTGTATGTAAAACTAACAAATACAGCAGCAGAATGAAGAAAGTTGTAAATAAATGGGACCAGGTTTGCTCTGTATTACATGCAGCACAAATTATACAGTAAAAGTGCATCTCCTAGGAGGACGGAGTGAAAAGGTGCCTGTACCGGCCTATCTCATGAAATATGTAAATAGGTCACTCCTTCTACTGCCTTCTTTGCAACATGATCTCATGAATATTAATTACATTGCAGTCATGTTGTAGGGACACATGTCTTTGGTGCACAGGAAGTGAATCTTATTTCACTAAAAGTTGTTTAACAGGTATCTGTTTTCTTTGCAGGAAATTGCAGAAATATTTTTTTCCTAACTCCTAGAATTTCTTAAAGGCTTAATTGCAGAATCATGAAGTTGGAGGTAAGCACTTCTTAGCTGGTGAGTAAGTTGCTTTCTGTGGATTGATGTCTTTTGTTGTAATTCCTTACTATAAAAAGCAGTAAAGCTGTTTATTTATGAGTAGTGAGTGCACTTTGTGTATGGGCAGGAATAGAGGGACATGAAGCTTTAGGTAAGGAATTATGAGCTACATAGTTACAGATGAAATCATTTTATGTGTATAAATACATTTTTTATTTCTGATCCTGAACAGTTAGGGGCAACATGTCCCTGCGGTTTTTCCCTTTTCTGTTCCCTATGTAGCCAAACTCTGTAGTATGTATTGGCTGGAACAAAGCTAGGTCTGTGAAGCTGAACATAAGAAACACATAGGGTATTTTGGGAACTGTTTTTCTATGCACAGTTAGATTGTTTTGATTTAAAGAGTACAGTTGGACTTTGTAAGTGCATTGTGGCATTTGACAGCTTCACTGCCACAATGCTGTTCTGCAGCTGTGTATTCTCTAAACTTTTTTATTAAGCGCACCCACATGTAAATACATTTATAGACATTAATGGACATTATTTTGAACATGCACATCGGTACATGTATTCACATATTAGCCTTCAGTGACTGCACAAGGGCTAAAGTAAAAGTTATACTTCTGGGACCTTATGGCAATAAATTTGAATTTACGGGAATTTATTGAAAATATCTGCGGAATATGTTTGGCCTGAGGCAGTTTGGAATGTTTCACCATCCTGGATGCACCATACACTGCCCTGGGAAAGATAAGGGAATTATAATGACTGTACAGAGGCAAACATTTGTCAATGCCAGATGTTCGTTTGAAGGGCACTAGTAAATTAGTATTTACAAAGTAATGATACATGATGCTTAAAGGGTATATTTCCAATGCAACATTTATTCTGGTGAGTTAGGACTGTTATAAAATGAATAAGAAGAACAGATAACTTAAGTTACTATGCATCCACTGATACATCTTGCTGTACAAGGATGACTATTTACTTTGCATTTTATAGTAATAAAGAAGCAACACAGTTTTTTTAGACTGAAAGTCAAAAGCAGCATTTAACAACAAAGTTCATTCCAGGTGGAGACAAAGTATTTTAAAAGAAATGACATAATTTGTGTGTGTTTACTATTGTTTTTTCACCCATTCCCCTATTCTTACAGTTTACGTTTATGTTATGGTGTCCTGGTGACTTTTTTATATCACTATGTCTCTGTATTTGTATATGTATGTAGTAAATTAAGGAAGCATGCACCCATAAAGGAAAGAATCAAACCGTTTAATAGGCACAAAGCCTTCAAGTGAAATAGCTCTTTCTGTAGTCAGATTGAGAAAGAGTTACTTCACTCGAAAACTTTGTGCCCATTAAACAATTGGATTCTTTACTTTTTTGTGGTTGCATGCTTCCTTAATGCCTTGTTTTTTTGTTTTGTGAGAGAAGCTTTTGTTTGTTTTATGAGGTTTTTGGATATAAATGTATATAGTGAGATGTTCACATAGCTCTGTCAGTTTCTGCATATTCTGAGGACTAAAGATACCAGATGGTTGTGGGAAAACTATGAGGTCTTTATATACTGAGGGCTGAGGAGTGTTGTTTGTAGCTTTATTGGTACTGTAGCTCATGGATGGTAGAGTTGCATTTCACATTAGTTACTTGGTACTGTAGCTCATGGACAGGGGAGTTGCATTTCACATTAGTTATTTGGTACTGTAGGTCATGGATGGTAGAGTTGCATTTCACATTAATTACTTTGTACTGTAGGTCATGGATGGTAGAGTTGCATTTCACATTAGTTACTTTGTACTGTAGGTCATGGATGGTAGAGTTGCATTTCACATTAGTTACTTTGTACTGTAGCTCATGGACAGTGGAGTTGCATTTCACATTAGTTACTTTGTACTGTAGCTCATGGACAGTGGAGTTGCATTTCACATTAGTTACTTTGTACTGTAGCTCATGGACAGTGGAGTTGCATCTCACATTAGTTACTTTGTACTGTAGCTCATGGACAGTGGAGTTGCATTTCACATTAGTTACTTTGTACTGTAGCTCATGGACAGTGGAGTTGCATTTCACATTAGTTACTTTGTACTGTAGCTCATGGACAGTGGAGTTGCATTTCACATTAGTTACTTTGTACTGTAGCTCATGGACAGTGGAGTTGCATTTCACATTAGTTACTTTGTACTGTAGCTCATGGACAATGGAGTTGCATTTCACATTAGTTACTTTGTACTGTAGCTCATGGACAGTGGAGTTGCATTTCACATTAGTTACTTTGTACTGTAGCTCATGGACAGTGGAGTTGCATTTCACATTAGTTACTTTGTACTGTAGCTCATGGACAGTGGAGTTGCATTTCACATTAGTTACTTTGTACTGTAGCTCATGGACAGTGGAGTTGCATTTCACATTAGTTACTTTGTACTGTAGCTCATGGACAGTGGAGTTGCATTTCACATTAGTTACTTTGTACTGTAGCTCATGGACAGTGGAGTTGCATTTCACATTAGTTACTTTGTACTGTAGCTCATGGACAGTGGAGTTGCATTTCACATTAGTTACTTTGTACTGTAGCTCATGGACAGTGGAGTTGCATTTCACATTAGTTACTTTGTACTGTAGCTCATGGACAGTGGAGTTGCATTTCACATTAGTTACTTTGTACTGTAGCTCATGGACAGTGGAGTTGCATTTTGCTGTAACATGGTATTTCTCATCCTGCTGTTTCATTAATACACTAAGGAAAGCATCTTCTCTGTTTGTTTGCTACCAGTTGTTCCAGATTAACTGACTTTTCTACACCTCTGTTGGGGGCTGAAGTTTAGGACGGCCTGGTGATATTTGTGTCATGCTTACATGTAATATATTGTTTAGTAGGCCTTGACTCTGGAAGCTTACTCTGGGACTCTGCCTTTTTACCTAAGAAGAGACATCATTCATGTTCAGGTGACTGACATCTCAGGCAGGCACTTAGGGACTGGCTAAGGGGAATAGTGTTCATTGGTAAAAGAGTTCTGAAACCAGCTGGCAAACTAGCACTTAGCAGGGCTTTTGTACACCTGGGTAAGGCATGAAAAAACAGAAATGATGTCTAATTTCTACTGTTAGGTAGAGCTTCTCACCCATCTGAACCAGGTTCTGCACATCAAAGCTACAGTTGCTAAGTACCTGTTTGCTGATATTGCATTATTGTACATGCCTGGGTAATAACACGCACAAACTGAAGGCTTCTACTACAAGATCTTATAAACAAAATTAGTGGAAATGAAATGCTCTGATACACATGCTCAAAAACCTAAAAGAACATTCATCCATTTATAGTTTTTGAAAGAAATTTCTTTTTTACTATAGGCAAGGCAAGTCCCTCTGCAACCTCCATTTGGAGGGTAAGCCTCACACTCCAATTTTAAATATTTCCGCATCATAGCTGTGCAACACCAGGGAAAGGAGGAACTCTCCATTACAGCTTAAAGTGTTCTCAAGCAAAGTGTTTTTTTTGTGCTTTCCTGATAAAGTAATTGAGATTCACTATCCCAACTAATAAGCATACATAGTTAAAGTGATTAAAGGGATTTGCACAAACTGACAGTGTGGTTTGGATATTATCATAGAAACATGGGGTGGTACAACTCGCAGACAAAAATACAGTATGTGTAGGGTTTTATTAGGGAAATGTTGAGCAACAACACACACACAGACTAAGGGTGTATGAATAGGGATATTGTTGAAAAATGGAGTCATAACATATATGGATTAAGGAAAGTGTAGAAGGGTGTTTATTTAGACATCTGCAGGAAGGACATACAAACACAGGGGTACTGCTGGTAGAAGGTTAGAGGGTTACTCGAGAAACATAAGACAGTAATGCAGACCAAGCTGAAATATGAGTGAGAGGTAATTTTACAAACATGATGCAGTGGCAAATACAGAAAAGGGGGTATATGGGTAGATTTTTACTGTACAGCCAAGAGACAGAGGCATGCATAGACTAAAGGAGGATATTTGTAGAGGTTGTTGCAGAAATTTAAGGCAGTAACACAGACATAAAGGGGAGTTATCGATAGACAATTACTGTACAAACCTTTGACAGTGGCAAGCAGAGCAAAAATGGGAATACAGGTGGATGCTTTATTGTAGAAGCCAAGGACTGTGGCACAAATGGATGGAAGCAGACGTACAGATATGCTTGTTGTAGAAACATTGTGCAGAGGTAAATTCACAGACTTAAAAGAAAGGGAACTATTGGTAGGATTTTGGTAGAATCCTGAGGCAGTGGCACAGATTCAGTACAGTGGCATATAGGCTGACCAAAGATTATCCTTCTAATATCACACTCAGCAGGCAAAATCTAAAATGTAAAACTCCTTTTCCGGAGCAGGAACTTCTCCCCTTATCTCTCCCAACATTATGATCGCTACAGGAGAAGGAATCTATCTAGGCCATGTCTATGCTTTGGCAGCTAGTACATTTTACTGATGCCAGGCAGATCGAGAGGTGTGGGTTCTATCCTCACACCAGCCGCATGTTCTAGCAGTGTTGGTGTTGTATTGCACAATGGGGGCAGTGCATTTAACTCTATAGTCAGGCACACTGATGTTCCACTCACCAAACTAAACAAGGAAAAAGTTACTGTCAGCTGCCTGTCAGGTGCCAGGATCCGCCATATAACGCATGCACTCAGGTCACTCCACAACAAGTACAAATATGACTCTGTCATTGTCCATGTTGGTGTGAATAACCTGAAACATACCTCCCTGGACTACATGAAAAGAGACATGGAAGAGCTCTCTGATCTTGTAGCCCAGGCCGGTATGACCCTAGCCCTGAGTAGCATCCTGCCATCACCCAGAATGGCACCACAGTACAAGGACAAAATGATTGACTTTAACAATTGGCTAAGCTTCTGGTGTCATTCTAAGGGAATCCAGTATCTGTCTGCCTGGGATGACATGATCGACAGACCACGCTGCTTTGCCAGAGATGGCATGCACCTGTCGCCCTTGGGATTCCGGATACTGGCAAAGGCTCTTGCCACCCCTATAGTGCCTTTTTTAGGCAAGGTTCAAATGACAAATTCACCACCGTAACAGGTACAAGCAAGCAGAATCTGAGGGTAATGCTACTCAATGCTAGAAGTCTAAACCTCAAAATGCACTCACTCGAGGCACTCCTTAAAATGGAGAACATTGACATCTGTGCAGTGACAGAGACCTGGTTCAAAGCTGCAGAGAGCACCCCTGGATTACCAGGCTATAATTCATACCACACCTTTCGGCCACCAAACCCGGACTGAAACACTAAAGGTGGAGGTGTGTCCATATTCATTAAGGATATCCACACCTCCAAGCTAGTTGCTCAGCATAATGCATCCGAGATAATCCAAGTTCAACTAACTCTGGGCAAAACCGCAATCCAGATTGTAGCTTGCTACAGACCCCCAACTATGCTGCAGGATTCCCACTCCTCTTTTCTTGATACACTCGAAAATATTAAGGTGCAACCCAGCACTCTAATAATGGGTGATTTCAACTACCCTACCATTAACTGGGAAAACTACTCGTGTACCAACTCTTTTGCTCAACGTTTTCTGGAAATCATCAATTCCAACGCTTTGGATCAACTTATCCACACCTCCACCAGAGGTAGCAATATCCTAGACCTGGTCATCACCAACATGGGTGACCGGTGTTCCACACCAGAGGTCAGCTCCTCATTGGTCAGATCCGACCACAAGCTAATCACCCTAGACATCCACATCCCGCTCCCACCCCCCATTAGGAAAACGACCGTAACAGATTTCTCCAAAGCCAACTTCACGCTTCTTAAGACAGAAGTGGCAAACTTCATGACACCCATGCAGATGGACAATAGAGGTGCGACTGCTGAATCCTACACAAATGCACTTTATAAGCACTTACACGAGTGCATGGATCATGCTATCCCTAACAGAACCAAGATGCTATCCTCCAATAAAAGGAAGCCAATCTGGTGGTCTTCTGCTATAAACAAACTCTACAACAGAAGAAAGAAACTGTTGCAAAAAAGAGCAAAATCCCACAATTGGAGGAACTCCCTGGTCAGCCTCAGTAAGAAGCTGAGATCCCTCATAAAATCCTCCAAAGCTAGTTATGAAAAAAAAATTGCCACGGATTCTAAAGACAGCCACAAAGCATTCTATAGCTATGTCAAAAATCTCAATGGCAACACTCAGATCTGCTCTGAGTTACAGCACAATGACACTAAATATACAGAACCATCTGATATTGCCAATATCCTGGCAGATAGGTTCAGTGCTAACTTTACCCCCTCTCACCCCCTAAAGGGCCCATCTTTATACCGGAAGAATGCAAAGTTCCTGTAATCACGGCTGCACAAGTAAAAACTTCACTCTCCAAAGCCAAGAACACAGCATCCATGGGACCTGACAACATCCCAGGCTGCCTTCTACATGAACTACAGAATGAACTGGCACCCCACCTAAGTACCATGTTCAATCATAGCCTCACCTCAGGCTTTGTGCCCATTGAATGGCGCACCGTGACAGTTATCCCACTCCACAAAGGGGGGGCCACAACAGACCCTGGGAACTACCGCCCCATTAGCCTGACGAGCCTTGTCTGCAAGGCCTTGGAACGTATCATCATGGAACTCATAAACAAAGACATTGGAGATCTCCAAACCCTGTACCCCACACAGTTTGGGTTTGTAAAAGGCAGATCATGTCTCCTAAACCTGATAGACTTCTTTGAAGTAGTCACTAAAGCCATAGATGAGGGTAAGGTGGTTCACACAGCCTATCTCGATCTCACCAAGGTGTTCAACACCATCCCCCACTCTGGAATTGTATATAAACTCACTAAACTAGGTATAAATCCCTATGTCACAAGATGGGTTGCCAACTGGCTTACTGAAAGAACCCACACTGTGAAAGTAGCAGACTCCAAATCAGACTTCAGACCAGTGACAAGTGGAGTACCGCAAGGTTCAGTCCTGGGTCCTCTCCTGTTAGCCTGTACTTCAGAGAAGTAGATACCAAACACAGAAGGTCTTTGGCTAACTAAATTCTACCTATACATCCTATATCAGCCATGTAATTTACATCTGGGAGCACACAGGGGCTCTGGACTAAATGACATGGTTCCCCTAAAACCAATATTAAAAGGAAGGAGAATTAAATGTTGATTTAGGATGTATAAGTAGAACACATTATGTGGGCTGTGTTATATAAAATATATTTTATAGAAGTCAGGATGCGTTTATATGATGTTTAGGTGTAATAGTTCATGCCACACTATATAACATGTTATTTATGTTTTTTTATTGTTGTATATTTTTTACAAGCTGAGACCATGATGTTTTAACAATTGTTTCTTTAAACTTTAATTGATCTTTTATTTTAAAAAATGGAGGGAAATTCTGGGAATATGATTGGTTTACTTGAATGTCTTTGGTATATTTATATAAGATGCTCATATGCTTTTTCTTATGTGTCTGATGAAGTAACTTATGTTATGAAAGCGTTTACGCTGAATAAACGTTTGATATTTAGAGTGGAGCTGTTTGTTTAATACTGGTTGTTACAGCTACCTTTTCTTCATTCTTTTGGGATTTGGTTGTACTTTATTTACTCAAGCTACCTGCTTTTTGGGACTTGTTCTTGGGACTGTTGTTACATGTCTCTTTTTATATTTATTGTCTCTGTTACCTTTATCAGTTCTTTTACAGAACTTTTTGATTTTTGCATTGCCAAGAGACATTCTCTGTTTGTGGGACATTTTCTTATCCTTTCAGATTACATATTTTTTCTCTGCCTTGTATTTCATCTCAGCTATAACTAGTCTATGTGAGACAGTATCCATGCAGAGTCTCCTAGATTGGCATCCTTTGTCTGACGTTCATGTGATTTCCTGCTTTGAACTTCATAGCTGTCTTTCATCGTGTTTATACAAAACATTTTGTAGAGCGGTATAGCTGTTAACATTGTTTTCATTCTTCCAACATTTAACTCATTTGCAAACCTCACCAGATATGTCTTTGGTTTTAAACTTTTTACGTAGTTCTCTTACTCTTTTATATTGCATTATATAACTTTGTCTCCAGACTTCCCAGTTTAGTATTTGCACCACCTTTTCATGTGATTTGTTAGACAGAACTCTACGGGAGTATTTTATTTATTCCTACATTTTCTGTTTCGTGTACACTTAATGTCACAGGGATTAGTCTTCACCATTAAGTGCATTGAAGAAAACATTCAACAACAATGCTTAATAGTTTTCAGGTAATTCGTACATACTTACTTACCTTGTAATTTGCCTTTGGTAACAAATAACTTTCCTCATGTGCACATTCTGTAAGACATTGGGAATTATTGGGAATTATGTCCATCTTTCTTTAGCATTTACCTTGGCTAGAGTTTTCTTTTAGTTTTTACTGATTGATTTTTATTTGTGACCTTTTCAGTCATTGTTTTGGTTTGTTAGTTGGGATATTTTGCAGACACCCTAATGGCAATGGACATCAGCTTGGTATAACAGCCCTGTGTTTCTAATGCTTAGTCAAACAGTCCACTTGTGCTGTGCTGATGAGGCAATAACAAGGCTGAAACATGCATGTCCACAGCTAGTGGGATTTGGCTTTTACTGGCCTGAATTTGTCCATTAAATGACATAAGAAAAAAGGCATGGGCATTGAGAATTGCCATATAGCTGAAACACCTGATGTTCATTAGAGTCATTTGCATGTGCCTCTAATACAAGAGGTTTGAGGGGGTCACTCAGTGGAAATTGTAGGTTGGCTAGAGTTTTATTTTTTACTGATTGTTTTTTCCGTGTGACCTATTCACTCATTGTTTTAGTTTGTTTATTAACATTGGGATTATCCCATGCTCTCATTAATCTAAACTCTCTAAATGTCTCTCCTCAACATCCTTTTGCTTTCTAAAATGTTAAAATATTCTGTAATCTAATTGTCTCCCATTCCTCTTCACTTTCCTGAGCTCCTAAACAAATGTTAACATTACGTCCTGCAGATACAAATGGAAGTCAGGCATTTCACATTTTCTCCACGGTCTTAATCATTTTTGTAATTCTACACATACCTATTACAACTCATATTTATCTTCTGAACCTACTTTATCTGTTCCCCTGGTGGAAGATGTCCAGACATGTATACTATCATTGGAAGTATCCTCATCTGTGTCATGTTTATTCATCCCACTAATATATGAGATTTACTAAACCATCTGCTCAACAGGCCATTAACATGAGTCAGCAACTCACTGCAATTTCTTTGCATTGTCTGAGCTGAAGTCCTTCAAACTTGTATACCCAGATCCTTAACACCCTCTTTCTTCCTGTCAGCTCTTTTATTTTACCTTCCCCTGTTCCAGTTCTGACTTGCACAGTCTTCATCTTAATACATTTAAGTGCTGAATTCATTCTAAATTATTTACTTACATCTTATTACATTTAAGTGCTGAATTCATTCTAAATTATTTACTTACATCTTATTACATTTAAGTGCTGAATTCATTCTAAATTATTTACTTACATCTTATTATATTTAAGTGCTGAATTCATTCTAAATTATTTACTTGTCCTCAGACAACCCAAACATCTTCCAGCACTAGATTCAGCCATTCTGTTGGGAACATACAGACTTTCTCAAGCATAAGGGGTTTATTCCCAGTTCAAGACTACTTATTTATTTGGGACAAACCTTACATGGTACCTTTTATAAGCACTCTTGCGCCCTCTGTGCTAATACCTCTGTCATTAAAACAAATAGCGTAGGGGACATCGGGCACCTCTACCTTGTACCCCTCCCTACCTATACTGTCCTTATTAATTACCCTTTTACTAATAATGTCACCTCAAGGAAGCTATACAGTGCTTTTATCCACCCCTTAAACCTTGGCCCTACACTTACATCTTTCAGAGTCTAAATAGAATTCCCCAATTAGCCATGTCAAATGCCTAATGAATATCAAAAAAGGCAGTCCATGTCTATTCCCAACTTTCTGATATCCCCTAGATAACACATTTCATCAACTGCCACCACTCTCTTCCACTGTCTTCCCCATAGCAAACCCTCTCTACCCTATTCCTATTAGGCTACGGGTAATACCTTCTATCCTCTTGATAAAAATAGAGGCTAAAATTTTGACATCCATATTAATAAGGGAGCAAGGTGTGTACCTCCATGTGCAGCTCTGATGCTAGTAAGAGACAGTCATAGCACTCCTTCTATTTATTAAGTCATTATATGTCTCTGATGGTAGGAGGTACTGCCAGCTTTGCCAGGAGAATTAGGGCAGTGGATGTGTAAAACATGCCACCACAGCTAGCTGGAATTTTGTAAATTAATTATATTTCATTTGTATATCAAACCAATTTGTACAGATTGTGTTTAAAAATGTATTTGTAAAGTTGATTGTGTTAAAAGTATCAACAGTATACCTTGCTGAGAAGAAAAGAAGTCTACATGTATTATTGTAACTTATTTAAACTACTAGGCCTAGGCCACAAAGATGTTATCTTACAGTTCTGGTTGCAGCCAGAGACAAATGTCAGGGAAACCAAGTATTAGGAAGCCTTCTTTACTGTCTCTAGCAGGAAGCTAATTGCTACTCTAGAAGGATAGTGTGTGAAAATTGTTTTATGACTTCAGGCAGCTGCAGCAGATATGAACAAAGCTCTGTGTGTATAGTACCACATAGGTGCTAAAACCCTGGCAACTGCTAGTGATGGAGAATAGTGCGGGAAACAGTATCAGGTGTCCAGATGTATGTGATATAATTCTGTACAGAAATAATGTTTTAATATTAGAGGAGACATAAGTCTCAGGAGCATTCAGCATTCTGTCTTGGATCTGACAACAAGGACCTCTTACCCCCACATTATCTTGCCTTGTTCTATTTCAGTAAGTAACTTAACTAGGGAAGAGTAATTCTCTCTAGATTAGTCAGGAAAACATAGTGAGAGTAGTACTGTTTTTCTATAACTGTGTGAAACTTTCAGTTGGTGTTATTTTTAATATTTCTTGTGATCGAAACTCTGGTGCTTACTGTAAATAGATGTTTAGTATGTTCGTGTTCTTTTATTATGTATTATTAAATATATTTAAACATTTCATCATGGCTGGTCCTTTTTGGAAAATATTTAAGTTTTGAGAATATTTGTATATTTATTTGGTGACAGCTCTGGCCACTCCTGAAGCCTTGCTGTTCAACATTACAATTTGTATATTAACTTGTACATACTCTAATTGGGTAGCCTTGTAAGAGCCTTAAAGTAGCTGGCAGGGGTTCTGGTGGCAGTGATAACTACCTTATAGCCTGGGCAGAAGGGGCACAGCAGGTGATTCTGTCCCAGCCTTTCCCAGGAGTGTGTGTGCGCATGTGTGTGTGTGTACACATGCAAAGCAAATCTCAGAGTTTGTGTCAGCTGCTTGGAGCAGGGACTCAAAGCATTGGTTTCACAGAGAGGGTGTAGCAGAACTTACAGCTTGGAACCCCAGTTAAGGACTCAACTCTAAGCTGTACCAGTGTGGAGTGTTATTGGGGGTCTGGACAGATGTAGAGAGGAACCAGCCCCTGGACTGAGCATGTTCCTTGGGTGCTCTTAAAGGAAATTGTGCTTGATGCAGAGAGGTCTGCATCTGGAAATACCGAGTGTATCCATTTGTATTCCAAGTGAATGACCCTCTCCAATATCAGTGGTGAGCATTCAGACTTCTTGATTACTGGCCCAATATGATGACATCACAGTGTCATACAAGTATATGTTTTTTTTTTTTACTTACTAGAGTTTCCCATCTGCTAAATAAACCTCCAGATAGCCCATCTTCTAGAGTCTTCCTTACCCTCAAACACCTTTATACTGTGTCACCAGCTCCAACAAAAACGTTAGCTCATTGTTCTGTAGCTTTTTCCCCTCACCATGGCATTGAAAACTTCTCACTCTTTCTGCCTTATCTTTCCATGGTTCCCTAGCTGGATGTATTATTACAGAAGCTCCACATTATTTCTGTAATACCTTCCTTGTCATAGCTCACAACATTGTCTTCCACGCTCAGTCCTTCTATTTTTCTCTCCTGTAGCTTCTATGACAAAAGCTTCTGATTTCTTCTCATGTATCCCCCACAAATTCACCTTATCTGCTACCCCTTTTCTACTGCTGTAGCCTCTGTCTCCAAAGGTTATCTTAACATTTTCTTCCCTCATACATACTTCTGATCCCTTCCATCTCTTAGCTTTCACACTGTTCCCGTATGTATGATCTTAGATTGATATCCCAACAGACTTACCTCAGTACTCTCCTTCATTCCTCCAAATCCCTCCAATGACATCATCTTCCCTTTCCCACCACATGCCTGTCTTACCTATTTCCTGTGCTGGGTTCATCCCCAACACCTCCTTCAAAATCCTTTTCACTTTCTAATCACCGTTCCTCGTCATTCCACAACCAGGGTTTCGACCTCCACAATTTTTCTGACTCGCCATCTTCCTTCACCTGCAGTCTCACTAAAGCAAGATCCAACAGTTTCTTCCCCTCTATTTCCACTTCCTTAACCATGCAGAGTATTTCCTGTCTAATAAGAATACTATCCAGTCTACTTGCCTGCTTCTCTTCCCATCTAGGAAAAGTATATTGGCCATTTCTTTTTTGCATCCTCCTCTGTATGTCCACCCATCCCTCATATCCTACACTGCATGTCCACCCTTCCCTCATATCCTCCTCTGCATGTCCACCCTTCCCTCATGTCCTCCTCTGTATGTAGACCCATCCCTCATATCCTCCTCTGCATGTCCACCCTTCCCTCATATCCTCCTCTGCATGTCCACCCTTCCCTCATATCCTCCTCTGTATGTCCACCCATCCCTCATATCCTCCACTGCATGTCCACCCTTCCCTCATATCCTCCTCTGCATGTCCACCCTTCCCTCATATCCTCCTCTGCATGTCCACCCTTCCCTCATATCCTCCTCTGTATGTCCACCCATCCCTCATATCCTCCTCTGCATGTCCACTCTTCCCTCATATCCTCCTCTGTATGTACACCCTTCCCTTGTCATTCTCCCCTCCCTTCAGTATTTTCTGTGCTTTCCTATTCTTCTCCATTCTTCCATGTTTTATATCCTGTAGGGAATCTACAGTCATATTGAAGTCCACACTGATGGTTTCAAATGTGTTTCCCCTATCAAGTCTGTATAGCTCTTCATAAAACTCCCTGAAGACTTGGGGAGAACCTTCATTTGGACTGTAAATATTTCCAGTCTTTTCAAAAACACTTCCCAAACTACTCCCACCTATAATGAAAGTCTTCTTGGACATTGCAGACTTTTGCCTTTAAACATTTCCTCAGGAGAATCATCACATCTCCTTTCCTTCCTTCTTTCACTGTGCTGGAGCCAGCAACACACCACGGTCCCCCATCTCCTGCGCTTATTGTGTAAGGTCTGTGCACACTGTCCCCCCATCTCCTTTGCTTATTGTGTAAGGTCTGTACACATTGTCCCCCATCTCCTGTGCTTATTGTGTAAGGTCTGTACACATTGTCCCCCCATCTCCTGTGCTTATTGTTTAAGCTGTGTACACATTGTCCCCCCATCTCCTGCGCTTATTGTTTAAGCTCTGTACACATTGTCCCCCCATCTCCTGTGCTTATTGTTTAAGCTGTGTACACATTGTCCCCCATCTCCTGTGCTTATTGTGTAAGTTCTGTACACATTGTCCCCCATCTCCTGCACTTATTGTTTAAGTTCTGTACGCAGTGTCCCCCCATCTCCTGCGCTTATTGTTTAAGCTTTGTACACATTGTCCCCCCATCTCCTGCACTTATTGTTTAAGGTCTGTACACCTTGTTTCCCCATCTCCTGTGCTTATTGTTTAAGCTCTGTACACATTGTCCCCCATCTCCTGTGCTTGTTGTTTAAGCTCTGTACACTTTGTCCCCCCATCTCCTGCACTTATTGTGTAATCTTTGAACTCATTGTCCCCCATCTCTTGCGCTTATTATTTATGCTCTATGCACATTGTCCCCCCATCTCCTGTGCTTATTGTTTAAGGTCTGTGCACATTGTCCCCCCTTCACTTATTGTTTAAGGTCTGTACACCTTGTCTTCCCATCTCCTGCGCTTATTGTTTTAGCTCTGTACACATTGCCCCCCATCTCCTTCACTTATCATTTAAGGTCTGTACACACTGTCCCCCCATCTCCTGTGCTTATTGTGTAAGCTCTGTACACATTGTCCCCCCATCTCCTGCACTTATTGTTTAAGGTCTGTACACATTGTCTGCCCATCTCCTGTGCGTATTGTTTTAGCTCTGTACACAGTGCCCCCCCCCCCCATCTCCTGCACTTATTGTTTAAGTTCTGTACACCTTCTCTCCCCATCTCCTTCACTTATTGTTTAAGGTCTGTACACCTTGTCTCCCCATCTCCTGTGCTTATTGTTTTAGCTCTGTACACATTGCCCCCCCATCTCCTTCACTTATTGTTTAAGGTCTGTACACCTTGTCTCCCCATCTCCTTCACTTATTGTTTAAGGTCTGTATACCTTGTTTCCCATCTCCTTCACTTATTGTTTAAGGTCTGTATACCTTGTTTCCCATCTCCTTCACTTATTGTTTAAGGTCTGTACACCTTGTCTCCCCATCTCTTGTGCGTATTGTTTTAGCTCTGTACACAGTGCCCCCCCATCTCCTGCACTTATTGGTTAAGTTCTGTACACCTTGTCTCCCCATCTCCTTCACTTATTGTTTAAGTTCTGTACAGCTTGTCTCCCCATCTCCTTCACTTATTGTTTAAGGTCTGTACACATTGTCCCCCCTTCACTTATTGTTTAAGGTCTGTACATCTTGTCTCCCCATCTCCTGTGCTTGTAGTTTTAGCTCTGTACACATTGCCCCCCCATCTCCTGCACTTATTGTTTAAGTTCTGTACACCTTGTCTCCCCATCTCCTTCACTTATTGTTTAAGTTCTGTACACCTTGTCTCCCCATCTCCTGCACTTATTGTTTAAGGTCTGTACACCTTGTCTCCCCATCTCCTGTGCGTATTGTTTTAGCTCTGTACACAGTGCCCCCCCCCCATCTCCTGCACTTATTGTTTAAGTTCTGTACACCTTGTCTCCCCATCTCCTTCACTTATTGTTTAAGGTCTGTACACCTTGTCTCCCCATCTCCTGTGCGTATTGTTTTAGCTCTGTACACAGTACCCCCCCTCCCATCTCCTGCACTTATTGTTTAAGTTCTGTACACCTTGTCTCCCCATCTCCTGTGCTTATTGTTTTAGCTCTGTGCACATTGCCCCCCCCATCTCCTTCACTTATTGTTTAAGTTTTGTACACCTTGTCTCCCCATCTCCTTCACTTATTGTTTAAGGTCTGTACACCTTGTCTCCCCATCTCCTGTGCGTATTGTTTTAGCTCTGTACACAGTGCCCCCCCATCTCCTGCACTTATTGTTTAAGTTCTGTACACCTTGTCTCTCCATCTCCTTCACTTATTGTTTAAGTTCTGTACACCTTGTCTCCCCATCTCCTGTGCTTATTGTATTAGCTCTGTACACATTGCCCCCCCCCCATCTCCTGCACTTATTGTTTAAGGTCTGTACACCTTGTCTCCCCATCTTCTGTGCTTATTGTTTTAGCTCTGTACACATTGACCCCCATCTCCTGCACTTATTGTTTAAGTTCTGTACACAATCTCCTAGTTATCCTTTCCCCTTTTACTGGATGTCATATTCCTCCTATATTTCATGTAAGCACCATTAACAGTGTCTCATGTATCCCCCCTTAGTCCCCCAAGCACTACTATGAATGGAGTTTCACCTGTCTGTGGGCTGAATCTATCCATATTCTTTGACTCTCCCTAGATGTATACATGGCAGATCGAGTCTTCTCAGCACACATGCCGAGTTCTGCTTGCATCCTACTTAGTCATGCGCTTCCTTCCTTCCTTTGTTCAAGACTCTATATTTCCAAAAAATGAGCTCTTTCCCATCCATGGATCCAGTCCTCCCCTTCTGATGCCCACTGTTTTACAGCATAATATAAACGAGCCTATGTCGCCTCCCTATATGTTGTGCTACCAGACTTCCCTGGGTTGTACTAGCAAACTACAAATGTTAAGGCTGGTGCAGACCCATGAATAACATACTCAACACCATAACTATCAAATGTGTGAAATTCACCTTACTGTCATTCATAAGTTCGAGGGTAAAGATGCAAAAGTTTAAAATCGCGAGTGGAAATCCCGTCACCTCCAAAATGTTTACATTTTAGCTTGTGTTTGTGGTTTTGAGCATCTCTGTTTACAGTTGGGTCGCACTACAGTTGGAATCGGGAAATGTACCTCTTTTCCTCACTGCAGTGCGATCTCAGAGTTAGAATATATAATTAGCAGGGGGTGTGGGGGATGCAGGCCCCTGCAAAACAGTATAAATGTGTATGACTTGTCAACAGTGTTTTTCACAGATGGTGAGTGGTACAAAAAATGCCGAATGTCAATTCCTGTCTTCTGAATGATTTGACATTCAGAGCAGTCAACATGACAGTTTGCAATGTTTTGGTACGGTGATGTGAACATTTGTGAATAAGGTTTTCATTATTTTGATACAATAAGCATTTATTCTAGCACTGCATAAAGGTGGCACCTCTACAGATATCTTTAATTACTACCCTATAACCATTATCTCCCTTGTCTCTAAGCTCCTTGAGAAATGCATTCACGTACAACTTCTAAACTTTCTTAAAAACCAAGTAGCCTGTCCAACACAACACAGTTTTAGATCAGGTCATAGTACCATGACTGCCTTGATATCTTTGCTGGACATTGTCAACAAAGCCTGTGATTCAGGCAAAAGTGTTTCTTCCCTATTTTTAGACTTATCAAAGGCTTTCAATGCAGTCTTTCACCTGTTACTTCTAAACCAATTTTCAAAGATAGGTATTTTCCTCTCCCACTCTTAATTGGTTTACAGGTTACCTATCAGACAGACAGCGGGCAGTTAAATGGAAGCACTCCCTCTCCTCTTACCTTAATAACCCAACTGGTGTCCAGCAAAGCTCAATATTAGGATCACTCCTCTTCAACATCTTTATTAATCTCCAGTCATGCATGCAGTGCTGTCTAATACATACACAGACGACTCTACCGTTATCTGTTCTGCTAATTCCACAACTAATCTTCTGCAGATCACTCAGGTAGCCTTCACCTCTATTGAGACCTAGCTAAGCACAGTCACCTCTCACTCACTCCTAATAAAACCAAATTATTTCTAACACAGTCTAGTGTGGAAAACACCCTCATAACAAAGTCCCAGTTTTCTGTACTCTTTCAAAGCAAAACAATAATAGAAGTTGTTACTTATGCTAAATTACTCAGAGTAATCATTGATGAACAGCTAAAATTTGACATGCATATACAGAATAATGTAAAAAAAAAAATACACCAAAAGCTAGGCATTCTTTACAGGCACAAATACTACCTTAGTTCCTCCACTAAACAAGCCCTTGCTACCACCTAGCTACTACCCTCACTCTTTCATGGTGCTCCATTACTTACTAACCTACAGTTGCTCCCCTAAAAAGCAAGCTTGAAATGTGTTATAACAAAGTTGCCAATTTGCTACAAATGCCAAACATTCCACCCGTCACTGTACTACTCTACACTCCCTTAAGTGGCTTGAACTCCCACACTCTCTGTCTTACCTGCAACTCACAGCTGCACACAAAGTAATTTACAAGCCCTTAGCTTGTCCTGCCCTCACCTCACTGTTCACCTGCTATCTACCTAATTGGGGTGTCAAATCTGAAAGTCAGCACCTTTTACAGGTATACAAGCGCAATCTAGCTGCTGGACAGCTTCTTTATACTTTTTCTGTAGCCAAATCTTGGAATGCTTTATGACTACCAATCATATCAATACAAAACCTCACATAATTCAGAACCTCTTTACAAGATTACTCCTCTTCAAGCTGGATCTGCTCCTGCACCAACCCACTTTTAAAACATGACATACCCGACTCTCTGTGTATCCACTTCTTCCTTTTACTGTTTCTTCTTCATTCCTACTTTTTAATGGCCTCCAGCTAGACAATGTTGTGTGCACACTACTTTGTGTATTGCAAAAGCATTAGATTTGTTAGTCTTTACAACTGATTTGTTATGCACTGTTTACCTGTACATTTCATTTATCTCCAGTATACAATAAGTTTATTTTTACTGTATTATTACCTCATCCTATCTTTTCACAGTAATTTATTGTTATTTTCTCATCCATGTTTATGTTTATGGATCTTTGCAACTGTTAAATCTTGTCACATGTCTTATGTTATGTATTGATTTTGGAGCTTTTCTCTCCAGGCCTCCACTGAAAATGAGCTCTTACTGGTCCAGTGGACTATCCTGGTAAACAAATGTCAATAAATAACTAAATAATAAATATATGTCACATATAGAACTGGTTTTGCATGCTTGGGACAGTTTAAATAGGGCAGACCTACACTGAACTTACATAAGGAAATACCACACTCTGATCAAGTGGCCAGGTAATACCACACTCTGATCAGGTGGCTAGGTAACCGCACACTCTGATCAGGTGGCTAGGTAATAGCACACTCTGATCATATGACTAGCTGACAAGATGCTTGCAATCGTCAAGTGCCCAAAGAATTTTTGTATAAATGTTCAGCCAGTAAACAGATGTGATTACTTTATTAGTAAAATTAATTCAATAATAAAAAATGCAGTAGTTTTATATGTATATATATATATATATATATATATATATATATATCAGTGGCATAGTAACAAATGAATCTTCAGAAAGTTAGTTTATCAAACTAACAAATAAAATAAGCATAAATCATTAAATAAAATTCTGAAAAAAATACAAGATCTGGCACCACAAAAATGATTAGAAATGCAGTTACATACATAAACTGAAGTACCATCTGTGTTGTTCATTCATGTGGTTTGTTTTGCTTTGAGCACATTTTCCAGGCTGTCTTGGATTGGAAGGGGCCTATCTGCACATTTGTGAGCGAATTGTGTTTGATTGGCTGCGCTGTATGTGGTTTCATGTGGTTTGTTTTGCTTTGAGCACATTTTCCAGGCTATCCTGGATTGGAAGGGGCCTATCTACACATTTGTGAGAGAATTGTGTTTGATTGGCACCTGACTGGTAAAGGGAGGCCGGTCTAGGGCTTGGAATAAGCATCCTCATTGGTCCTTTTGAATTTTTCAGGTTTTAGCTTCTGGTATTTAGGTCCTACATCTGAGCAGGTTTCTGCTTATTTGCACATCATACAGCACTGCACACAATTGTGTGCCAACACCGGACAGTTAAATTCAACAAATTTTCCCTTAAAACCCAGACAGAAACATCCATTCATCAAGCTCCACCGTGATCATTTCCGAAAAGCCACTCCTAGTGACATAAGTCTTCAACATAGTATTATGGACAATTGGACTACCCTTGTTTCTCCTGCCAGCCTTGTTGACATAGGTCTCTTGTGGCAGTGTAGCAATTGCCTCATGCACACAGGCAACCCTCTACTAATAACACCATCTTGTGTGGACTGCAAGAGATGTATTTACACCAAGAATCTAGAATCCATGCTCTTTTTCACTTAAAGCAGACAGAGAAGGTTGTCAGTTCACCCACCACTACATATTCACGTAGTACCACTACTCATACACATAGTATGCATCAAACATGTAAATCCACATACGCTGAGTTTCTCTCAAAAAACTTACTGAAACACCAGAGACCTCCAAAACACAAGTCTACTACAGTTAACACAGTCTCCACAGCACCCATGACACATAGCAGCACCAGTGTCTCACCCACCAAGCCCGCAAGGCGTAACACTCAAAAAACAAGTTTTCTTGTCATTGGAGACTCAATAGTGAGACACATGGATGTCCCAGTCATGGTCAGCTTCCTGTCCGGTGCCAGGATTCACGAAATCACGGATGCACTCAGGTCTCTCAGTAACAAGTACTGTTATGACTCTGTCCTAGTACATGTTGGTGTGAATGACCCGAGATGTACCTCACTGGACTATATGAAGAGAGACATGGTAGAGCTCTCTGAGTATGTGTCCCAGGCAGGTATGTCCCTAGCCTTGAGCAGCATGCTACTCTCACCTAGAATGATGCCACAGTATAAACAAAAAGTGAGTGATTTCAATAACTGCCTTAGTTTTTGATGTCATTTCAAGGGGATCCAGTTCCCGTTTGCCTGGGATGCCATGGTCGACAAACCTCACTGCTTTGCCAGAGACAGTTTTCACCTGGCACCCCTAGGCTTTCAGTTTCCGGCAAAGGCTCTTTCCTCCCCCATAGTGCCTTTTTAGGCAGGGTCTTGAAAATAACATTACCGACATGACTTAACCAATCAGAACAAAATAAGGGTCATGCTGTTAAATACTAGGAGCTTAAATCAAAAACTGCACTCCCTAGAAGCACTTCTATCACTAGAAGATGTAGATGTCTGTGCAGTCACAGAAATCTGTTTTAAGGCCTCAGAGCCTTCCACACCTTTAGACCACAGAAAGAATGTGTGAAAACCAAAGGAGGCTGTGTTTCAGTCTATATTAGAGACAAATTCACCTCACGTCTAGTTAGACTGGACAACTCACAGGTTTTTTGTACTCCATGGAGTTACTCCAGGTCCAAGTTACAGTGAGCAAGACTGCCATTCAAGTCCTGTCCAGTTATAGTTCCCCTCCATGGGTCACAACACCCACAAAGCCTACTTAACCAAACTGAAGACAATCCAAATTTTACCAAACACACTGGTTATGGGGGATTTCAATTATCCCACCATCAACTGGGAAACCTACTCTAGCCCGAACTTGCTAGCACAAAAGTTCCTTGACTTTCTGAATTCAAATGCCCTGGAGCAAGTTGTCCATACCCCGACAAGAGGAACAAATGTAGATCTGATCCTCACTAACATGTCAACAGGTGCACTGCTGCAACTGTTGGAACCTCATTATTGGAAACTGACCACAAATCAGTCACCTTCGAAATGAAGCTAACACCAGAACTCACAAAGGGTGAAATCAGACTAAAAAAACTTCACCAAGGCAAACTGTACCCTCCTAGGTGAAGGTATAAATGCATTTCAAGCCCCACCCCAAGCTAAAAGTGATAACTACCCTGAAGCTTACACTAAAGCCCTGTACAATTACTTGCATAAGTGTATAAACTCTGCTGTACCAGATAGAATCAAAGCCAGAGCCCCAAGAAAAATCAAGCTGCCATGGTGGATTTCCAGCATCAACAAACTCAGTAAAAGCAAAAAGTTGCTGTCCAAGAAAACAAAGACAAGGACCCAGCAATGGAAAAAAATACCCTCCTCAGCCTTAACAGACAAATATGACAACTTGTCAAATCATCCAAGAGCTCCTTTGAGAGAAACCTAGCAAGTACCGCCAAGGATAACCTTAAGGCCTTTTACAGCTATGTATGTAACCTAAAGGGTAGGAACCAAGCATGTGCAGAACTGGTGGCCAATGGTATCACACACACTGACCCCACAGAGATAGTGAACCTGCTAGTGGATTAGGTTTGGTGACAATTTCACTCCCTTATCCCCTCCTAACTTACAACAAACCCTCCCCCAAAAACCCTCACCTTGCATATCTGAAGAGCAGGTCCTCAAAGCCCTGTCCAAAGCAAAGAACACAGGCTCTGTGGGACCATATGACATCCCAGGCTGTCTTCTAAACAGGCTAAAACATGAACTAGCATCACCACTAAGTACCCTTTTCAATTATAGCCTAACCACAGAGTTTGTTCCTGTGGAATGGAGAACAGCTACAGTTATTCCCCTCCACAAAGGTGGCCTAGCAACAGACCCAAGGAATTACAGACACATAAGTCTGAACACCCTCATCTGTAAGGCCATAGAACATATTGTTATGGACTTTATAAATAAAGTCATAGGTGACCTCTAAACCCTGGACCCTACCCAAGTAAGCTTCGTGAAGGGCAGATCCTGCCTGTTAAATCTGGTGGATTCCTTTCAAAGTGTGACCAAGGCCATTCATGAGGGCAAATCTGTACATACAGTATACCTCTACTTGGCAAAGTTTTTCGACACAGTCCCACATTCAGGCATTACTGATAAACTTAGCAAACTGAATGTAAACCCCTTTGTTGTAAGATGGGTTGCCAACTGGCTCACAAACCGGACACACACTATCAAAGGGGGTGACTCTACATCAACTAGCAGACCTGTTACCAGAGGGGTACAACTGCCACAGGGGTCAGTGCTGGAGCCTCCTACTGTTTGGTATATGCTTCTTTAGAAGTTCAGGTCAAAACAAAAGGGGTGTGGTTGACCAAGTTTGCAGACGACTGCAAACTAAGTGCAATCATTGAATCCCCAAATGATGTCAGTATACTCCAGGATGGTCTCACACAGACCAACGACTGAGGTCTTAGTCACGGTCTCTAACTGAATGCAAAGAAATGCATCATCATTCCCTTCGCCACAAGCAATGTCCCTTCATGCTATCAAATCAATAACTGTACCCTAAGTAACCACGAAGTGGTAAGGGACCTGGGATCACAGGTTGACCACGACCTTAGCTTCAACCACCACGTGTTTGCTGTTGTATGGAAAGCTTTCAACATACCTGACTTGATTAGTAAAGGCTTCACCCAGAGAGCAGAAGAAGTTATAACCCCCCTGTACTCTGCACTTATTCGGCCCATAATTGAATATAATGCCTCATTCGGTGTGTACCATACTAAGCATCTACAGCAATTAGCGAGACCTCCGAGGTGTCTAACAAAGAAGATTAAGGGCCTCCAGCATGTGCTTTACATGGACTGACTAAAATCCCTGTCACTATACTCCATATCATATAGACTTCTTGAAGGAGACTTATGCCTGTCCTACAGTGCAACCCAAACCTAATGAACTTACTGCATATCTGTAAATCAAATGGGTCTAGGACTACCCACTCCAGGGACTTAAATATGGCCTGCGACTTAAATAGGATATGCTGGAGGGGACAGATTTATCTCCCAGCAACTGCCATGTCTTTGGAACAGGCTACCAATTCATGTGAAACAGAGCACCTCTATGACACTGTTCAGGAGGAACCTGGATGAGTGGATGGGGCACCGTAAATTCTTACCGAGCATAGAGCCCACAATCCTCCTGGACATGGGCAGTCATCACTAAATGCAATCTTGGGTATTGACTAGTACTTCTACAGTATTACATTGGGTTGAAACGGCTAGGCTTAAAATGACCTATGGGTTGAAAGCCTAGTAATCTCCTATGATCCTATGTGCATGCCATAGTAACTGCCTCTTTTTATTTTGTAACCACTTGTATTGCACTGTAACTGAAAAGTGGGAATGTTTTTGTTTAACTTTGCACTTTGAATATTCCACTGTTTCTATGAAAAATATCATGATTATTGAATATACATTTTCATTGTACTGCAGCATTTTTACTTGGACACTTCTGAATGGTGTTTTACTGATGTTCATCATTATGGTCACTGCTGAAATAGCCTAAACTTATACGGGTTGTATCCTGCACAGGATACAACAGTTGGCCAGCTTCCAAAGCCTCAGGGCACCTCACACACCCAAACCATTAGTCAGCTCAAGCTGACCTGAAGAAAGAGTGGCTTCAGCATCAAGCCCCTCAGAGCTTTCCTGCCACCAAAGAGCTCTCCTATTGCAGGCAGCCAAGGACTGATGATCAGTTAACATTTTTCATTGCTGGGTAGATAATTTCTTTCAGGGAAAAAAAAACATCCACACTGTTTTTAAAGGATTTTCTTTTACTGAAACTATTTCCAGAAGGAATCAGTTGTTTCAGTGGGCACATAATGGATTTTTACTGCCTTGAAGAAGTATAACTTACTACAACTGGATTTTCCAGAACCTAATACAATTCCTCCTGTTCTTTCAGCTTTGGGGAATGTTTTTGTCACAGTCTGTAACTTACCTGATAGCCTCCCTGCTGTCTCAAAGTAAGCAGATAGGTTGGATAGAGTTTATATATGTTATAAATTTTTATATAATAATCCAAGATCAGACCCAACAGCTATTGCTTTAGTTGAAACAGCTGCTGCTAAACATCTAGTTTAATATCAATCCCTCACCTTCTAGCAAGGCTTGGAAAGTTTTTGATAGCTTTGGTGAAAAAAAGTGTAATCTTCTGTACACTTCTTAGTTGTCAAGCTCACGCATTATATTTTATGTTTGCCTCTTTTGAGAACATGAAGAATATTTTGGCACCTGTTTCATCTTCTGAGGACATATTTTGTGTAACATGATTGCTTGTGTGTCTCAAATGTCTACCCATGGTTTGAAATGCGCTTATGATTCAGCTGCCGCCACTCCTGTTGCTACTGCTGTTGGGACTGTCATGAGGAGAATACTTTCTCAACCAGGGAATTTCTCAGGATTCTGGGTCTCATGTTTTCTATGATTCTTATGATTCCTATTGCAAGATCCCACATGAGAAAAATTCAGTGGTACCTAAAATCTGCATGGTCCCAAAATCAACATCACGTGACTTTCCAGATTCCAGTTTTGGGGTTTGTGAAAAGGGAGATATTTTAGTGGAGGCCAAATTTGTTAGAATTCAGGTCTCCTGTTTTCCTCTCCAGCTCCAGCACTGACTGTAACAACAAACACTTCAGACTTTGCTTTGTGCACAATACCTATGGGATAAAATGGCAGTGTCTTTGGAACAAGAAAGACAGACCAAAACATGTACATATAAAAAAAAAGACACCAAAACATGTACATGTAAAAGAAATGTTAACACTTGTAAATGCTGCTAATTATCTCAACCATCTATGGTCCCTAGGACCACTACAGGTGTTTACAGACAACATCACAGTGATGTGGTACATAACCAGGGGAGGGGGGATAGATCTTACCCTCAGTGCAGACTATCAATGGATGGGAAGCCTGGGGTATAGAGTTTTAGCACAATCTCTCTCTGCAAGCATCTTACATTCTGTCAGAACAAAATTGTGTGACAAACAAACTGAGTAGGACCAGGACATACCTTAATGAATGGAAATTAAATTAGGGCATCTTCTGGGAATCGATCCAGCTGTGGAAAAAAGCCTCCACTCACAGCAATCAGTTGGTAAAAATTCTGCTCTAGGACTACATGCAAGAATGCCTGGATGACAGATGCTTTTTCTTTTCCTTGGACAGAAATGTTCCTGTATGCCTTTTCACCCTTTCCATTAATATCCAGGGCCATTCTGAAGATTCAGAAGGAATTTCCAAAGATCATTGTGGTGATTCCTTTTTGCTCCAGACAGCAGTGGTTCTCCTTTCTTTTGGAAATGGACAGGGGCAATTACCACAAGCTTCCTCACAGACTGGATATACTTATACAGAAAAAGGGGTGCTTGATACATCCTGATCACAAACTACTGCAACTTACTACCTTGATGATACAATCTTAACTTTTAGGCACCGTTTTTTTGAGGATGTACTGCAGCTATTAAAGGAGCCAAGAAAACCTGCTGCTTGAAAATCAGATATTAGTAAATGGAAAAGATTTTATAGTTGGTGCCAAGACAAGAACCAGCACCCTCTCAGGGCTGGAGTTTCAAGACAAGAACCAGCACCCTCTCAGGTCTGGAGTTTCTCTGGTTCTACATTATTTGTATGAGTTACTGTCCCCTGGTCTGCCTTACTTCTCTGTCAAGGTTCATTTGTTGACTATTTCAGCACATCTGCCCATGGATACCCTTCTTTTAATGTAAAATCACAGAGCAAAATAAATAAATTTATTGAGGACTTTCATTCCAAAAGTAAAAACTTCTTCAGAGTGAAACATCTCACACGTTAACCACTTATGTAAGTAAATAAAAAAATGGTAGTGCTATTAATCAATGGACAATCCTATGAGACTGAAACAAAATGGCTGCTATGGAAAGATAGTCATTTAAACCAAGTGAAACATCACTACTTAAAAGAATCTGTCTGTGCAGTTCTTCTGAGAAGCAGGGAAGTTTTCCAGTCCTCACCCCTAAAGTCCTTGTCTACTTTCTCCAGAATGAAAAACAAGAAATTTTTTAAACCTGTGCAAACCAGGGAATGTTTTTAAATAAAGGATTTGTGTTGTCCTTATTACAAATGCTGGTGCAGTTTTCAATTATCCTTTTCTGCAGTTTACACTCTGTTTTACCAGTATAATACACTGGATATGCTTTGGGCAGCTGTGGTGATGCAGCGGATAGTGTTGCTCCCTCAGAGCAAGAGGTTCTCCCGTTCGATTCTTGGCTGGGGTGCCTTCTATGTGGAGTCTGCATGTCCTCCCTGCGGTTGCTTGGGTTTCCTCCAGGTGGTCCGGTTTCCTCCCACATCCCAAAAACATGCTGTAGGTGGATTGGACACTCTAAATTGGCCCTAGGTGAGTGTATGTGCATGTATGTGCCTTCTGTGGAAGGTTGGGCACCAGGCTGGCAACTCAACACTGTAAAACTCCACTGCCAGTTGTTCTGTGGACCATTGTTCCGCTGTGGTGACCCCTAACTGGGAAAAGCCAAAAGAAGAAGTACACTGGATATGCATTACACATAGCAACATACACAACACCAGCTGTATTGCAATTAAATCTGCAAGGGCATGGAATGGCTGTGTAGAATTTGTGTATTATTATATTTTGCCCTTCTTGAATGTATTCAAGCTGGAGCAACAGCCATATTACCAGGTTTACTGTTGCCCCAAGGTTTCTATTCTAACTGTCCTCCTATGTTATTGATTGACATTTCAGTGAACAAGGTTTTATTTTAAGATCTATGTATGGTTCATAGGTTCATACTAAGCTAACAATCCCCAAGAGTGTCTTTACAAGCCTATCCGTAAAACCCAACCCTGGAAAAAAAATCCAGTGAACTTTCCTGACCAAGAATTGAACCTGGGATGTGGCAGCACCACATCTTAACCACTAAACATGGATCCCCCACAGTAAAGTCATTTTTATAGGTTTATAAATTAAGTACTAGGCTATCTGCACTCGTCGGCCATTTTAAGCCTAGCTAATTTACCTCCTGAAGGTGAGATTCAAACCCTGTACCTTATGCCTGTAAGGTTAACACCTTAACCATTATCCCAACCTCCACCTTACATACCAACCCCCAACCCTATGTTTTTACCATGTAAATGTACTGTGACTGATGAGATAGAAAATTTTGTGAAAATGAATTGAATTATCAGGTATGCGCCTATCTTAAAACAAGCATTCAGCTTAGCCCATCCATGGCAACAATGATTTGTTTTGTCTGCTCCATGGTTCATAGGTTCATAGGTTCATACTAGGCTATCTGCCCTAGGGCATTTATAAGCCTAGCCAGAATGTGTTTGGCTTTCGCCACCCATTTTAAATTTATTTTGCTATGCCCTTTTTCGAGGTTAGTATACTGTGCCTCTGTCTAACAGTGACACAGAAGTGATACCCGGGGTAAACCTATGATCTCCCATCCACTCATCAAGATTCCTCTTGAAGAGAGTCAATGAGGGACTCTGCCTAACCTGGACTGGGATTTTATTCCAGAGTGAAGGGAGCCTCTGTTATGAATCTGTCCCTCCAGCATGTCCTATTTATTTCAGTGCTGAGGTTCAAGTCTCGACAGGCGCGTGGGATTTGATTTTCTGAGGTGCAGCATGTCCATTAATTCGGTTGACATTGCTTTATACGTCAGGCACAGATCGCCTCTGAACAGGCAGTATGCCACTGAGTAGAGCTGGAGTTTCTTTAACTGGGCAGCATATGGCATCTGTTTGGGCCCTTTGATCCTCTTGGTGAGGTACTTTTGGGGTCTTTCCATTTGCTGCAGGTGTCTGGTAAGGTACATCCCAAAAGGGGCATTGTACTCAATTATGGGCCTGATGAGGGATGAGTAAAGAGGCACGATGACCTCCCCTGATCTAGATGTGAATCCCTTCATGATTAGGTGGGCTATATAAAATGTTTTTCTAGCCACTTTGGCCATGGTTGTCAAATGAGAGATTGCTATCAACTTGGGTCCCCAGGTCCCTAATTACTTCTTCTGTACTTAATGGATTACCACCTATGTGGTAATTTGTGGCACTTTGTTTTTGCCAAAGGGATGACTATACACTTTTGGCATTTAGCTTGAGGCCATGGCTCTGGCACCAGTTGTCTGTTTCTATGAGGCCCTTTTGGAGGATGCTTGTGTCGGCTGGAGAGTCGATTATGGCACCCAGTTTGCAGTCATCTGCGAACTTGGTCAGCCACAGTCCTTCCGTGTTGGCCTGTACCTCAGAAATATATACCGAACAAGAGAGGTCCCAGGACTGAGCCTTGTGGGACACCACTTGTAACTGGTTTGGAGTCTGACATGGCTCCAGCAATTTAACCATGTGGGTTCTGTCCTTGAGCCAGTTTGCAATTCATCTAGTGACATAGGGGTTTATATTTAAGTTGGTGAGCTTATCTATAATGCCTGAGTGGGGTATTGTATCGAAGGCTTTTGCGAGGTCCAGGTAGGCTGTGTGGACCACCTTCCCCTCGTCAATGGCCTTGGTGACTGTTTCAAAGAAGTCAACCAGGTTTAAGAGGCAGGATCTGCCCTTAACAAAGCCGAACTGGGTAGGATCCAGTGTCTGTAGGTCCCCAATATCTTTATTTATGAGGCCCATGATGATCCTTTCCATAGCTTTGCAGACTTTTACATCATTTATTTGAATCTTGCGCTATACATGGAATTATTGAAAAAAAAACTGAATGGTTATACATAACTGCAGTCCTGAATTTATCAGACTAAGATCATCACCAAGATTTATTTTTAAATCCATCAGCAACATAGGAGGACAGTTAGAACAGAAACTTTGAAAAACAGTAAACTTGGCAGTATGGCTAAATGAGAGTGTTGCTGTAGCTGTCAGTACATTCATGAAAGGCTAAGATTCTGTAGTTAGACTTCCTAGAGTACATATGTTTGAATATTTAGTCTTGTATTGTATCTTTCTACATGTACATGCGTTATGTATGATTTGATTACATCCAACAAGATCTTAATGAATGAGGTTAGGGCTCCATCTAGTGGAAGGGGGTTTAGTTGCAGTATTGAGTTGAAATTGTTCCCTGGGAATTTTTTCTTTGATCTTTTCCACCTGAAGGTAATTTGTCCTAGTATTTTGCCCTCTTTCTATGATATACAAGTTGGAAAAGGTACCTACTTCATAAGCTGTTCTTGTGTTGTTAGATGTTATCCAGTTGAATATATCCTATATTGTGTGACTTTATCCTGTCCTGTGGGTTTAGTGATAATCTGAATTAGTCCAGATAAATTTATTGGTGGAATTGTTGAACTGGGAATATTAGAGTTAGATATTGTGGACCAGTTCGTAGGTGTGTACTAGGCTAATGGCCCTGGAGCCTTTACAAGCCTAGCCCATAGAAGTGCCCTGGCATCGTGCCACCTGACATTGGTTCCCAGCGCCTCTATCAAGTAGAGCAACTGCAGTGATCCCCGGGGTGAACATTCTATTTTCCATCCACTCATCAATATTTCTCTTAAAGAGGGCCAGAGAGATGCTCTGCTTGACTTGTATGGCAAATCTGTTCCAGAGCATGGGCAGTCTCTGGGTTATGAATCTGTCCCTCCAGCATGTCCTGTTGATTGTGGTAATGAGGTTAAGGTCTCTGGAACATGTGGTGCGGAGGGATTTGGATTTCTTTAGATGTAGCATTTCTAACAAAGTTGGGTCAGACATGGCTTTGTAAGTCAAGCAGAGATCACCTCTAAGTAGACGATATGAGATAGAGAATAGTTGGACTTTTTGAGTCTGTCCGTGTAGGACATGTGTTTAAGGCCTAGGAAACTCTTCGTGAGATACTATTGTAGCCTTTCCAGCTGTTACATGTGGCTAGTGAGGTATGTGCCAAATGGGGCATTATACTCAATGATTGGCCTAATGAGGGAAGAGTAGAGAGAGATGATGACCTCTGTCTTCCCTGATGCAAAACCCTTGGTAATGAGATGTGCCACAAAGAAGGACTTTCTGACCACAGTGGCAATGTGGTGGTGGTAGGAGAGGTTACTGTCAACATATGTCCCTGGATCTCTTATAATGCCTTCAGTGTTCAGTGGGCTCCCATCGGTGTAGTAATTATTGGGAACTGAGGTTTTCCCAAAGGGGATGACGGCACATTTTTTGGCATTAGGCTTAAGGCCATGGTTTTGACACCAGTCACTGGTCTCAGTGAGGCCTTTCTGTAGGATGTCTACATCACTTGGGGAGTCAATAATGGCTCCCAGCTCGCAGTTGTATACAAACTTGGTCAGCCAGAGTCCCTCAAGGTTGGCCTGGACTTCTGAGAAGTAGATGCCAAACAGGAGAGGACCCAGGACCGATCCCTGTGGGACTCCACACGTGACTGGTCATCAGTCTGACTTGGAGTCTGCTACTTTCACACTGTGGAGTTCCATCTGTGAGCCAGTTTGCAACCCACCTAGTGATATAGGGGTTGATGCCTTGCTTAGTGAGTTTTTCTATGTTTCCTGAGTGGGGAATAGTATCAAAGGCCTTGGGCAGATCAAGGTAGGTCCATGATGATGATACGGTCCATGACCTTACATATCGGGCTCCTCAGGCTAATGGGGCGATAATTCCCAGGGTCTGTAGTCACTCCCCCTATACGGAGAGGGATGACTATAGGGACAAAGCCTGAGGTGAGGCTGTGATTGAACAGAGCACACAAATGTGGTGCCAGTTCACTTTGTAGTTCATGTAGAGCACATCCAGGGGTATTGTCGGGTCCCATGGAAGCTGTATTCTTGGCCTTGGACAATGCAGCTTTAACCTGTGCTGTAGTAATGCTGTGTGTCTTGGCATTCCTTCAGTATTGTGATTGGTTCTTTGGGGAGAGAGAGGGATGAAGCTGGTACTGAATCTGTCATTCAGTATGTTGGCAATATCTCTTGGCTCAGTATAGGAGGTCCCATTGTGCAGTAACTCAGAGCAAACCTGGGTATTGTGGTAGAGATTCTTGATATAACTATAGAAGGCTTTGTGGTTGTTTTTAGGTCTGCCACAATTCTGCCTTCATAGCTGGCTTTAGAGGTTTTGATGAGGGATCTCAACTTTTTGTTGAGGCTAGTAAGGGAGTTTTTCCAGTCTTGAGACTTCACCTTTTTCTGCAACAGTTTCTTCCTTCTGTTATAGAGTTTATTAATGGAAGGGGACCACTAGATTGGCTTCCTTTTTTTGGAGGAGAGCATCTTGGTTCTGTTGGGTATGGCTAGTTCCATGCATTTATGTACGTGTTCGTACAGTGCATTGGTGTATGATTTGGCAGTCATGCATCTATTTTCCATTGACGTGGGTGCTGTGAAGTTAGCCACCTCTGTTTTTAGGAGCCCAAAGTCAGCTTTGGAGAAGTTTTTCATGGTGGTTACCTTTGCAGGAGCTGTGGGTGAGATGTGGATTTCCATGGTGATTAGTTTGTGGTCGGATCTAACCAGAGAAGAATTGACTATTGGTTTAGAGCAACGGTTGCCCATGTTAGTAATAACCAAGTCAAGGATGTTGCTTCCTCTAGTGGGGGTAAGAATGACCTGGTCCAGGGCATTAGAATTGAATTCCAGGAAGCATTGGGCAAGTGTATTGGTGCATGAGTAGTTTTCCCAGTTGATGGAGGGGTAGTTGAAGATATCTAGTATAAGAGTGTTGGGTTGGACCCTAATAGTTTCCAGGGTGCTTAGGCATGAGGAGTGAGGGTCTTGGGACATGGTTGGGGACCTATAGCAGGCTACGACCTGAATCACTGTCTTACCCAGTGCTAGTTGTACCTAAAGTATCTCAGATGCATTATGCTGGGCTACTTGTCTGGAGGTGTGCATATCCTTTATGAATATGGAGACACCACTGCCTTTGGAGCTTTGATCCATGTTTTGAAGCTGAAAGGTATGGAATGAGTTATAGCCTGGTAGTGCAGAGGTGCTTTCTGCTGCTTTAAACCAGTTGATGTTTACATTAATACTTTGAAGGGATACAGTGCTTATCTTGGTGTCCCCTTGGTAGTGTGCTGGCCACTCCCTAACATACTCCACTGCATATCTTTTCCCCACTGATATGGCTGCCTGAATTTTTCATGCTATAGCACAACATCGTGTTTCAGGAAACTTATTTTAAGAAGTGCCTGCAGTGTGTGTCATAACAAATTTATGTGCTTCTGTACATATAAAAAGGTAGCATTTTTAAGCCAGTTGCATACACACCACTTGAACCCTTTTTTAGGCTCCCCTCCTCCCCTAGTGATTTCTTCTCTTCCTTCTCTTTCTTCTCTTTTGTGTATGGTTATAGTAATAAGAATAAGATCCCTGCTAAAATTAACTATTCCTACACACTCTCTATCTAATAGAATAATTGTGTAAGTTTGGTAAACATTTAAGAGCACTAGAGCACTGACCTGATTGCGTGTTTTGTTTTTTTTTTTTTTTTCCTGGTTACACTGCCTGGTCTGCCTCGTGGTTCAACCCACTTTGTTCACCCTCACTCTGTTCACCTATCCTACCCCCATATACCACCCACCCCATCACCAGTACACTTATAGTTAGCCAGCAAACACCCCCCCAAACTAATAACCCATTCACATCCCTCAAACAAATTTAACTGTAATTCTAATCTCTAGAAATACTCACACCCCACCTCACTGATTGGCTTAGCTCTACCACATTACAGTCTGCATCTTCATTAACTTCACTCTCCCCACTCTCACTTAGACACTTGTTAACTCTACTGTAATTCCCACAACAATGTTAATCCTACAAGCATCCCTGCTTGGTGATAAACATGTCACTTTTAGCTACTCTCCCACTAAAACAGTCACTACCACCCCCATAGTTAGACGCACAAACATTATCATATCACCACATCTTTATAGCAGCTCCAACCATACTTCTCAACCTCATACAGCAAGAAATCTGGACAAAGACACAAGTAATAGGCGAACAAAGGCCCAAAAATAGAGACACTTTTTAAATATTGTTCTTACAAGCTTAGAAAGTTGATAGAATAACAGGTTTTGCATTAGCATGAATTTTCTGAAAGGTATGAATTTTGAAATTCAAATGTCTGCCATTATTTTCTGACTTCAGTCCTCATGATTTGCCAGTGATTTTTCAGAAAACCTCAATTTTATGAGAAACAGATTAAAAATATGTGGAAAAAATCTGGATATTCTATGAAAGTCTGGACATTTGAGAGGTATGGCTCCAACACAGAATCCTTCCCATTTAGATACACCCATTCAACAGTTTCACCATATTTACTCAGTAAATATGATAAATTAATACCTAAACTCTTACACCTATTTTTCTTTGATATCTCAACTTAAACTAAGTGGGGATATACATCCAAATCCAGGCCGTCAACATCACCAATTAACAACCCAAAAACCAGTCAGTACTTGCTCTCGAAACATCAGCAGTCAACTACATAATAGATCTGACCTGCTACTTATGAAAATTAATCTGAGAAGCATCTTTAATAAAATCCATAAATTCAATTTATCCCTCTCTCTATACTCTGCAGACATAGGAGTCTTAACAGAAACTTGGCTTAAATCCCACATAAGTGACAGTGATGTCCTAACATAAGGCCACAAAATACATAGACTTGGCAGGACTCATAAACGTGGTGGAGGTATAGCCATAACATACCAAGAATCTCTTAAACTGGAGAAGCTAGAACCTAATGCACTAGACCACATGAACTCTGAAATTGTAACCTCACACCTCCATCTAAATGACAGTAAACACATAATTACAGCAATTTATAATCCCCCAGGCAACAACCCATCCATTACTGAAAGCCTCCTTTGTTGGCCTGACTCCAATTTTAATCAAGAATCCATAATAATAGGAGATGGCCTCAAGCTGAATACCAAATCATCCCCTTTGGGGAGAGTGACATCCCCACAAATTATTACATTAATAACAACGTCCTAAGCATGCAAACAGAAATGAGGGATTTGGGCACCCAGGTTGATAGCAGCCTAAGTTTTGACCACCATGTTGCTTCCATTGTACGGAAAGCTTTCTACTTGGCCCACCTCATAACCAAGAGTTTCTTATTCAGGACAAAGAGGTTATAACATCCCAGTAGTCTTCCCTTTTAAGGCCCATTATTGAGTACAATGCCCCATTCAGCATGTACCCCGCAAAGCACATGCAGCAGCTGGAGAGACCACAGAGGTTCCTTACCAGGAGAATCCAGGGCCTCAAAAATCTACCATACACAGATAGGCTAAAACCCCTATCCCTCTACCCTGTTTCATACAGACTCCCCAGATATGACCTCTGTCTCACATACAAGGCGATCTCGGACCCTGCCTTGCTGGGACTGCTGCATATCTGCAAGTTAAGCTCCACTGAAGTAACACACATGGGCAGCCTCAACCTGGTCTGTAACATCAATAGGATTTGTTGGCGGGACAGATTTGTGTCCCAGAGACTCTCCCGGCTGTGGAATAGACTCCATCTCCATATCAAGCAGAGTACCGCTTTACCCCTTTTTAAGCACAACCTGGATAACTGGATGGGAAATAGAAAATACATCCCTGGGATTCCACCCATGTCCCTGCTGGACAGGGGCATCGGGTACTGATTTGTCTAGACATGGGCTAAACTCTTGGCTAGGCTTATAAGGGCATCAGGGCCAAAGTAACTTTCTATGATCCTATGAAATTTCAATATGGACCGGTACATGTATTCTTCAAACAAACCCTCCAACCTTATAAACCTCTATGGTTTTACTCAAATAATACAAACCCCAACCAGAACTGACAAATGTAGTAATAAACAATGTATTCTGGACTGGACCCAAACAAATATGTCCTCCCCTTGTTACCACACTGGCTGCCTCCCAGACAGCTTTAATGATCACCTACTTATCTGTTTACTCAGACACCAGGTAAGTATTCAAACAAACATCACATACAAATATATCCGCAATAAAATAAATTTATCTCCTGAAATCTTTAAAAACCTCCTACAACAAACTGACTGGACCCCACTAAAACACCTTCACTTAGATTTTGCAGTTCAATACTTCAGTAAAAAATTCCTTGACATCCTAAACAGTCTAGCACGCCTTAGGAAAATCCACATTGTCAAAACATTTACCATGGCTAAGGACCCCATGCAGCTCCTCAAGCAGAGAGACAAAACATGATCCCAGTATCAAAACAACAAAAATCACACCCCCTTTCTAGCCTACCGACAAATAAGAAACCTAACCAAAAAAACATATCAAGAATGACAAAAAGTCATACTGTGCTAGTATCTAACAAAACATCAGAACAATCCCGGCAAATGTTGGGATACCATTAAAAAACTACTTAAACTGAGATGGTCTACAAGCCCAGCACCCACCTCCACTAATACAGATAACATAGCCACCCAATTTAACTCGCACTTTATCTATTCTATACTATCCCTAGCAAAAATGACAGCAATACCCCCTATTTATTCCTTCAGGAGTTACAACAAACATCAATTCCTTTACGATCAGACCTATACAAACTAGTGCCATTAAAAAAATTCTAAATAAACTGAAACCCACATCCCTTGCTGCTGATTCACTCCCCACAAATCTCCTCAGATTAGCAGCAGATGCTTTCTCTTACCCTATGTCTAGCCTAATCGACCATTCTATTTCAGAGCAATATATCTCCAAGCTCTGGAAAATCTCATACATCATCCCCCCTGCATAAAGAGAGCTCCTCAAGTGAATTCTCAAATTACAGACCAATTGGCATACTGCCTCCCCAGTCAAAATTCTTGAAAAACATATACATTCTCAGCTCCTAGACTAGCTTCTTAGCAATAACCTTCTAACCAATTCCCAACAGGGTTTCAGACCTAAACACAGTACAACAACCACTCTTGTAAGTTTTACCAACACAATTAACCAGGTCAGAAACAGTCGCCTACTTGTATCATCCATTTTCTAAGACATGTCTAAGGCATTTAATACTATATGCCATCAAAAACTTCTCAATGAACGTGCTTCCCTAAACCTCTCCCAACCAGCCATCTCTTGGTTTCATAGCTACTTAACTGACAGCCAACAAGCAGTTAAGTTGCAAAGCAAACTCTCATTGCTATTACCCATCTCGACTGGTGTCCCATAAGGCTCAATTCATGGGCCAGTACTCCTCAATAACTTTACCAACAAACTCTGTACCACAACCTACCTAGCCACCATCGTTCAATATGCAGATGACTCCTCCCTCATATGTTCAGATCCCACCCTCCGAAATCTCCTAGAAATAACCCAAGAATCTTTCGTAGACATAGAAACCTATGTTTCTGACCATCAGCTTATACTCAGCCTAAATAAAACAAGACTAATGCTCTTCCTGAATAACAAAACAACTAATCACCATCCCCTTTGCCATCTATTCCACCAACAAACATAAAGTTGTGCCTGTAGATCAAAACAACTACTTGGGGTCACTATTGATAACTGTCTAAAATTTGACAGACACCTAACTCTAACCATCAAAACGGTTCACATAAAACTGGACTCACTATACAGAGTAAAGCCATACCTTACCAGCACAACCAGACATTTCTCAAATCTCAGAAAAACAGATGTAAGTAAATTAGAAGCTTGTTACAACAAAATTGCAAGATTTGCTACTAACTAACCTTACAGATTGCATCACTGCTCTGCTTTGTGCCAACTTAACTGGATCGAGCTACCTGACCTCCTATCTTTCAACCAACTAACCATTGCCCACTCCATCATTCACCCACCTGATTACTGTCCTGTGCTCAAAAACCTGGTTCACCTCATACTAACTGCAGGACCCAAAGATCCTCTGACAGGCTACTACTAAAAAAGTCCAACAATAATTTTGGGGATTCTGTGTTCTTCAAACAAATATCCAAGTCCTGGACTACCATCCCTTAACATATATTAAATACTGCCAACGCACACAAATTCAATCCTCAAGGAACACCTAACCAACAACTGGCTTTGCTCCTGCACAACTCCAACCTGATCATGCTGTACTATATCTCTTATTTTCCATACCATGCTTTCTACTTCAGTTCTCCATCTTCCGCATTTTATATGTGAAGATTGCCAAAGTAACTACTGATTCTTGGTTATGCTTTGTTTAACCGAAATTCATTGCTATATTCATACATATTCCTGTTTGTGGACCATTTTTTTCATTTTTTTGATGAGGAGATCTAGTCTTAGTATATTGTACTGTTGTGGTATTATATATTCATCTGGTATGTTGGGCTTGAGCTGTGGTTCAGTAATTTAATGTCTGACTACACTTTTAATTTCAACCACGTTGTTGGACAATTTTATTCCATGTATTTCTGGCATTTAGATGGCAAGTTTTTAAAGCTTTGTGTGGTGGGTTTGTTGTTGTTGTTTAAGTACCAAGACCGGGTTGAACACCACTGCAAGTGAGGAGATGCAGCAATATGCCATGTTGCCTAAATATCAAGGTTTGATATTCTTTGAGAGAGTTAATAATTGCTTTCATTTAGATTGATATTTTATTTCTGGTATATGGATTTATAAATAGGGAGAGTTTTAGGTAATGCTTGACTAGGAGAGCTGTATTAGCTAGTGGTGGAAGTTTATTTGTTGGGTTTGTATCATTAGAATGCAAAAACTGCTAACAGTCTTGTATGCACGTTTTATAGTTTATTGTGATAGCTAAACAGAAGGGAGTGAGTAGATGTGTTGTGTGGATCATGTCTTGTTGTAATTAAGTTACTGATAAGATTCCTCGGATGGTAACAGTTTTATAAGGACATAATGTTATAATTGAATTTGCAATGTTATAATTGAATTTGCCCCAGGCTATACTTCGCCAGAAGATTACTGACTGTATTAGCATTCTACTCATTGCTGAGTGTTTAGTTATTCTGTATAGGTTCATAGGTGTGTACTAGGCTAATGGCCCTGGGGCCTATGTAAGCCTAGCCAATAAGAATCCCTAGTGTCATGTCAACAGATGTTAGTTCCCATTGCCTCTATCTAACAGGGCAGCTGAGGTAATTCAGAGGGTGAGTTTTCTATTTCCCATCCACTTGTCAAGATTTTTTTTGAAGAGGGCCAGAGAGGAGCTCTGCTTGATGTGGATAGGGAGTATGTTCCAGAGCATGGGCAGTCTCTGGGTAAGGAATCTATCCCTCCAGCATGTTCTATTTAATATGGTAACAAGATTGAGGTCCCTGGAGCATGTGGCATGGCGGGATTGGGTTTTTTTAGATGTAGCATGTCTAGCAGCTCTGGGTCAGCATATTGGGGGGACCTGTGTAACAGTGTAGGTTTATGGTACAGCAAGTGGGGAGGTAGTGTGGTGGGGGGACCTGTGTAACACTGGAGGTTAATGGTATAGGTGGCAATGAGGTAGTGTATTGTCAGGACCTGTGTAACTGTATCAACTGCACCCTAAACCTACACTGAGGTAATGTTGTGGGGGGACCTGTGTAACAGTATAGGTGTAGGGTACAGGTGGTACGGAGGTAGTGTGATGGGGGCACCTGAGTAACAGTGTAGGATCAGGGTACAGGTGGTAGGAAGGAATTGTGATGGGGGACCTGTATAACAGTGTAGGTTCATGGTACAGGTGGTGTGGAAGTAGTGTGGTAGGGAGACCTGTGTAATGGTGCAGGTGTGGTGGGGGGACCTGTGTAACAGTGTAGGTTCATGGTAGAGGTGGTGGTGAGGTTGCATGAGGGGGCGACGTGTAACAGTGTAGGTTCAGGATACAGGTGGTGGGTGGACCTGTGTAACACTGTACGTTCATAGTACACATGGTGTGGAGGTAGTGTGGTGGGGGGATGTGTAACAGTGCAGGTTCAGGGTAGAAGTGATGAGGTAGTGTGGTGGGGGACCTGTGTAACAATGTATGTTCTAGTTACAGGTGTTAGGGAAATAGTGTAGGTTCATGGTACAGGTGGGGACCTGTGTAACAGTGTAAGTTTAGGGTACAAGTGGTGGGGAAGTAGTATGGTAGGGGGGTCTCTGTAACAGTGTAGGTTCAGTGTACAGGTGGTGGGGAGGTAATGTGGTGGGGGGACCTGTGTAACAGTGTAGGTCAGGGTACAGAGGTAGTGTGGTGGCAGGACCTGTATAATAGTGTAGGTTCAGGGTACAGGAGGTGGAAAGGTAGTGTGTTAAGGGGACCAGTTTAATATTGTAGGTTTGTGGTATAGGTGGTGGGGAGGTAGTGTGATGGCACCAGTGTAGCAGTGTAGGTTCATGGTACAGATGGTAGGAAGGTAGCGTGGTGGGGGGACCTGGGCAACCGTGTAGGTCCAGTGTACAGGTGGTTGGAAGGTAGTGTGGTGGGAGGACCTGTGTAACAGTGTACGTTCATGGTACAGGTGGTAGGGAGGTAGTGTAGTGGGAGGACTTGTGTAACAGTATAGGTTCATGTTACAGGTGGTGTGGAGTTAGCATGATGGAGGGACCTGTGTAACAGTGTAGGTTCAGGGTACAGGTGGTAGAGAGCATAGTGGGGGGACCTGAGTGACACTGTATGTTGATGGTACAGGTGGTGGGGGCACCTGTGTAACACTGTAGGGTCATAGTACAGGTGGTAGAGAGGTAGTGTGGTGGGGGACCTGTGAAACAGTGTAGGTTCAGGATACAAGTGATGGGGAGGTAGTGTGGTTGGGGACCTGTGTAATAATGTAGGTTCATGGTACAGGTGGTGGGGGACCTGTGTAACTAAAAAAGAAATCTATAATGATAAAAAGTCCTTTTACGCTAAGACACAAACCTCCACTCATTCAAATCCTAAAAACTTCTGGAAAAATATAAACTCTATCCTCCACCCAGGTAAACCCCAAACCCCCAATCCCTACCCTAACCTTCCTGACCATGAGATTGCCTCTCTCCTCAACCAGTTTTTCATAGACTCTATCAGAAAATTGACTAACATAGGCCAAAATCTCCCCAAAAAACACTCCACAACCCAATACCCCATACTATTAGCAACAGTAGTCTCACCTTAAACCCTATCTCTACACCCTACATAAACTCTCTACTCCTTAAACTTAAACCATGTTTTCCCTCTGCAGACAAGCTCCCCCCACTTCCTCAAGCTTGCTGTAAAATACATTGCCCATCCAGTCTCGATACTTATTAATTGTTCTATAAAAAAAACACTGTACCCAGAATCTGGAAATCCTTCTACATTATCCCCCTTCACAAAGGAGGTAACTCCAATGACCCCTCCAATTATCAACCAATTGCCATACTATCCCCACTGTCCAGAATACTGGAAAAGTGTATTCACAGCCAAATACTTAACTTCCTCCTGCAAAACAACCTTTTCTCCCCTACTCAAGATGTCTTCCAGCCTCACCACAGCCCTTCTATCCTTCACCCACACCATAGCCGAAGCTAGGAACAGCAATAACTTAGTCTCATGTTTGTTCCTTGACCTATTAAAGGCATTTGATACAGTATTGCATTCCAAACTTCTGACTAAACTGACCACAACCTATCTAGCTCAACTCTATCATGATTCTTTAGTTACCTCACATACACACTTCTCTCAGTAAAATGGCAGTCCACTTTATCTCCTTTCTTACCTACACACACTGGCATACCCCAGGGTTCCATTCTTGCACCCCTGCTCTTTAATATCTTTATCAATGACCTCCACTCCTTCACCTCCCTCCCCAGCCTCATTCAGTATGCCAACTCCACCCTTATCTCATCCACTAACTATATCTCATTTCTTCAAACACACACTCCACAATCCTTCCATCTTGTAGAAAATCGGCTTATCATTAACCCCCAAAAAAACAAAGCTGCTTCTCTTTCCCCCAGAAAACAATGACCACCTCAAGGCTACCTTCTCCATCTCCTCTCTAAAGGTGGTAGGGAGCTAGTGTGTTGGGGGAACGTGTAACAGTGCAGGTGATGGGGAGGTAGAGTGCCTGCAGGGACCTGTGTAGCAGTGTATGTTCAGGTTACAAGTGTTAGGGAGCTAGTGTGGTGGGGAACTTGTTTAACTGTGTAGGTTCATGGTATAGCTGGGGTGATCTGTGCAACAGTGTATGTTCAGGGTGCAGGTGGTGGGGAGGTAGTGTGGTAGTGGGACCTGTGTAACACTGTAGGTTCAGGGTACATGTGGTCAGCAGGTAGTTTGGTGGGGGGACCTGTGTAACAATGCAAGTTCATGCTACAAGTGGTAGAGGATCTGTGTAACAGTGTAGGTTCAGGGTACAGATGGTGGGGAGGTAGTGTGGTGGGGAACCTGGTATAATAATCTAGCTTCATGGTACAGGCAGTAGGGAGTTATTGTAGGGGGGACCTGTGCAACAGTGTAGGATCGTGGTACAGGGGGTCGAGAGGTAGTGTAGTAGGGATCCTGTGTAACAGTGTAGGTTCATGATAGAGGTGGTGAGGGGGACCTGAGTAACAGTGTAAGTTCAGTGTAGGTAGTGTAGCGGGGCACCTGTGTAACGGTTTTGGGTCAAGGTACAGGTGGTACCGAGGTAGTGTGGTGAGGAGACCTCTGTAACAGTGTAGGTTCATGGTACAGGTGGTGGGGAAGTACTGTAGTGAGAGTCTTGTATAACAGTATAGGCTCATAGTACAGGTGGTGGTGAGGTCGTGTGGGGCGGGACATGTGTAACAGTGTAGGTTTATGGTACAGGTGGTGAGGGGACCTGAGTAACAGTGTAAATTCAGTGTACAGGTGATGGGGAGGTACTGTGGTGGGGGGAACCTGTGTAACAGTGTAGGTTCATGGTACAGAGATAGTGTGGTGGCAGGACCTGTGTAACAGTGTATGTTCAGGGTACATTTGGTTGAGAGGTAGTGTTGTGGGGGGAGCTGTGTAATAGTATAGGTTCAGGGTACAGGTGGTACGGAGGTAGTGTTGTGGCTAGAGTTGTGTAGCAGTATAGGTTCAGAGTACAGGTGGTATGGAGGTAGTGTTGTGGTGGGACCAATGTAACAGTATAGGTTCAGGATACATGTGGTAAGGAGGTAGTGTGGTGAGGGGACCTGTGTAACAGTGTAGGTTCATGGTACAGGTGGTGAGGAGATAGTATGATGGGGGGAGTTTGTGTAGCAGTGCAAGTTCATGATATAGGTGGTGGGGGACCTGTGTAGCAGTGTAAGTTCTGGGTAGAGGTGGTAGAAAGGTATTGTGATGGGTGGCCTGTGTAACATTGTAGGTTTATGTTACAGGTGGTGCGGAGGTAGTGTGGTGGGGGACCTGTGTAACAGTGTAAGCTCAGGGTACAATTGGTGAGAAGGTAGCGTGGTGAGGAGGTAGAGTGGTGTGGGGACCTGTGTAACAGTGTAGGTTCATGTTTCAGGTGGTGAGGAGGTAGCTTGGTTGGGTGACCTATGTAACAGTGTAGGTTCATGGTGGAGGTGGTGGGGAGGTAGTATGGTGGGCTGACCTATGTAACAATGTAGGTTCAGGGTACAGTTGGTGGAAAAGTATTGTGTTGGGGGACCTATGTAACAGTGTAGGTTCAACATACAGGTTGTGGGGAGTTAGTGTGGTGGGTGGACCTGTATAAAAGTGTAGGTTCAGGGTACAGGTGGAGGGGAGGTAGTGTATTGAGATGCATGTGTAACAGTGGAGGTTCATAGTACAGGTGGTGGTGAGGTCGTGTGGTGGGTGGGACATGTGTAACAGGGTAGGTTTATGGTACAGTTGGTATCTCTGAAAAAAACAAAAAAACAAAAAAAATCTTGCTTTTTTCCCACTTTTCTGAGATTTAAAAAAGTTCAGTTACAGGCTTGCTGTTCTTGAACTGTTTGTAAGTTTCTTGGAGGCCATTTTTGCTTGGGCTAAAGGGAAGTCTCTGTTGATCAGTGGCAGTGAAAAACATTGAGCAGCCTGCCTGCCCCTGTGGGAGTGGTTACTGACTTGAAACTGTAGTTTTATTGGCCATTTTGGGTCAATTCCAAACTCCTTCATCTTCCTCTCTTAAAACCTGGTTGCCTCGTGGTTTTGGCGTCTTTTCAGGCTTGTTGGCTGTTGATGAAGCACCCACCAAGAGGAGAAAACGCTGAGAGAAGAAAGGAGCCACTTTTGAGATTTTAAGTATTTTTCCTCTGTTTATTTGCTAAGTTTTTCTGCATAGCCGCCTATTTTGAGCATTTTCTGGCTTGTTAAACTTGATTTCTGCATTAGTAACTGTATTTAGAGCACAACCTAGAGCTGTTTACTGAATTTCCTGTTTGCACTTATTTTTAAAATCGTTTTTGTTTTCAAAACTTGCATTTTATCTGTCTTTGGCCTAGCACTCTTGTGTGGGGTCATTTACTGCACTGTTATAACTTGTTGATACTTGTGAACCTCTGCTATCTCTGAAAAAAACAAAAAAAAAATCTTGCTTTTTTCCCACTTTTCTGAGATTTAAAAAAGTTCAGTTACAGGCTTGCTGTTCTTGAACTGTTTGTAAGTTTATTGGAGGCCATTTTTTGCTTGGGCTAAAGGGAAGTCTCTTTGTTGACCAGTGGCAGTGAAAAACATTGAGCAGCCTGCCTGCCCCTGTGGGAGTGGTTACTGACTTGAAACTGTAGTTTTATTGGCCATTTTGGGTCAATTCCAAACTCCTTCATCTTCCACTCTTAAAACCTGGTTGCCTCGTGGTTTTGGTGTCTTTTCAGGCTTGTTGGCTGTTGGTGAAGCACCCACTAAGAGGAGAAAACGCTGAGAGAAGAAAGGAGCCACTTTTGAGATTTTAAGTATTTTTCCTCTGTTTATTTGCTAAGTTTTTCTGCATAGCTGCCTATTTTGAGCATTTTATGGCTTGTTAAACTTGATTTCTGCATTAGTAACTGTATTTAGAGCACAACCTAGAGCTGTTTACTGAATTTCCTGTTTGCACTTATTTTTAAAATAATTTTTTTTCTCAAAACTTGCATTTTATCTGTCTTTGGCCTAGCACTCTTGTGTGGGGTCATTTACTGCACTGTTATAACTTGTTGATACTTGTGAACCTCTGCTATCTCTGAAAAAAAAAACAAAAAACAAAAAAAATCTTGCTTTTTTCCCACTTTTCTGAGATTTAAAAAAGTTCAGTTACAGGCTTGCTGTTCTTGAACTGTTTGTAAGTTTCTTGGAGGCCATTTTTGCTTGGGCCAAAGGGAAGTCTCTCTGTTGATCAGTGGCAGTGAAAAACATTGAGCAGCCTGCCTGCCCCTGTGGGAGTGGTTACTGACTTGAAACTGTAGTTTTATTGGCCATTTTGGGTCAATTCCTAACTCCTTCATCTTCCTCTCTTAAAACCCTCTTTTGAGTGGTTTTGCGAGTTTTTGTGCATAGAGCAACAGCGGGCAGCGCCGCCTAATTGGGTTTAAACTATTCCTGGCTCCACAAAGTCTGCTCTTCACTTTTTCCCTTAGAACTGCTCTATCTCTCAATTTAAACACCATATTCTCATTCTAAGGCCCTTCACTGGTCCAATTAAGTAATCCTACAAGTTAGCAGTATTAAACCATAAGCACTACTTACTCTTATACTCTCTACGATTACCCTGTCCTCTATTGGTCCTTCTTAAGTTCAGTTTCCCTATATTACTCTAGCATGTCCAAAGGTCAGTCAGTGGTTTCCTCTCCAGTCCAGCTGGTGAATCTGGGAATTTTGAGGCAATGTTACAACTGTCTCATGTACACGGACAACCCTCTCCTCCTCCAAACAGGTTCAAATATATGTGAGAGATGCAACTATTTAGCCAAACTGGAGGCTGAGCTCTCTTATCTCAAAACTGGTGTAACCAGTCAGGTGGTGAAGGTAACCTCACACAACACAATTCCAGTATCACATAGTCCCACCACATCAGCGAATCAAACACATAAATACACAAAAACATACTCGGAGGCTCTAAATAAAAATATACCTAAGCAACAGGGACCTCCAAAGCAGACATCCAAGCAATCGCTACCTCAAAACAAAACACACACAACACATAACACACAAAGTCAGTGTGCCAAGCAGCCACAGCCCTTAAGGCTGAATAACACACCTGATACTCTTGTAATAGGTGACTCTACTGTCAGACGCACTGATGTCCCGCTCACCAGGCTGAATAAAGAGAAGGTCACGGTGAGCTGCCTGTCGGGTGCTAGGATCCGCCACATAACGCAAGCACTCAGGTCACTCCAAAGCAAATACAAATATGACTCCGTCATTGTACATGCTGGTGTGAATGACTTGAGACATACCTCCCTGGACTACATGAAAAGAGACATAGACGAGCTCTCTGATCATGTAGCCCAGGCTGGTATGACCCTGACCTTGAGCAGCATCTTACCCTCACCTAGAATGTTGCCACAGTACAAAGACAAAATGATCGATTTTAACAATTGGCTAAAATTTTGGTGTCATTCAAAGGGGGGGATCCAGTGTCTGTCAGCCTGGGATGACATGCTCGACAAGCCACGTTGCTTCGCTAGGGACGGCTTGCACCTGTCACCACTGGGCTTTTAGATATTGGCAAAGGCTCTTGCCACCCCCATAGTGCCTTTTTTAGGCAAGGCTCAAAAGTCAAACCCACCCCCATAGACAGCACAAGGAACAAGAAACTAAGGGTAATGCTGCTTAACGCCAGAAGTCTTAACCTCAAGATGCACGCACTCGAAGCTCTCCTCAGTATGGAGAACATCGATATCTGTGCAGTGACAGAAACCTGGTTCAAGGCTTCAGAGAGCACCCCAGCACTACCAGGCTATACCTCATATCATGCTTTTCGGCCCCAAAACCCGGACCGAACCACAAAAGGAGGGGAGTTTCCATATTTATCAAGGATATCCACAACTCCAGGTTAGTGGCATTGCACGAAGTATCGGAGACCATCCATGTGCAACTAACAGTGGGCAAGACAGCTTTTCAGTTTATAGCATCCTACAGACCACCCTCTCAAAGTCAGAAATCCCACTCGGCTTTCCTGAAAACTTTGGAGAACATGAAGGTCTCTCCGAACACCATTATATTGGGCGACTTCAACTACCCAAACATTGACTGGGAGCACTACTCAAGCCCCAGCACCTTAGCCCAAAGTTTCCTGGAAATTATAAACTCAAATGCTATGGAACAACTAGTCACCACTCCCACAAGAGGGGACAACATACTAGACCTGATCATTACCAACATGGGGACTCTATGCTCCACACCAGAAGTATATCCCTCATTGGTAAGATCAGACCATAAATTAATTTCACTGGATGTCCACATCCCGACCCCACCCCAGCCCAGAAAACCACAGTGAAAAACTTCTCAAAAGCGAACTTCTCACTTCTCAAAACCAAAGTGGAATCCTTCAAGGCCCCAGGGCCAGTGGAAACTATGGCCCAAACTGCAGAATCCCATATAAATGCATTCTACGGACATCTCCAGGAATGCATGGATCATGCTATCCCAAACAAAACCAAGACCCAATCATCCAAAGGCAGGCTTCCAGTCTGGTGGACCCTGCCATAAATAAACTGTACAACAGAAGGAGGAAGCTACTACATGATAGAGCAAAATCCCTAATAGGGAAGGCATCTCTGATCAGTACTAGCAAAAAATTACGATCCCTCATAAAATCCTTCAAGGCCAGCTTCGAGAGAAAAATTGCACAGGACACCAAAGACAATCATAAGGCTTTTTTCAGTTATGTTAGGAACCTGGGATGCAACTCCCAGACTTGTTCTGAGTTGATTCTAAACGACAAAAAATACACTGAACCCACAGACATCGCCAATATCCTGGCAGACAGGTTCAGTGCAAACTTCTCCACCCCCTCCCCCCCAAAAGAGCAAGTATCTATCCCGACAGAGGGCTGCCTTCCAAATATCTCTGATGCTCAGGTGAAGGCTGCCCTCTCCAAAGCAAAAAACACTGCTTCCATGGGACTAGATGGCGTCCCAGGTTGTGTCCTACATGAACTCCAAGAGGAACTAATCCCTCAAATAAAACAGCTATACAATCTCAGCCTCACTACAGGATATGTGCCCACAGAATGGCGTACAGCAACAGTGGTCCCAGTCCACAAAGGTGGAGCCTCTACGGACCCATCGCCCCATAAGCCTGACTAGCTTAGTCTGCAAGGCTATGGAGAGGATCATCATGGAGCTCATAAACAAAGACATTGGAGACCTACAGACACTAGATCCTACCCAGTTTGGCTTTGTCAAGGGCAGATCCTGCTTTTTGAACCTGGTTGACTTCTTCGAAACAGTCACCAAAGCCATAGATGAAGGGAAGGTAGTCCACACAGCATATCTGGACCTTGCAAAGGCATTTGACACAATACCCCACTCGGGCATCATAGATAAGCTATCCAGCTTAAGTATAAACCCCTATGTCACAAGATGGGTCGCAAACTGGCTCAAAGACAGAACCCACAGAGTGAGAGTTGCTGGAGCCATGTCAGACTTGAAACTGGTCACAAGTGGCGTCCCACAGGGTTCTGTCCTGGGACCACTCTTCGGTATATACTTTTCCGAGGTACAGGCAAACGTGGGAGGACTATGGCTCACCAAGTTCGCAGACGACTGCAAACTGGGCGCCATAATCGACTCTCCAGCTGACACAAACATCCTTCAAAAAGGTCTCACAGAGACAGATAACTGGTGTCAGCACCATGGTTTAAAGCTAAATGCCAAAAAATGTATAGTCATACCCTTTGGCAAAAACAATGTGCCCACAAATTACCACATAGGCAGAAACCCATTAAGTACAGAGAAAGTTATTAGGGACCTGGGGACCCAAGTTGATAGCAATCTCTCCTTTGAAAACCACATTGCCAAAATGGTTAGAAAGACCTTCTACCTCATCACAAAGGGTTTCACATCTAGATCAAGAGAGGTAATTGTGCCCCTTTATTCATCCCTCATCAGGCCCATCATAGAATACAATGCCCCTTTTGGGATGTACCTTACCTGACACCTGCAGCAATTAGAAAGACCCCAAAAGTATCTCACCAAGAGGATCAAGGGTCTCAAACAGATGCCATATGCTGCTCGGTTAAAAAAACTCCAGCTCTACTCAGTTGCATACCGCCTACTTCGAGGCGATTTATGCCTGACATACAAATCTATGTCAAATCCAAAATTAATGGACATGCTCCACCTCAGTAAATCTAAATCCCTTAGAGCCACACACTCGAGGGACTTGAACTTCAGCACAGAAATAAATAGAACTTGCTGAAGGGACAGGTTCATAACCCAGAGGCTCACTTCGCTCTGGAATAGAATTTCAGTTCATGTGAGGCAGAGCACCTCACTGAATCTCTTCAAGAAGAATCTCGATAGGTGGATGGGGGATCGTAGGTTTGTCCCAGGGATTACTCCCATGTCACTATTAGACAGAGGCAAAGTAAACTAAACCTTAAAAAGGGCACAGTATACTCAAATCAAGGGGTGGCGTAAGCCATACAGAATCGGGCTAGGCTTATAATTGCCCCAGGGCAGATAGCCTAGTATGAAGCTATGAACCTATGAAGGAGGTAGTGTACTGGGGGACCTGTGTAATAGTGTAGGCTCTTGGTACAGGTGCTGGAGAGGTAGTGTAGTAGGGCACCTGTGTAACAGTGTAGGTTTAAGGTACAGGTCTTAGGGTGGTACTGTAATGGGGGACCTGTGTAACACTGTAGGTTGATGGCACAGGTGGTGGTGAGGTAGTGTGGGGGGTACCTGTGAAACAGTGTAGGTTCATGGTACAGGTGAGAGGACCTGTGTGACAGTGGAGGTTCAGGGTACAGTTGAAAGGGAGATAGTATGGTGGGGAACCTGTGTAATAGTGCAGATGGTGGGGAGGTAGTGTGATGGTGGGACATGTGTAATGGTGTAGGTTCCTGGTAAAGGTGGTGGTGAGGTAGTTTGTGGGGGGGACATGTGTGACATTGTAGGTTCAGGGTACAGGTGCTAGGGAGATAGTGTTGTGAGGGACTTGTGTAACATTTTAGGCTCATAGTACAGGTGATGGGATGTAGTATGATGGGTGACCTGTGCAACTATGTAGATCCATGGTGCAGGTGATAGGGATTTAGTGTGGTGGAGGACCTGTATAACAGTGTAGGTTCATGGTACAGGTGGTGGGGAGGTAGTGTAGTGGGGCACCTGTGTAAGTTCAGGATACAGGTGGTGAGGTGGTAGTGCAGTGGGGACCTGTGTAATAGTGTAGGACCATGGTACAGATGATGAGGTAGTGTGTTAGGGGACTTGTGTAACCATGTAGGTTCATGGTACAGGTGTTGGTTAGGTAGTGTGGGGGGACCTCTGTAACAGTGTAGGTTCATGGTACAGGTGTTGAAGAAGTAGTGTGGTAGAGGGACCAGTGTAACAGTGTAAGTTCATTGTACAGGTGTTGGGGTGGTAGTGTTTTGAAGGACCTGTGTATCAGTGTAGATTTATGGTACAGGTGATGGGGAGTTAGTGTGATTGGGGGACCTGTGTAACAGTGTAGATTCAAGGTACATGTGATGGGGATGTAGTGAAGTGAGACACCTGTATAAAATTGTAGGTTCATGGTACAGGTGGTGATAAGGTAGTGTGGGGATGACATCTAACAGTGTAGGTTTATGATGCACATGGTTGGGGGAGCTGTGTAGCAGTGTAGCTTCATGGTACAGGTGGTGGGGAGGTAGTTTGATGGGGGAACCTGTGTAACTGTATAAGTTCATGGTACAGGTGGGCCTCCTGTGTAACAGTGTAGCTTCAAGGAACAGGTGGTGAGGTGGTAGTGTAGTGGGGGGACCATTGTAGTGATGTATGCTCATAGCACAGGTGTTGGACGGGTAATGTGGGGGGACCACTGTAACAGTGTAGTCTCATGGTAGAGGTGGTGGAATGGTAGTGTGGTAGGGGGAACTGTGTAAACAGTGTAGGTTCATCTTAAACATGTTGGGAGGTAGTGTGTTGGGAGACCTGTTTAACAGTGTAGGCTCATGATACAGGTGATGGGGAGGTAGTGTGGTGGGGGGACCTGCATAACACTGTAGGATCATGGTACACATGGTGGGAGTTCTGTGTAACAGGGTATGTTCAGGGTGCAGGTGGTGGAGAAGTAGTATGGTTGGGGGACCTGTGTACCACTGTAGGTTCAGGGTACAGATGGTGGGGAGGTAGTGTGGTAGGGGGACTGTAACACTGTAAATTCATGTTACATGTGTGCGGGAGGTAGTGTTGTGGGGGGACCTGTGTAACGTAGGTTCATGGTACTGGTGGTAGAACCTGTGTAACAGTGAAGGTTCATAGTATAGGTGGTATGGAGCTACTGTGGTGGTGGGACCTGTGTAACAGTATAGGTTCATGGTGCAGGTGGTACAGAGGTAGTATGGTGAGGCGACCTGTGTAACTGTGTAAGTTCATGGTACAGGTGGAGGGGGAACTGTGTAACCATGTATGTTCAAGGTGCAGGTGGTAGGAAGGTAGTGTGATGGGGCCTCTGTAGCAGTGTGGGTTCATGGTACAGGTGGTGGGGAGGTAGTGTGGTGGGGGACCTGTGTAACATTGTAGGGTCATGGTACAGGTGGTGGGGGACCTGTGTAACATTTTAGGCTCATGGGACAGGTGGTGGTAAGTAGTGTGGTGGTGGGAGCTGTATAACAGTGTAGGCTCAGGGTACAGGTGGCAGTGATGTAGTGTGATGGGGACCTGTGTAGCAGTTTAAGTTCAGTGTACAGGGGGGACCTGTGTAACAGTTTAAGTTCATTGTACAGGGGGCAGGGAAGTAGTGTGGTGGGGGACCTCTGTAACAGTGTAGGTTCTTAGTGCAGGTGGTGAGGAGGCAGTGTGGTGGGGTATCCTGTGTAACAGTGTAGGTTAAATCCAAAGTCACGGAGGCAGTCCACCAGCTACTAAACCAGATCGCTTTATTGAAATGCAAGGAAACAAATCACAGAAAGCGTAAACGCTTTTAAAATACACAGTGTGCGTTTTCGTCTCCACAAGCATGTAAGACTTCATCAGACAACCATAAAATATCTAAAAACACATAATATACTCTCATGTGGTTTGAACCAACCAATAAGAATTCATTAGTTTGTAATTTTCATTGCATACATCTGTTTAAAAGGCTCATTTGAAGCAACTATCAATTAAAATACACTTCGATGTTCATCATAACAAATAAAACCATCTCTCCCTTGTTTAAAATTCAATATTTCACAATAAATACCATTAAAATTATATTAAATAAATAAATAAGTATGTATATGTATATAAAACCTACTAATACTGTTGTTTAAAAATCCTTTCCATTATATTATATCCTAAAATTCACTATTCAAACAGCACCACCTGCTGTTCCTAAAGAGCTATTGCTAGTACAAATTAAATTCTAGCTGCTCTCAACTTTAACACTGAAGTTAAAGATATATGATCATTGAGCCCTGGGCTGTTTGTTGCATCTAATAAAATCTGCCACCAAAGCTCTTTAAATTCTAATCTTTCCTCCCAAAGGCCTCCCCTTGTTTCCTTTTTAACCTGTTCTAACACAAAGAAAAAAAATCTAGCATTATTACAATCTAATGTGTGCTTAAAAAGAGCATTTGTTTCTTTTTTCTTAGATATTTCATAAATGTGTTCATAGATTCTCTTCTTTAATGCTCTTTCAGTCTTCCCCACATAATATGAATTACATTCTAAGCACGTAGCTAAATATACCACCCCTTGTGTATCACAGTTATAATAACCAGAGGCACAAATATTGATATCCCTAGCTGGCAACAAAATCTCTATCCTGTTACTAATATATGGGCACTGATTACAGTGTCCACATTGGTATCTTCCATATTTTTTATTTTTATTTTTATTAAATGGTAACATAGAAATTTCATTGTTAGTTACTTTGTTGTTTTCCAGCAAATTTTTATACATCTACCATTTTGTACACTATTTTGGGCATCTCTTTTTTAATATTTAAAATATCAGAGAAGGAAACAAAATTACTCCATTCTTTCTGAAAAATCTTTTTTACTTTAATATTGAAAGTATTAAACTCCATTACCAATGCCGAATTATATTGAAACTCATCTTCGACACTGGCCTTATTACTCTTAACAAGAGATGCAATTATTATCATTAATAATCAATTCTGTACCTTTTATTGGTTTGTATTTCATTAATCTATTCTCCTCTACCTCTTTTCTAATATCAGAAATGAATTCAAGAGGATATCCCTGGCTAAAAACATTCCCTCCAGTGTATTGCATTCCTTAAAAAATCATCATTCTTATTAGTCATGCGACACCCCTCACAAATTGTCCCTTGACAATATTCTTTTTACAATGTGGGGGGTGTGCGCTAGTGAAATGCAAGAAGGAATTGCAGAAGGTACTCTTTCTAAAAACCTTAGTTTCAAAATCCATATTGTTCAAATTCTTGTATACTTCCACGTCCAAATATTGCAATCTATCAGTGGACATGGTGTATGTGAATCTTAAAAAATTAGTAGTATTCTGGATATAGTTGAAAAACTCCAGAAATTTTTCGCTACCCCCCCCGTCCAAAAAATAACTATGTCGTCTAAAAAACACCTATAAAGTGTCCAATATTGTGCGTATCCAGAATTAAGGACAAAATTTGATTCCCATGCTGCTAACACGATGTTAGCATAAGTGGGTGCGCAAGCCGCACCCATTGCTACACCGCTAATCTGCTGATAATATTCATCATTAAATACAATGAAATTGTTCCTTAATACAACTTCAACCAATGCTACTGCTGCAATTTTTTCCGAGTGTGTCAATTTTTTGTCAAAAAAAAACATATCCTCAAAAAACCTCATACCTTCATGGTGGGGTATACATGAAAATAAGTCAATGACATCGATTGTCACAAAAATAAGGTCATTAGTAAATAACTCAGAATTGATGTCCCTCAGCAGGTCCCAAGAATCCTTTAATATGTATTTATTCATGGTACAAATATGTTTTGTTGTAATATCCACATATTTAGCCAAAGTAATAGTCTTGGAACCATCAGCTGCTACTATCGGTCTTAAGGGTGGATCACTAACATTTTTATGTACCTTCGGTATCCCAAAAATGATGGGTATCTTGGGTTTAGGTACATATAAGAATTGATGCAGCTTAACATCTATAGTGCCTTCCAAAAGCATATTATCTAAAATATTGTCTATTTTTTGATAAGCCAGTTGAACTTCATTCAAGGAAACTATTCTATATTTGTTGTCATCACCTAGAATCATATTCATTTTTCCATCGTAGATAATGTTGTCCATTATAACCACCCCTCCCCCCTTATCAGGTTTCATAATTCTAACTTGATTATTAAACCTTAATTCGTTCAGCATCTTAAATTCTTCCTCTGTAATATTATACTCTTTACCTGTGAATTTAAATTCTTCTCTAAATTTCTTCTCCAATATTGAATCCAAGTTTTTTATTTGGGGGTGATAGGGCGGATTAAATGTACTTTTTCTAGTAAGCATGCTTTTTTGGGGACCTGCGTCCAAATTTCTGAGGGGTAATGTGACCTGTAGATTCACTTTCCTTAAGAACAACTTCATATCTATTAAGGTCTGAACCAGGTCTCCTTTCGTATTAGGAATAAATTTAAATCCTTTGCTCAAGACATCAAAGTGTATTTTATTAATAGAAATGTTACTAAAATTGTAAATAGAAAAATTATTAAGTGTATGTGTAGTTCCTGTGTGTAGGATACCTATATCACACTCATCCTGTGTTGTTGATCTGGCAACAGGAATCATATTCTGTATAGAAACCGCAGTCTCCATAGGGGAACAAATGTGGGTGGGGGTAGGGGTATTAATGAAATTGTCTAATATCTCCCTCTCCCCCTTCTCCCTCCCCTCCATTGAAAATTTTGGTACCTTTTATTATTACCATGTTGCATTGTTTCGTTTGTCAATGGTGGAAATTCAGTGTCATAATCCATCCACTCATATTCCTCACCAGGTATATTTCTAGAAACATTTCTGATGTTACTCTTTTTATAGCTTACTCTGCTATTATGTTCCCATTTTATAGCAGGTGGCTTAGGGTAACTTACATCATTTTGATATTCCTCAATATCCCTCCTTAATTTCTTAATTTTTCTTTGTTCTAATACAGTACATTTAGCATCTACTTCTGACCCTATGCTAAAATATCTTTCTTTTTCATTTTTAATTTCAAACAACATGTCCTTTTTGATAAAACCATCCAAAACTAAAATTTCCTGTTCCAAATTTTCTAATTTTCTATTATTTTCTTTAATAATGAGCCTCAAAATACTAATACCACAATCATTAAAAACATTGACAAGTTCTGTATGGAATGATGTACCGGGTTCCACATTATTAGGGTACTTCCAAACCCTTAAACCCTTTGGTACAATTTTTTGTTTAATACATTCCATAAGATAACTGTTTTCTATGTTCAAAGATTTGTATCTATACATCAATCCAGCTAATTTATCAATTTTCAGAGCATAAGAGTCACCATCCACCGGTGCACCTTCCTCTGCTCCATATAATTTAATGTCCATAGGATTTTTCAACCATTCTAATAAATCAAAATTATCAGAAATGGTGGGAACAGTACCTGAGGCTTTAGAGCCTAAACAGTTTCTCTGTTGATTCCGAACGTCAGCCAAACCCCGACTCTCTCTACTGCTGAGGCGCTCACTGGATGTATGCAAAACCAAGGGTGTGTTGGCAGGATTGAAGTTGCTACCATTCGGTTCCGCTTCTTCCATCCCCACAGGGCTCCGCTCAATATGATGCCTTTTCCTCTTGTGTTTTGAAAGCCCGATTTCTTCCGTCCCTTCGGACATGCCATCACCATCGTTATTTTTTCTGTTCACAACCAAAGCCGAGCAGAGTGGGGTAAGAAGTTCAATCAGTTCTGTTAGCTGACCGATTAATTTACGGGACTGTCCCACATCCTCCCGGTTCATAGCTGAAGCACTGCTGTCCATGGTAGGTGTAGGTTCTTTGTACAGGTGGTGTGGAGGTAGTGTGGTGGAGGCACCTGTGTAAGAGTGTAGGTTCAGGATACTGTTGGTGGGGAAGGTTAATTGTACATGCAGAAGTTCTTGGTGCAGGTGGTGAGGAGGCAGTGTGGTGGGGTATCCTGTGTAACAGTGTAGGTTCTTTGTACAGGTGGTGTGGAGGTAGTGTGGTGGAGGCACCTGTGTAAGAGTGTAGGTTCAGGATACTGTTGGTGGGGAAGGTTAATTGTACATGCAGTAAGGGGACCTGTGTAACAGTGTAGGTTCAGGGTGGAGGTGGGCAACTAGTGTAGTTTGACACCTTTTTAACAGTGTTGGTTCAAGGTAGAGGTTGTGGGATGGTAGTGTAGTGGGCGGACCTTTGTAACAATGTAGGTTCACGGTACAGGTGGTGGTGAGGTAGTGTGGGGGAGCCTGTGTAACAGTGAAGGTTTGTGGTACAGATGGGGAGACTTGTGTAACGGTGTAGGATCAACATACAGGTGGAGGGGAGGTGGTGTGGTTGGGGGACCTGTGTAATGGTATAGGTTCATGGTGCAGGTGGTGATGAGGTAGTATATAGGGAGATGTGTGTGACATTGCAGGTTCAGGGTATAGGTGGTAGGGAGGTAGTGTTGTCGGGGACTTGTGTAACATTGTAGGTTCATAGTACAGGTATTGGGATTTGTGTAGGTTCAGGGTACAGGTGGGGGGACCTGTGTAACTGTGTGGGTTCAGGATACAGGTGGGGGACCTGTGTAACTGTGTGGGTTCAGGGTACAGGTGGTGGGGGACCTTTGTAACAGTATAGGTTCATGGTACAGGTGGTAGGGAGAAAGAAAATCTGGTTAAGGTCCTGTGTTACATAACAGATTCATGGTGCGGTGGTAGGGAGATGTGGTGTGCTCCATCTAATAGTACAGGTGACAGGTCGACAATTGTGGCAGTGACATCCTGTGTAACAGTACAGTCTAGTGGTACATGTGATAGAGATATAGTGTGGGCTGAGGGCCCTGTCTCTATCTACATATTCATAGTGCAGGTGGTAGAGAGTTATGGTGATGTGCTCTGTTTAACAGTGCAGGTGATAGAGTGGCATCCTCAGTAAAGGCTCATGGTCCAAGGAACAGGAAGACAGTATATTGGCATGTATTACAGTTTACGTTCATGGTACAGGTGGCACCTCACCCAAGTGTCATGTTTAATCATAGCCTCACCTCAGGTTTCGTGCCCACTGAGTGGAGTAGAGCTACAGTTATCCCACTCCACAAGGGAGGATCCACCTTGGATCCCAGAAACTACCATCCCATCAGTCTGATGAGCCTTATCTGCAAGGCCATGGAGCGTATTATCATGGAACTTATAAACAATGACATTGGCAACCTTCAAACACTGGACCCCACCCAGTTTCGGTTCGTGAAGGGCCGATCTTGTCTCCTGAATCTGATTGACTTCTTCGAATCAGTCTCCAGAGCCATGGACAAGGGTAAGGTAGTCCACACTGCCTATCTAGACCTTTGACACCCCCCCACTCTGGAATCATAGATAAACCTACTAAGCTGGGCATTAATCCCTACGTCACCCAATGGGTTGCTAACTGGCTTACTGATAGAACCCACACTGTAAAAGTAGCCGACTCCAAATCCAGCTCCAGACAAGTGGAGTACCTCAGGGTTCAGTCCTGGGACCGCTCTTGTTTGGCATCTACTTCTCTGAAGTACAGGCCAACACTAAGGGCCTCTGGCTAACAAAGTTCGCAGATGACTGCAAACCTGGAGCCATTATTGAATCCCCAAATGATGTGGATACTCTACAAAAGGACCTTACAGAAACAGATGCTTGGTGCCAGAGCCATGGGCTCAAGCTCAATGCCAAGAAATGTATAGTTATCCCCTTTGGGGAAAAACATGTACACATGAATTACCATATAAGCGTCAGTACACTAAACACCAAAAGTGTGATAAGAGACTTAGGGACACTGGTGGACAGTGGTCTCACCTTCGATAACCACATCGCCACAACAGTCAGGAAATCCTTCTATTTGGCTCACCTCATCACTAAGGGCTTTTCATCCAGAAAAAAGGAGGTCATTGTCCCACTGTACTCATCCCTGATTAGACCCATTATAGAATACAATGCCCCATTTGGTATGTACCTCTCAAGACATCTGCAACAACTGGAAAGGCCGCAGAAATACCTCACTAAAAGAATCACAGGCCTAAAGCAGATGCCCTACGCTGACCACCTTAAAAAACTCCAGCTATACTCTGTCACATATCGTCTACTCAGAGGCGATCTCTGCTTAACATACAAGGTCATGTCAAACCCAGAGCTGTTGGACATGCTACATTTAAAGAAATCCCAATCCCTCAGAGCTACACTCTCCAGGGATCTAAACCTTGTCATCACAATAAACAAAACATGCTGGAGGGATAGGTTCCTGACCCAGAGACTCCAGAATGCCTCTTTGGCCCTCTTCAAAAGGAACCTTGACGATTGGATGGGAGAAAGGAAATTCACTCCGGGGATCACATTAGTCGCCCTGCTAGACAGGGGTCCAGGGAAGTACATAGTGTGGGAAGAAATAGCCAGGGAATTGTTATGGCTAGGCTTGTATAGGCCCTAGGGCTGATAACCTAGTACCAACTTATGAACCTATGATAGCAGGTGATGTGAGGGGTCTGTGTATAACTACATATTCATGGTACAGGTGATGGTGGGGGTGGGGAGAGAGAGTGCTTTACTTGGACCTCTCTAATAGTACAGGTTCTTGATGCATGTGATAGAGAAGTACTGTAGTAGGGGATCTCTGTAACAGTGCAGGTTTGTGGTACAAGTGATGGGGAGGTAGTGTGGTGTGGGTGTCTTGTGTAACTGTACAGGTTCATGGTACAAGTGATAGGGAGGTAGTGTGGGTAGGCGTCCTGTGTAACTGTACAGATTCATGGTACAGGTGATTGGGTGGTAGTGAAGGTTTGGCATCCTGTGTAACTGTACAGGTTCATGGCACAAGTGATAGTGAAGTAGTGTGGGGTCAGTGTCCTGTGTAGCTGTACAGGTGATTGGGAGGTAGTGTGGGATAGGTATCCTGTGTAACTGTACAGGTTCATGATACACAGGGTGCCTACCCACTAACTCTCTGTCACCTGTACCATGAACCTGTACAGTTACACAGAGTGCCTATCCCACACTGCCACCCATCACCTGTAACAGCACAGGTTCATGGGACAAGTGATGGGGAGGTAATGTTGGGTACACATCCTGTGTAACTGTACAGCTTCATGGTATGGGTGATAGGGAGGTATTGTCGGGTAGTCTTCCTGTGTAAGTGTACAGGTTCATGGTACAGGTGGTAGGGAGGTAGTGTGGGTAGGTGTCCTGTAACTGTACAGGTTCATGGTACAGGTGATAGGGAGGTAGTGTGGGGCAGGCATCCTTTGTAACTGTACATCTTCATAGTACAGATGATTGGGAAGTAGTGTGGGTTAGGTGTCCTGTGTAACTGCGCAGGTTCATGGTACAGGTAATATAAAGGTAGTTTGGTAAGAGTCCTTTGTAATACTTCATATTCATGGTGCAGGTGGTATGGAGATGGTGTGGTCAGGTGCTCCATGCATCAGTACAAGTTCTTGGTACAGATAATAGGTTGATAATGTGGTAAGGGTCTTGTGTAACACTACATATTCATGATGCAGGTGGTATGAAGATGGTGTGGTGAAGTGGTTTATCTATCAGTACAGGTTATTGGTACAGGTAATAGGGTGATAATGTAAGTTGAAGGGCTTTGGTGTGCTAATCTAACAATATAGGTTATTGATAAAGCTGGTAGGAAGTTGTGGGGTGAAAGGACCAAAAACATCAGTACTGATTCATTGAATGGGTAATAGGGAAGGTAAGCCATGGGACAGCCTGTTTAACAGTGTAAGATTTGCCACTCAAAGTGAACAGTTGGAGGGCTTTTACAGCAGTACAGTTTACAGTACAGGTGTTCGGGTGGAGGGATGCATGTTACAATACAGATCCATGTTCCCAGTGGTGGGGACCTGCTTAATTGTGTAGCTTCAGGGTAGAGGTCATAGGCCTGTACAGATGATAGTGAGAGACTACAATTTGGATAGCTGTGTAACTGTAACTCATTTTTACACAGGTGGTTGGGCTGTACAACATCAGTGTATTCGTGGAGCTGAGGTGGTCTGTTTGGGGGGAGTTGTTTATAACAGAACAGGGTCACAGTACTGTAGGCACAAAGGTAGTATTGTAATTTCTTGTGTAGTCATTTTTCTTACTATGTAAGACCATAGATAGGTCCACTGTAGCTTTGTAATAATGTGTGGGAGCCTGTTGGGGAGTATATCTATGGTAGGTTTTCTTAACAGTTAAGTGATGTATGTGTCTGTAAGACAGTGTCATGACGATGTTGGAAGCATTGTCTGTAAGACAGTGTCATGACGATGTTGGAAGCATTCTCTGTAAGACAGTGTCATGACAATGTTGGAAGCATTGTCTGTAAGACAGTGTCATGATGATGTTGGAAGCATTGTCTGTAAGACAGTGTCATGATGATGTTGGAAGCACGTGTATCTAGTAGGTGTTTTTGCAGTAGCATATTATTAAGTACATTTGATACTTGTGCGGTAGTGTTTTTGCAGGTAGGGTTTCTTGATGTGGCCTTTGTGTGTAGGACTGAATGTTTAAAGACATGCATTGTTCATGTGTTGATTATATTCTAAGTGACTTGTATAGTGTAAGTTCACATGGAATGGTTTACAGTGTGTATTAGTTGACTAGAATCGTCACGTGTGTGTATGCGGTCAGAGAATGTCATTATGAAACTGTGTATGTGGTCAGGAGAACATTATTATGAAATTGTGTTTAGATAGCAGTTGTTTGTGTGAGATGGGTATATTTGCTGCTGTGTGCCCCTAACAGCATTTACCCTGTGGTAAGTGTGGTATAAGTTTTAAGGAGTGGTGGCATTTACCCCACATTAGACAAGTCTCTGTTTCTGCGCATGTGTGGTTATGTACATGTGCACAAGTGTGTGTGTCTATACATTCTAGGCTGTGAAGTGTGTTAGCATGGTTGAATTTTGGATAGTGTTTTTGGGTTGATATGTGGGTGAGTGGGTGGGTTTATGTTTGCACACATGATTGGGTTCATGATGGGTTGTCATCTTAATTAGTAGACTAGTCAGAGTTTGCTTTCGTTGTGTGTATTTTATGACTAATTGGTCCTTAACTACTTTACTTTCAAGATTTAGGAGATAATCCTGACGTGGATAATAGATTAGTCAGTTTAGAGGGTTAATGCTGTTGCTTTGTGTGTCAAGGGTGCAGGGCTCAATACTTTTAGTCTAGCAGTTGGTGCAGAGAGTTAAATTTGTGGATTCTCATTGCTGTGGTAAAGGGTTTGATTCTCTCAGCCCTCATTTGCCTACTGTGTGACCTTGAGTAAGTTCATTAACCAGGCAGTGCTTGGAAGCAACTGGGATTTTGGACTAAACTCCTTAATAGTCCCTGGACAACAAGCCTAGTAACTACTTTCTAGTAACAACCCATGAATGTAAGTGCAGAATGGCGTAGTGATCTCCCTGGAGTGAACAGACATCTCCTTTTGAATTAGATGGGCTACAGGATATGCTTTTGTGACTCTGGCAGCTGCGCACTCATCAGAATTTAAAATGTCTGTTGTGCTTAGATTTTCAGTGATTGTGTCATTATTTTATGATGCGACTGTTTATTCTCTATTCATAAATTATGTACATTTTGCCCACTCTCATGATGCTGCATTTACTGACATTAAATATGAGGTCATTATTATTATATTGCTTTATTTTTTGTGCACCATTGTGGAGAGCTTTGACACCTTTTATTGAGATAGTTGTGTTACCTGGTATACAGTCTTCAGCATATGTGTTTGTTCATAATCTGTTTTTCATTTTTATATCTGATAGGAATAGTCCATAAAAGAAGTGGTTCTAGTACAGAGCCATGTGGTATATTACTAGTAACTTCCACTAAGGTAAACAAGTAACCCCCAACCCTGACTTACTGCATCCTGTTGCTTTAATTTATCAATTATTCCATGAAACAGAATAGAATCAAAAGTATGACTTTTCAGACATTCATAACTTATCACCATTTCAAAGAATGCCACAAAATTCAAAAGGAAAGATATCCCATTAACTGAGTTATACTCTTCCATATCTAACAGTAGTAGTCACTCCCTCCCCATGTCATTTCACACAAGTTTCATTGGATTTTTCTCTGATTTAGCTTAAGAGTATTGCACAGACTGATGGGCAAGAAATTGTCAAAGTCTGATGTGACCCCCTCTTTTGTGAATTGGTACCCCTACAGTTTGCTGCCATTAGTCAGCAATATGTCTACATATTGATGTTTTACCAAATGCTGGCATAAGTCAGCAATATCTCTACATACTGATGTTTTACCTAATGTGATTGATGTTGGGGTTAATTATATTTTCCTGAGTCTTGCAGGAATTGTCATGTATGTAATTATATAACTGGTGTCTTGTATGTATCTGTAGCAGTCTGACATAACTCCTTCCTTGCTGTGAAGGTTGCTTAAAATATTGTATATCCTGTGTCTGGGTGATCTGTGTTTTGATTGTATGTTAAATTCACAGGTTTGAATTTTTATTTTCTGATCAAATTAAAGAATACTTTTTTAGTGCACTCATCCTAGAGGACCAACTAAGTTTATATTTATGGCTGAAAGACTTTGCAAGAAAAGTAAATATGTCTTATACTTTATTTAATTTAGACTTGTTTATATAACTTAAGCCTTTACCAGCTCAGATTAACAGTACTGATGGTGAGCACATGGGGGGTGTGGCTTTGTAACACTATAAATTTGTGGTATTGGTAGGAAGGACTTGGAGGGTGTGGCTGTGTAACACTATAGGTTCTTGGTTCAGCTGGTGGGAGTGATGTTGTAGTAAATTAGGGGTACAGATTATGATGACAAAAATTATGTCATCCTTTGTAACAGTTCAGACTCATGGTGGCTGTGGTAGGGGGGTTGGTGGGTATTTTTAGCAGCCTAAGTGGCAGGTAAGTAGTACTAGTGCAGAGCTTCTTTAATACCATTGGGCATACATAGTTCAAGTGTGAGCCTAACGTAACCGATTTAAGTAAGAGTGTGATTGTACCAAAGAACAGCAAGTTTCATGTTACTCACCATTTAAGTGCATCCGTGTAGCTATGTAGGATGGGTTCTACTAGAAGATTATGCTTGGCAGTGGCACTCTCTGATTTTACATTATAGAAGTAGACAGACGTGCTATCCTTAGATGGTGTGATTGTAACTTTATGGTAGTTTGTATAAACTGAGGGCAGCAGTAGGTCACCTCATAAGTGTAGAGTCAGATTTTTGAGTGTTTTCTGTGAGGAGTGCTAGAGCTGCAGTTTAGAACCATGTTTTATACTCACATCAAGGCCATAAGCTAGAACATGAGCCAAGTTGGAAGGACATATTGTTATATTCATTCACCTGCAGCTTCCTTTTTTGTACATTCATTAATCTTAGTTTATGGTAGTGCCCGCCAGTGACTTACTGTAAATGTACCACTAATGTCCTTTAAAAACATGGGTAGGCATCTGTGCTGAGTTTAGAAATTTACTGCAAACAAATTTATATAGTTAAGCAAGTATTTGTAGCAGTAGAACACTGGACTACCTCAAGGATGTGTTACGAGTCCCCTGCTGATCACCATGCTGACACATGACTGCATCACTAGGTACAACACAAACCACATTATTAAGTTTGCGGATGATATTATGGTGGTGGGTCTCCTCAGCAATGGTGACAAAAAAGCCAGGAGGTGAACCAACTCATTGAGAACCCGGTTGTTGTTGTCACACCAGACAATGTGAATAAAAGAAAGGAGATTACAGTAGACTTTAGAAAGAAACACAAGGCTCATACTCCACTCGCAGTCAAAGCAGAAACAGTGGAAAGGGTGAAAAGCACCAAGTTTGTGGGGGTGCATATTGCTGAAGACTTGCCTTGATCAATAGACACTAATCCCATTGTCAAGAAGGTGCAACAGTGTCTCCACTTTCTAAGACGGTTGAGGAGAGCAAAACTACCACCTTCACTTTTCAGAAAATTCTACATGGGTCCTATCAAAAGCATCCTGACTAGTAATCTCTCAGTGTGGTATGGAAACTTCATGGTTTCAGATCTCAAATCTCTCCAGAGGGTGGTGAAAGTGGCTAAGAGAATTATCAGGTCTACACTCCCATCTGTTCAGAACTTGCACTCTGCTCAGTGCCTCAGCAGAGCCATGAAAATAGTCAAATACTGCACTCACTCTGCCCATGGTATGGTCTCATGTTTGTCTTCAGGCAGGAGATATTGTAGCTTACATTGCAAAACCACCAGATTTAATTGAAGCTTTTTTCTACAAACCATCAGACTTCTGAACTCCAGTAATAACATACACCAGTTAGTCATGGAGGTCTGGAGTTACAAAGCTGAAGTAATTCACAGACATATGCAATAACTCTGTGAAAGTACAATGGTATACCTTATGTGCAATATTAATAATGCCAGTTTAACATTCTGTCCAATATGCGAAGTTAGCATTCCATGCAATTTTAAATCTGTCTGATTTTGATCTGTGCAATATATTATCTCTGCAATATTTTGGGTACTGACAAAGACATAGAAGTGGAATAGTCTTGGTGCATGTCATTGTATTTGTTACTGCACTGCATAAATGTCTTACTGTTGTTATTGTTAATTAACTTTAGTATATGTGTTTTTGTTGTATTAATATCAGTATATGTTGTATGCACATTGAGTTTGAAGTTACGCAATTTCATTCAGTTGCACTGTTGTGCGGTCTGAATGACAATAAAGTTCACTTTGACTTTGAAAAGTAACAGAAGGTAGGTAATTGGGGGATCTTTTTTATCTTCAATGTTAAATGTTTGCTAGAGAGAAATGAAGGAGGGAATTTAACTTATGATTATAGATGTTAAATAATACTGTAGCTCGGACTGTCAAAATATTTACTGTGAAGGAATTGTTGCTAGAATGTTTTCCCCTGTAATTTAACTAATGCAATAATGTCTTGATGCTATGTGACTTTTCCATACAGGTGGCTGTTTACTGGTCAGCCAGTAACTGCCAAACCAGAACTGATCGAGATCAAAACATACAGACTTCAGCAGTATGGGATCACTGTTTTTGTGAGCTTCAGTAGGGAGTTTCCCAACCTTTGTGAAACAGGGAAGTTAAAATTTGAACTATTCGGAGCCAGCCCCCACACTGGGGTGCATGTTAGATTGCCACAGCAAAACTACATTTGGAGAAGAGTTTCTCCATCTGTAAAGGTCATGGAGAGTTGTTTTCATTGATCATGCATTGATCTAGCATAGAGTTTTTTTATTGATATATACATTACATATTATTTGCATATTTACATTATTTATAGCTATTTACAGATCTCCATAATTACAAACTTCAGTTTAAGCTTCCCCCCACTCTTTTATCCACAACCAAAACATAATTTTTTTCCAAAATCTTTGCCAAAGTCCATTTTCCATTGTATATAATTTCATTTAGTCTCTTGTTCCATGTAGTCCATGAAGCATAAAATGTTATTCTGTCCATTTTCTTTACTTCTTCTTGTTTACGTGCACTATAATAACCAAATTCTATTATGTCCATATTTATTTGTTCAAATTTTTAAAACCCTTCACTCTATTATCTTTACATATTTCTTTCTATAAATTAACTCTTTCAGATTTCAAAAATATATGCTCCGTATTCTCAAAACTCCCAACATTTATTACATATTCTAAATTGCTTTTTTTTTGTATGGCATATCTGCCTTAACCAGCAATTTTCTAATAGACAGTATCCATAAACAATCATTACATTCATTAATCTTTTTATAGGTAAAGCTTTTTTCTCATCTATTTCTAAATCTTTCCATGGATCAGTAGTATAAAATGCTTTTATAATACTTGACATTCCTTTCAATTTTTCTCACATATATTCTTTTTTATTTTCCATAACACAATTTTGTTTTGGTACTTTTTCTTCTCTTAATTCACAGTGCTTTTACTTCATTTTTAAACTTCCATTCCTTCCCATGATTCTTTGTATTTATAATATATTATCATTTCTATCATTTTTTTATTTCCTTCATAATTCCTTTTAATACCTTGTATAAAGTTGAAGATGCTGGATGTACTATTGGGCTTATTAAACCCAACCCTCCTTGTTCTTTCATATACAGAATCCCTCTTTGCCTCGATTCACTCTAGAACCCCATATAAAAGAGAATATAATCATCATTAATTCCTTTTCATACTTAACAGGAATCATATAAATGTTAGTAACATAAGCAATTATCCTATTACAATGGTGTTCAACAAGTGTGCTTTTTTTCTATATGAAAATCTATATGATTTCCAAAAAGTAGTCATATCCTTTACTTCTTTGAGCACATTATCCCATTGTTGTTGTTGTCTGCATTCATTCCTTCCAAATTTTATTCCTAATATATTTATATATTTTTTCATTGAATTCAACACCTCCTATCATATCTTCAAAACCAAATCCTTTGCTTTTCTCCTTATTTATACTTAAACCATTTTTTTTAATTTATACTTAATTTTTCATTTACTTTTTCTATCCATACTTTATTTTTAACAATTAATACAATACCATCCACATAATTATACATTATTAGCAGTTGTACTTCCTTCTTTCATCATTTTGTATCCACAGCTACTTGTCATTTTATTAACTTTCTTCACTATTGCATTCAGAACTAATGAGGAAGTTACACTACTAGCTGGGCATCCCTGCTTTATTCCACATTTTATTTTTATTTCTTCCCCAATCCAGCCATTTACATTTAGTTTCACATAGTTACTTTCATAAACAGATTTTATTACTTGTAATATTTTTTTCTTACATTATATGCTTGCAGAATTCCCCATAATTATTTATATTGAATATTCTCATAAGCTTTACTTATACCACCCTATCATAATCTTCGCTTCTACATTTTTATGATATCATCAATTATTTCTCTTATTATCCATAATAACTCTTGACTACCTTTTCCTTTTCTTCCAAATACATTTTGGTCATATACCTTATCCATTTTTTTCTCTAACCTTTTTGTTATTATTCTCATAAAAATGTATAATCTGTACTATTCAGTGTTATAGGTCTCTAATTTTTTATCTCCTTTTTATTTCCTTTTTTAAATATAAATTTTATAACTCTTGTACATGTCCCTTTCTCTTTAATTCCAGATGTTCTTCATTCCACATTGCTGCAGTCCTAACCATTGGGTAGTCCGCTGTCCAGTCGGGTCTCACCAAAGTATATGGCTGACGTCGGTCAAGGCGCATTAGACTGATGTCAGGACGTCAGGGTACTAATGCGCATGACCGACATCATATCCTCAGTCTTTTTTGCCGCATGGTCCGATGCAGAAGCAGTTTTGCGAGTGCAGGTTGGCGTTCTGAAATTTTCTGAAGTCGGAGTTTCAGACCGAATCAGCTGGGGAACATTTTGGTTTTTCTTGCCTCAGTATTTAACCGGATGTCAGAAAAAGTGAATAACTGTATTTCTTGTGGGAAACAGATACCTCATAGGGATTACCATACTTTGTGTATACCTTGTTTAGGGCCTGAGCACGACGTTGTTGGATGCCGCTCTTGTGCTAGATTTAACAAACGCACTATTAAGAGAAGGTTAGACTGTGCCAGGTTAGTGTTTGGGAAGCGTTGTAATTATAAAATGCCGTTGGACAAAAGCGCAAGGACAAAGCAGCAAAGCCTAGAGTTGAAGAACCGCAGTCCCGGACGCGGTTCTTTAGAAGGCTCAGTGGAGCCGGAGGTTTTGCCAGGAGTTTCTTTGGAGTCTCAGGCAGAGACTTTACTGTTACAGGATGTGCCTCTCAGGAGGTAGGCCAGGCTGAGGGGCTTCTCAGGTAGCTGTACTTCCCTCTCTTCCTAAGGTGGTTAGAGCCTCTCCTTCTGTTTCCAAGACTTCTTTGAGAGGTAGGCCAGGTTTGGCTTCAGTGGGGGCTTCTCCTAGCACTTCAGGTTCTGTGCCTAAGAAACATATGCTTAAAATGGCAGAGGATTTGATTACTATGATTAGGGTTCTATGCCCCCTCCTGATAAGAGGCCTAGGGTGGAGCCTGAGTTTGAGAGTTTTGAGCAGTGTTCAGAGGCTTCTGAGTCTTCGACTGAAGACTTGCAGGAGTTTCCTCCTTATTCTGATTCTGATGTGGATGATTCCACTCCTTCAGCTTCTCCTCCTGAGGATTTTTCATTTTCAGAGACTCTGCATTCCATGAGGGAGCATTTTAAATGGGAAGGCCAAGATTTCTCTGATTCCAGGAAGAGGCTTAGGAATTCTTGTTTTACCCCAGCATAGGCCCTTAGCTATACCTCCTGTTTTGAATGTGGTGGAAGATGTTTAGGCTTCCCTGATCCCTGATTCTTTGCCTCCTGCCCCTGTTAAACCTGATAGGTACTATAGGGTGCCTGAAGCTCATAAGTATCTTTTTAAGAGTCCTAGGGCAGACCCAGAAACTGTTTCTCAGGGGCCTAAAGGTGTTAAGGCTTCTGTTGTTAAAAATCCTGTTCCTCCTGATAAAGAGGCAAGGGCTTTGGATAGATGGGGAAAGAAAGTGTATACTTCTTCCACTTTAGCCATGAGGGCGTTGAATTGTCAGTTTCACATGCTAAAATATCAAAATTATCTCCTTTCACAATTGAAATCTAAGGTGGATGCTTTGGCGGAAGGTATTGAGTGTAAAGAGTTGCAGGATTTAGTTCATGTGTCTGAACAAGTGGGTAAGCATTCATTGCAATGTGGTTTTGATGCTGTGCAGGCCTCCTCGAGGGTGGCTGCCACTGGTTCTGTTCTTCGCAGGCACGCCTGGTTGAGGGATCAGAATTTAGCTGAGCATGTTAAGACAAGGATTTTGGATGCTCCTTTACAGTCTGATGTGTTGTTTGGTTCGCCTGTGGAAGCAGTTTTAAAGAAAATGGAGGACAAGGCTAAGTCTATGCAGACTGTTAAAGATTTTTTGCAGGTGCAACCTCCAAGTTTAGCAGAAATTGGCCTACTAAGGGATGGACATATCCTGCTTATGATTCCCAGTCTAGGGGTAGGTCTAGACGTGGTAGGGGCAGAGTTCAAGGTTCTTTAGGCCTAGAACAGGGAGTTCTCCTGCTCAGACTTCTGGTGAGGGCAGGGTCAGTCCTTTCGTAAACAGACCCAATGACCTGCCTTTTCAGCTGCCAGTACATTCTCGCCTGGCAGCTCCTTTGGGAGGAAGACTGTCTCTTTTCGATGAAAATTGGGATTTAATCACTCAAGACAGATGGGTTTTGGATACCATTCACCACGGTTACAGGTTTTATTTCCATACCTTGCCCCCTTTCAAAGGCATGCCAGACGTTCCTCCTCCACAAAGGAAAGAGGCTCACAAGCAAATTTCTCTGTTACTCCAAATAGGGGCCATTCAGCCAGTCCCTGTACCAGACAGGGGCCTAGGATTTTATTCTCGCCTGTTCCTAGTACCAAAGAAGGGGAACACGTGGAGACCAATTTTGGATTTATCTATCCTCAACACTTATCTGGACATTCCCCAGTTCAAAATGTTGACGTTACAACAGCTTTTACCTCTGCTGGGCAAAGATCACTGGATGGTAACTTTAGATCTCAAGGAAGCTTACCTTCATGTGCCTATAAGACTAAGTTGCAGTAAGTATCTGCGTTTTCAAGCTGGAAATTCTCATTATCAGTTCTCTGCATTGCCCTTTGGCTTATCTACTGCGCCCAGAGTATTCACAAAGGTTCTGGCTCCAGTGATAGCTTACTTCAGGCTAAAAGGAATTCAAATCTATCCTTACTTGGACGACTGCCTGATTCTGGCTCAAGAAAAGGAAGGCCTTCTACAGCATTTGGAATATGTCATAGCAGTGCTAAGATGCCTAGGGTATTCTGTGAACGAAATAAAGTCCAGTCTAGTACCCTCTCAAGACATGTGCTTTCTGGGTGTGAGACTGAATACAGCAGCCCAGATGGCCTTTTTAACCCCGGACAAACAAAAGAATCTTTCCAGTTACTTCCATCAACTATCTCTTCAGTCCGGGCTGACTGCAAGGACAGTCCTTCAAGCCTTAGGGTTCATGGCATCTTGTATTCTGGTGCTTCCCAATGCCAAACTGCATATGAGGAAGCTGCAATGGTATCTCAAAAATGTATGGACACAGCACTGCCAGGATTTGGACACTGTCATTCAAATAATACCTTGCATTCAAAAAGAATTTTTGTGGTGGGCTCAGGAATGTCACCTAAACAAGGGACTCTCTGTGACCCGGCCAGAGGCGAGTCAGATTTTAACGACAGATGCCTCGGACATTGCTTGGGGAGCTCATCTAAATGGAAAGTGGATACAAGACAAGTGGCCTGCCAGACTACAGCATCTACATATCAACATGAAGGAGATGTTAGCAGTCCAGTCTGCATTAATGGCTTTCAGGGGGTTACTTCTTCCAGGGCAGGTGTTGATTCTAACAGACAACACAACTGTCATGTGGTACATCAACAAACAAGGGGGAACACATTCTTATCCTCTATGCAGGCAAGCAATGATTTTATGGGAGACTGCCAGCTTGCAACTAACTCTTCAGGCAAGGTTTCTGCCGGGAGCACAGAACTCCTTAGCAGATGTGTTAAGCAGACAAATCATGGATCCCCACGAGTGGAAACTGGATCTTCATGTATTTCAGAAATTGACAGTGTCATGGGGAACTCCAGACATAGATCTGTTCGCTTCTCCACTAAACCACCAGCTGCCAAAGTTTTGCACAAAGGGGTTTCATCACACAGCTTGGAAAGTGGATGCTCTTTCTTTCAGTTGGAAAAATCTTCATGTGTATGCCTTTCCACCTCTGCCTCTTCTCCCAAAGGTGCTCCTAAAGGTCAGACAAGACAAGCCAAGGATGATTTTAATAGCTCCAGATTGGCCTCGGCAACACTGGTACCCACTACTAAGGAGTCTGGTAAGGAAGCCTCCATGGCCTTTACCTTTGATTCCACACCTGTTATCTCAGAAGGACGGTCACCTGCTCAATGTCAAGCTTCACTCTCTTCATCTAACAGCCTGGCATATTCTGTTTTGAAACACAGCAGGTCTCAACTTCCTCAACAAGTTTTAAATGTGATTATGGAAGCCAGAAGACCTAGTACAAGGAAAGTGTACGCAGAAAAATGGAAGAGATTTTTATTTTGGAGTGCAGCAAAGAATTTGGAGATTTCTGAGCCTAATTTGAGTGTGGCTCTTCAATATCTTACTGAGTTATTGGACAACGGTTTGTCTTTCTCTTCCATTAAGATTCATGCTGCAGCAATTTCAGCTCACTATGATTGTGACCCACCATTGTTTTCGCATCCTTTGTTCAAGCAGTTTCTTAGAGGGCAAAGAATATAAGACCCCACGTAGAGCTCCTACTCCTGCTTGGGATCTCAATTTTGTGTTGGAGAAACTTACTCTACAACCTTTGAGCCTCTGGCTACTGCTGAATTGAAATACTTGTCATGGAAGACTGCTTTTTTGTTGGCTATTACTTCTGCAAGAAGGGTTTCTGAATTGCAGGCCCTTATGGCAGTAGAGCCCTTTTTGATTTTCCATAAGGATAGGGTATCATTACGTACTAATCCTTCCTTTATGCCTAAGGTGGTTTCTAGTGTGGCTTTAAACCAAACTATTCATTTGCCTACTTTCTATGCAGATCCCCAAAATAAGTGGGAAAAGATTTTGCACACTTTAGATGTACATAGGCAGTTGCGTTATTATTTAAGCAGGACTAAGGATTTCAGGCAGTCTCAGCAGTTGTTTGTTTCTTTTGCTTTGAGTTCTCAGGGCAAGCCTGTGTCTAAGCAAACTATTTCTAAGTGGATTGGGTTTTGCATTTCATTTTGTTATTCCCATCATGGCAAGGAGATTCCAGCTGGGATTAGGCCTCATTCCACTAGGGCTACTGCCACTTCAACAGCATTTCTAAGGGGTGGCAACTAAGGATATTTTGGAGGCAGCTACTTGGAGTTCAGTGCATACTTTCTCTAAGCATTACCACCTTCCTCTCTACTCTAAATCTAGGGCTGGTTTTGCCACAGCTATTTTGCAAGGCATGTTGACAGCTCCTGCTTCCTTATGATTTGCCAGCCTCCCTTACCTCTGCTTTGGGATTCTACCCAATGGTTAGGACTGCAGCAATGTGGAATGAAGAACATAGTACAGTTTTGTACCTACCATAAATGTAGATGTTCGAGGATCCACATTGCTGCAGTCCAATTTACCCTCCCTCCTTCCCCTCTGTGTTTAGGGGTGGTGGTGTGGGTTAGGCTATATTCTTGTACTTTTGTATATAGTGTACATATGTTTGGTGCAGGGCTTTTTGGTGTTTTTGGTGTTTTTGGTGTGGGCCTTGTCTTTTTGGGGTCTTCTGACATCTGGGGCAAGGAAAGACTGAGGATATGATGTCGGTCATGCGCATTAGTACCCTGACGTCCTGACATCAGTCTAATGCGCCTTGACTGACGTCAGCCATATACTTTGGTATTCGGGCCGACTGGACAGCGGACTACCCAATGGTTAGGACTGCAGCAATGTGGATCCTCGAACATCTACATTTATGGTAGGTACAAAACTGTACTTTTCTAGTCATTCATTCATAACTTCTATAAAAATATTTTTTGCCACTTTTTCATTTCTTAATACGTACCATATGCAATTCCATTCAGTCCTGTTGCAGAATTCATGTTAATATCTTTTAGAATTTCAATCAATTCTTTCACCTTTATAAAGTTGATCTGTGTTTTCTTCTCTCTCAGCAAATAATTCCAATACATATTCTTTAATTATTTCGTATATTCCTTCCTGACGTTTTATTTGCTTAACTTTCTTATTTTTTAATTCTTATTTTTCCTTGATTTATTATTTTACTTAAATATGGTGCTACCTCTTCTTTCTTTCTTTGTAAATAATATTTTTGCTTATATAACACATTGTTAATTTTAATTTGATTAATTTTATATATTTCTTTCTTTTTTCATAAAAGGAATTCTCTAATAAATCTCTAAATGTTTCTTGACTTATATTTTTCTTTAAAATTAAGCCACCAAACAGTCCAATTCTCATAAAACTCCCTCATAGTCATATGATTTTTCCATAATTCCACAAGTTTTTTCTCCTCTAAATTTAATTCATTTTCATTAATTCTCTTTATTCCTTTTCCTATTCCTATATATTCTTTATTTTCATGTACTTTAACCCATATTGTCACATGATCCAGCATACTTAATTCCTTTTCCTATTCCTATATATTCTTTATTTTCATGTACTTTAACCCATATTGTCACATGATCCAGCATACTTAATTCCTTTTTTATAACATTTAAACTATCAGATGTTAAAAATAATCAATTTATGTCCTAATTTCATTCCTTTTATAGGTCCAGTGGTTATTCTCCCATACGCTTAACTTTCCACTTCTCATAATTTATTTAGCCATTTTAACATCACGATTGTTCTTATTTTTCCTTAAGTTACAATTAAAATCGACCACCATTATAATGTCCATATTTACACAAACATATTCAAGAATATTTTTAAACATCATTTCACTGTCTTTTTTGTTACATATGCATAGAAATTTATAATTCTCTATACATATTTTTCTATCTCACGTCTATTACCGTAGTTAGGTCTAGTTCCACTATGGTTACATCTAATATTTTAATGCTTTTTTGACATAATATACATATGCCTGAGCATATTTCTTTCCCCATGTTTCAAACTACCACACCATTCCAAAGTTTTTCAGTTTGTGTTCTTTCTTCCTCTGTTAATAATCTGATATCTTCTAAAACAATAATATGTGCATCTACTGCAGCACACCATTGTAATATACCTATTCTCCTTTTAAGATTTTTCATACTGTTCACATTTAAAGCTAATATTTTCAGTTTTTAAGAACAGTTAGTATAATAAAATGTTTATTCATTTCCTTTCTTATTTTCTCTAAGCATTATGTTTTTCAATTTTGTTTTACTTTCTTTAACTATTTTCCTTATCAAATTCTTTTTATTTCTTATTGTGGACCAGTCTGCTTCTTGCTCACTTGTCTCCTCTGTTTCTTTTTCCTTAACTTTATGTATAACCTCTTTATCAGTCACATCTTTTTGTACATTTTCATGTATAACACCTTATCTCGTTATCCTGTATCACTTTATTTTCATTTTCTTGCACATTCATTTCACATTCCACCCATGAATGACCAGTATTGCCAGATTTTTGCACTTTAAATCACTTTTTATTTGCATTATGGCCTGTTTTACCATATAAATAACATCTTTTTTATCACATTCATTGATTAAATCATCATTTTTTTCCACAAAAATAGCATGTTTTTAGTTGACCCTTGTATTTCACAAAACCCCTATTACCATGACGAGTAATAATACTAGGTACATGCATAACATTCTCATTTTCCATGTTCAGTATTACTCCACATTCCCATCCCCCAGTCCATAGTCCTCTTTCATCATATATTTTTGCAGTGTCCATTACTTCTTCACATATTGTTAACAAATGTTCTTTCAATTCTTTTGCATCAACTTCAGTTCTAAACTAAATCATTATTCTTTTTTTGTTTGTCTGTAAAAAGCTTGCACCACATATTCTGAGCATGGATAAATAGTTTTCTTTTGTTCATGTGCACTTAAATAATTTTCTATTACCTGCCCAGTCTCAAATATCAAGTCACAAAAAGTCTCTTTACTAATTAAAATGAATGCTCTTACCTCTTTTGCTTTGTCACCAAGGTGCTATGACAGAGTCCCAAACCTTGTACCTGTCCAAATGTTCTTCTTTGTTATAGCTCACACGTACTGTGTACTTCTTTTTTGTTTCTTTTATTTCTTCTTTGTTCCTTCTCCCACAGTCTGTGCATACGTTTTTGTCACTTGAACTTTTTCTGGCGCAGTCTCTTCTTCTCCTTTTTCTTCTTCTATTTTCTCCATGATGTTGCTCCATGAAGTGGCTGCTCCACTTTCTGGTTCACTTTGGTTTACCGTTTTTTCCAAATAATCATCTTGCAACTCTCTCGATTGGAGGGTTATAATTATGTATTTTTCAGAGGTAACAAGGCAATCTCATCTGAAAGTTTTCCTCTGAATCCATCTCTGTTACAGCTACAATCTTATTTTCTTCCAATATCACTGATTTTTCTGCACCCACAGCATCAGAAAAAAACGTCTGGTAGCAATTCTACCATTTCAGCTACATTTTCCTCAACCTTCACTTCATTTTCAGCCAAAGCTGAATCAGCCATATTGTCTACTTGTTCCTCCTGGCTGCCTCCATGATCTAGCTTAAGGGAAGCATGTGTGACCTAGTTGCTTTAATAAATTCTACAGTTTGCTTTTGAGATTTATTTTAAGAATGTTCAATGTCAGTTTGAATGAAGCAAGTTAAGTGCTCATGTGAATGTGTGTGTGTGTGTGTGTGTGTGTGTGTGTGTGTGTGTGTGTGTGTGTGTGTGTGTGTGTGTGTGTGTGTATATATGTATATATATATATATATATATATATATATATATCTGTGTGTGTGGATTTACTTGATATGGTCGACATTTCAGAATGTCTACATTCATATGGCCGAGACCAGATGATCAACATTCGAAATGTTGACCATACAAGTAAAAAATAAACACAAAAAAAACTTACCTTCACGCTGCTAGCAAGGGGCTCCGCCTCCCACCCTCCAGAACATAAATATACCAACTCCGAGATCGTGCTACAGTGTGGAAGATGGAAATCTTTCCACAGTGTATGGAGATGCCTGTTTCACTTGGTCGACATTTCAAATGTCGATCATATGGTCTCAGCCATATGAATGTCGACATTCTGAAATTTTGACCATGTAAAAGGAACCCATATATATATATATTTTATATATATATATATATATATATATATATATATATATATATATATATATATACATATATATATATATATATATATATATATATATATATATAGGTTCCATACACTAGATCTTCACTAATTCGAAATAGTGCATGGAATGCTCACTGCAGCGAAAGTGCACTTAATCAAAAGTGCGCTTACGCAAAGTTCAGTACAACGAATGGGTGTTGTACTGAACTTCAGTGCAGTACTCACGGACCTTAGGGTTAGGGCACAGGTCATACGGGCTATCCCCCTTACCATGACCCGTGTCCTAACCCTAAGGTCCGTGACAACTGCAGTGCAGTGAAGGACATAGCAATGTCTTCCATTATGGTGCGATAGTCATGGACCTTAGGGTTAGGACATGGGTTAGGGTAAGGGGATAGCTTTACTAACTATCCCCTTACCCTAACCCATGCCCTAACCCTAAGGTCCATGACTATCGCATCATAGTGGAGGACATAGCTTGTTTTTTATGTCCTCCACTATGCTGTGGTGTTTTTGGGGAAGTGCACTTACGCAAAAGTTCACTTTCGTTAAAATGAACTTTCGCAGAAGTGAGGCTTCCTATTACAAGTTCGAAGTAGTGAACTTTCATTCTTGTAATAGGAATCCATATATATATATATATATATATATATATATATATATATATATATATATACATGGGTCCACGACAGAAGAACGAAACGCCGGATCACGACAATGACATTGCCGACAGCAGACATCCCAGACAAAACAAAGGTAAGTTAAGTAATTACGGAATGTAGCACATTTCCGTTCGTGTAATAAACACAAAAAACACATTAAAATGCGTATAGCAGGGGGGCAAGTGCCCCTGCACCTCCCACACCCCCCTTCTTAAATATACCAACTCCGAGAACACACTACAGTGAAAGAATGGGACTAACTCCCATTCCGCACTACTCACCATTGTCGGGGACGTCTGCTGTCAGCGATGTCATCTTGGCGATGTGGTTGTCGGTGATCCGGCGTTTCATTCTTCTGTCATGGAGCCATATATAATATATATATATATATATATATATATATATATATATATATATATATATATATATATATATATGTGTGTGTGTGTGTGTGTGTGTGTGTGTGCATGGTTCTGAACAAATGAATGGTCAAGTGGCTTGCTCTATGTTAGGTCTTCATGCAAAGCTGTACTTTTCTGGGTGCAAATAAACCATAACTGCTTATTCTGGTGGCTAGCTCACTCACTTCTATATCAGTAAATAGGAAGATAGAAAGATTGTTCATTCTAGAAAATTAGCAACCAGTGCACCTCTGTCAAGATGTAACATAGCTGGTTACTTTCTTGTAAGAACCTTTCAAATTCATCTGTTAACATCAGTAAAACCAAAAACAAGCAATGAAGTTCTGTTTCCTTTCAGACTCCAGAAAGTTTTGAAGATGTTGCTGTCAAATTTTCAGGAGAGGAGTGGAAGATGCTAAGTAAACAGCAAAAGGAGCTACACATGGAAGTTATGGAACAGAACTATGAAAACATGATTTCCATAGGTAAGGAGTAATTTCAGAGGTGTCTATTTCTGAGGTGCATAAATGTAAGAATTGTGTTGTTATTTGAAGGGAGATAATAAATATTAGGAGATTCCATCACTAATATGTTTCTGTTCTTTCTGAAAACTAAACTACAGTGTACTAAGCTGATCATATACAATTCATTCATTTTTTGTTAATTGTTTATGGTTTATAATTGCTTTGAAATCCATTGAACACCAAGCCTTTAATGGAATGTTCAGTATGACAGTAGTAATGAAACTGATTTCGCACATTTTAAGTACGACAGTCCACAACAATAAGCATTACGTCAAATACGTCATTGTATCACAGTACCCAACAATCTGCATTACATCAACTGTATCATTGCTTTATTCCTTTGGACACAGCTCCTGAGTTATCTGGTGCCAAAATATCAGATCCAGAGATTACTTGTTTTTCTCTTAAAGAACAAAAATATTTTTAAATATTTTAAACTAAAGATAATGGATTCCTTCACATCTGAGTTAGTTCAATGTAAACTATGATATCATTGCATAATATACTAATGAAATTCATTGAACTAATAATCACAGTTTGACCTAGGAAGTAGAGACTACTTGTTGCTTATCAGTGGGCAGTCTGTGTTCCATCCCTGTCACATGTGGTGTATTATGAACAGACAATCTGTGGCATGTTGCCATGTTGGGGCAATACCAACTAATCAAAGTACAAGTTATGTCCACACTTGCAGCGGTTTTCTCTTCCTTCACACTGAGATTTGGAATTAGCATAACATGCTATATGCTCCCATGATGGTTTCTCTTCAGTGGGTGTTTTGAAGGAAGCGGTTTATTTGCAGTAAACCAGACTGCATCGTTAGGAAGTGTGAATGAAAGTCAGTGCCCACAGCAAAGATTAGCTAAAGATTTTTTTTTTGTTTTGAATTAGGCAATGAACCTATTTGAAGTGCTGACAATGTCGGTGGCACAGCAGATAGCACACTATGCCTTATTGCTGGGAGACAAGAAGGCTGTGGTTCTAGTCTCATTTTAGGTGATTGAATTGGATTGCAGACACCACAGTGCAGTATTGGGGGTGCTGTACTTTTGAGTGTTTCGTCCTTCGTAGGAGATGTTAAATCAAGGTTCCATCTGCCAGAGTTGGTGGTAGCTCAGGTGGATGTAAAAGTTCCCATGGGGCCTATAAAAAGAGTAGAGGTCCTTTATTTGTATACAAAAATATCTATTGTTTACAAAATAATTAAATATTTGCATATGTACAAATATATAAATATACAAATCGGATGGCACAGTGATGCAGCAATTTGCATTGTCGCCTCACAGCAAGAGGTTCTCCGGTTCGATTCCCAGCTGGGGTGCCTTCTATGCAGAGTCTGCATGTCCTCCCTGTGTTCCTGTGGGTTTACTCCCATGTTACAAAGACATGCATCTGGAGCATTTCTCCCCAGGCCTTTGCTGAAAATTGGCTCATTTCAAGTTCAACTTTCCTGGCAAACAAATGTGAAATAAATAAAAATAAAAAAATAAAAATCTGTTTGCACATATTCATAATTTCCTTTACATTAATGCTAAATTTTCATCCATGTGAGACCCCCCACTCTTTTTTTCCATAATCACTGCCTAATTTTATTTGATATTGTTCCTAAAATCCATTTGCCATTAAACATAATTTCATTTATTCTTTCATTCCATATAACCTATATAACACAAAATAATTTATCTACCCTTTTGACATATTCTTTACTTTTATTCTTATAATATCCATATTTAATCACATTCATGTTTATTTTATCCACTTTTTAATATCTTCAGAAAACCTTCTTTAGTTTCCCCGATAACTTTTTAATATTTTTTACATTTCAAAAACACATGTTCTGTAGTTTCTTCTTTATGACAATGTAAACATATTCTGCCACTTTTCTTTTTATATGGCCTATTTCCTTTTACTGGTAATTTATTTATTACTAGTCTCCACAAAATATTATTGACATTCTACTTTCTGATTGTACCATTTGCTTCTTAGTTTTATGGCTTTCATTTTTTCATCTATTTGATGTTTTTATACCATACCTTTCTATCTTTTTCTATATCATCAATTTTTATTTTCCACAAAACTATTTTTTTCTTGGTAACATTTTATTTATTTATTTATATACTCTTTTTCTCTTTTACCCCCCCCCCCCAAGTTTCTCTTACTTATATTTATACAGTTTTACTGTTAATCTCTTATCTTTTTCATTTATCCACTTTAGCACTTTGTACAAATTTAATGAAGTAGAATACATCATTGGGCCAATTAACCCTAAACCTTCGTCTTCTTTATTTACATACAAAACTCCTCATTTTACTGGGTTTAATCTAGAACCCCATATAAATGAATAAATAGCTGCAGTATACCTTTTCAAATGCTGTTGGCAACATAAGTACATTGGCTAGGTATGCTGTTTTCCCCATCAGTACTGAATTTGTCAAATAAGCCTTTTTTCTGAATGATAATTTATATTTTCTCCAGAAAAGGCGTGTTTGCTTTATTTCTTCTATTGGTTTTTCCCAGTGAATTCTGATTACATCTTTATTATCAAATTTTATACCTAACACAGAAATGTCATTCATTGTAAAATATATACCCCCAATCTTTACTACCTCACCTAAATCTTTACTTTTTCCTTTATTTAAATCCATTCCCATCACGTCTAGATACTTATTAATGTAAATTATTACTTCTTTTATCCAAATTTTTTTTGCAGTTATTATAATGTCATCTGCATATGAAGTGAAATTCTTAACCTTTCAGGTCTTTATATACCCTGCCTCATTCATTTGGTAATTTATTTCACATACTATCACATTCATAATTAATGCAAAGAGTATATAACTCATTGGGCATCCACTCTTCATCTCTACCTCTTGGCTTAACCAGACATTTACAAGTATTTTTACTTTATTATTACTGTATTTTGACATACATATTTTCCTAACTTTCCCATTTATATTGTATTCTTTCATTATTACCCATCAGATTTCATATCCAGTTGTGTCAAATGCCTTCTTAAGATCTGCTATCATGATTTTCACTTCTTTTCTGTTCATAATATCATCAACAGTTTCTCTAAATATCCTTAATAATTCTTGATAACCCTTCCTCTTAATATTCTATATGCTATCTTACACAATATTTTCCATTTTCATTTCAAATCTCTTTTGTATTGTTTTCATTAAGATCTTATAATCATTATTATTCAGTACTACTGGTCTTCATTTTTTAATTCTCTTCTATCGTCCTTCTTCCATTTGAATTTAAGTATTCCACTACACAATTAGTTATACTTAAAACCTTTATTTAACCATTTTTTCAAAATATTTAAAAAATATTTTTTACCCATCCTTTAAATTTTTATGCATTTCATGCGTTATTCCAAAGGCCCTATTCCTGTGGCTGAATCTGTATTTACTTGTCCTAATACTTTATCTAGCTAATTTAAGAATTCTTCTTTTCCAATGCTTTATTCTCTTTTTCTGGTAACATTTTTACTTTCCATGTTGCATTCACTACCTTTTTTTTTCTTTAAATATTTATTGTACATATTGTACTACCCTATTTATAATCCTTTCCTGAGTTCATTCTGTTTCTCCTGTTACATTTTTTATCTCTCATTATACTACCATCTTCCTTTACTAATCTACTTAAGTAACTCAATATGTTTTCTTTTTCCTTGTAAAAATGTCTTTGTTTATATAACAATACTTATGTTCTTCTTGATTTCATTCATAAATTCTTTTTCTTTGTCAAAGTACTTTCTATCATTATGTTTTAAATCTCCCAATGCATTGCTATGTGTTCTTTTATATTTTTTTTCTCTACTTTTCTCACAACATATTGCCACTGTAAAAAAAATATATATTTTTCCTTAAATATCATCCACCATTTAGACCAATTTTTATAACATGTTCTTATAGTAATATGATCTTTCCATAACTGTATTACTAATATCTTTCCTTCTTCATTCCATGCTTTTTCATTTATTCTTTTTATTCCTTTTCTTATTTTTTATATATTCCTTGTTTTCCTTTATCTCTAGCCATATTGCAAGATGATCAGAAAATCGTATTTCAACTACCTCCCTTTCTCCTATAACTAAACCTTCTGGTACTATGAAATAATCTATTTCAGTTCTATACATACCCCTTTTGTAAGTCCATAAATTGATGTCCCAAAGTTTTAACTTACCTCATCTTATAACTTCTAATATTTTTCTTATGTCATTTCCTATCTTTTTACGCTTGCCTCTTAAATCAAAATTAAAGTCTCCTGTCATTATAATATTCATATTTATCACCGCATAGTCTATCACCGCATAATCTAAAATCCGATGAAATAAGCTTTCTCTTTCTTTACAGTTAATATACACATATAATGTTCTAATTCTATATACTTGGTTTTTCCATTTTAATTCTACAATGGTTAATCTTCCCATTTTGCTAAAGTTGCATCTAATATCTTTACTATAGTTCTACAGAATGAAGATCTTTCATTTCCCAAATTATATTTCCTCCCTATACTTTTTGTTTTTTGTCTTTCTTCAATTGTTAAAAATCTTGTGACTTCTAATATAATCACATCTTCATCACATGTATTACACCATTGCAAAATTTCTATTCTTCCTAATATATAATTAACACTATTCAGATTTACTATTCATTTTCCCCTTTCCTTAGATTCATGGTTTCATAAGTTCAGAGTTAATTACTAGGCTAGCTTTCATAACAGGCCATTGTAAGGCTAACCAGTTTCCTTGCCAAAGGTGAGAATCAAAGTGTACCTTGTGTTTGTAAGTCAAACAACCATTATACCAAGCCACAATCATTAGATGTAGATATTCTTTTTCATCCATTTATCCATTTTCTTTCTTTTCTTCTTTTGTACTTATCACTTTAAATCTTTTTCTTTGACCCTTTTACCAGTATAATTCTATTTTTCCTTTTACTACCTTGCATTTTGTCTTCTTCGTCACTTATTTCAGAACCTTCTTCTGTATTCTTATTATCTCATCTATTTGTTTTCTGTTTCTATTACTTCTAAAATTTCTTCTTTTTGTTCATTTCCTTTTCTATATTTTAATTTTTCCTTACTTTTATTTTCAGTTTTGCAATCCATCCATAAATATCCAATTTTGCTACATTTATAATATTTCAATTCACATTTATTTGCATCATTTCTCATTTCCCCACAAATATAACATTTTATTTTGTCACAACACATTTACTTATTAAATATCCTTCTTTTCCACAAAAAAACATGTTTTGGGCTGTCCCCAGTATTTTACAGCACCCTTACTTCCCTCCACATTTATTAAGCTTAAATATGTGTGTCTCTTTCCATTTTTCACACAATATTAGAATCCCAGGCACCAGTCCATAAACCCCTGTTGCCATAAACGTTTGCAGTATCCAGTACGTCTTTATATAGATTTTGAAAAGACGTTTGAAAGCATTATCTTTCTACCTCTGTTTCAAGTTGTACATGAATCTTTTTTGTTTCCCTGTTAAATGCTTTTATCACATAAAGACTCCATGGTTTACGGTCCTCTTTTCATATTCTCCAAGAAAATGTTACATTGAAAAAGAAACAGTCTGAAATATAATGTCACAAAATGTTTGTTAACAAGAATAAATGCTCTTACCTCATGTCCTCATGTGCTTTTTTGCCCAAAGGAGTTATTACATTGTTCCACACTTCATACCTGTCCATTTGTTTGTCTTCTTTATTTTGAATCCTTACCATGTACTTCCCTTTCTCATTTTCTTCTGTCTTTTCTGCTATTCCACTTTTGCCTTCTTTTATTTTCTCTGAATATGTTTTATTTCATCTCACCACTATTCTTCAGGATTGTCTCTGCATCCTCCTTTTGTATTTTTTCCATAATGCCCCCCCCCCCAGGAAACATCTTTATTTTCTTTTTCACTCTGTAGCACCATCATCCTGCAATCCTCCCAACTGGAGGGTTGTAATTATACATCCATCATTTGCTGACTCATCTCATTAAAACAGGTTTATTTGAAGCATTTCCTCAGAATCCTGCACACATTCTCTAGTCTTGATGTTTGCTTTCTCCTTTATTTCTTTCACTACTCCATCATCTCCTTCTCTAGCCATTTTCCTCCCTGTTTCTCATGGCCACCACTGTGCCTGGAATGGAAACAGGAGATGCTCTTCCAAAATGGTTCCCACTTGCAACAATGAAGAATACTTTTTTATTGATTATATACATTACATATTATTTACATTGTTTACATCTGTCTATAAGTCTCCATACATTATAAACATCTATTTAAGCATTTCCTCACACTCTTTTATCCACAACCAAAATATTTTCTCCAAAATCTTTGACAATTACTCTGTCCATTTTCTTCACTTCCTCCTGTTTTTGTGTACCATAATAACCAAATTCTATTATGCCCATATTTATTTGTTCAAATTTTAACAAACTTTTTACCCTCTTATCTTTACATCTTTCTTTCCACAAAGTATTAACTCTTTCACATTTCAAACACACGTTTAGTCGTCTCAAACTCTCCAAATTTATTACATATTCTGTCTTGCATTCTTTTTTGTAAGGCATATTTGCCTTAACCGTCAATTTTCTAATAGACACTCTCCATAAAATAATCATTGCATTTTTTACATTTTTACAGTTATTATATCTCATCATTATGGCTTTTTTCTTATCTATTTCTAAATCTTTCCATGGATCAGTGCAATAAAATGCTTTCATAATACTTAAGTACCATTCATTCCCCTTCCATTTTTCTCACATATATTCTGTTTTCTTTTACATAACACAATTTTATTGTTCTGGTACTCTTTCATTTCATCATTCACAATGCTTTTACTTCATTTTTAAACTTCCTAGCCTTCCCACAATTCTTTGTATTTATAATATAGTATAATTTCTATCAAGTTTTTATTTTCCTTCATAATTCCTTTTAATACCTTGTATAAAATTAAAAATGCTGCATGTACTTTTGGGTTTATTAAACCCACGCCTCCTTGCTCTTTCATATATATAGAATCCCTCTCTTGACTGGATTCAGTCTAGAGTCCCATATAAGAGAAAATATAATTATTGTTAATTCCTTTTCATACTTAATAGGAATCATATAGAACATAAGTGCTGCTGTAGCGTTGTCGCTTCACACTAAGACGTCCTGTTCGATTCTGAGCTAGAACGTTTTCTGTGTGGAGACATGCGTGAATGGGGGTACCATCGTTGAAGTTTGTGCATCAGAGCTGGCAACTCGGGGTGTAAAAATCTAATGCCAATCATTAGCGGACCGGAGTTCCGCTGTGGCGACCCCTAACCGGGAAAAGCCGAAAAGACACAACAACAACCATGGTTTTCAACAACTGTGCTTTTTTCTATAGGAAAATGTATATGATTTCCAAAAACTAGTCCTATCCTTTACTACTTTTGAGTACATTATCCCATTGCTGTTGTCTTTATTCATTCCTTTCAAGTATTATTCCTAATATAGCTATATATTTTTCAATGAACTCAATACCTCCTATCATACCTTCAAAACCAAATCCTTTACTGTTCTCCTTTTTTATACTTAAACTGATTTTTTTAATTTGTATTTAATTTTTCATTTACTTTTCCATCCATACTTTATTTCCGACAATTAATACAATGTCATCCACATAATTATACATTATTGGCATTTGTACTTCCTTCATCATTTTGTATCCAGCGCTACTTGACATTGCATTCATTTCTGTCACTATTACATTCATAACTAATGAGAAAATTACACAGCTGGGCAGCCCTGCTTTATTCCCCATTCTATTTTTATTTTTTCCCCAATCCAACCATTTACATTTAGTTTCACGTAGTCCCTTTCATAAACAGATTTTATTACTTGTAATATTTTATGCTTACATTATATGTGTGCAAAAATTCTGATAATGATTTATATTGAATAGTATCATATGCTTTACTTGTATCCCATATCATAACCTTCACTTCTACATTTTTATTTATGATATCAGCAGTTATTTCTCTTATTATCCAGAATAACTACCAAACTCTTAGGTGTAATAATTGACCACACCCTTAACTTTGACTCGCATATTAACTCTACTATTAAACAGTAAACAGAAAACGTGGTTCTCTGTATAGGATAAAACCTTTCCTTACCCCTGAAGCCAGAACTACCATTGCCCATACCCATCTGATCTCTACCCACCTCTATGCCTCTCCCATTTATACTAATCTTTCCAAAAGCAACCTTAATAAGCTGGCAACCTCCTATAACAACATTGCCAGATTTGCTACTGGCTTCCCATTTAGAACTCACCATTGTCTAAATCTCAAACAACTAGGATGGCTAGAACTGCAAAACCAGCTGGAATTTCAACAACTCACCATCACCCATAAGATTTTGTACCATCCTAGTAATACTCCTATTCTCTGTAGCCTTATCTCCCCCTACATAAATCTTACTACCCTTTGCTCGGTAAATAAATTACTGGTTACTATCCAGAAATCCCACAATAAAGCAAGTGATTCTCTTTTCTCGATCTCTGTGGGGAAGATTTGGAACAGGCTTCCTAGCAAACTTGCATCACTGTCATAATTACCACTCTTCAAAATGCAACTAAAATTCTCCTAAAAACACAGTGGCTATGCCCATGTACTAACCCTGACTAACACTCCCCCGGTACAGCATTACTGTATACCTCTCACTCAAAACCCATAAAGTGGGATTAGTAATCCTTCCCTTACTCCCAATTTAGTCTAGTATTCTTGGGGAAATATCACTGAGTACGTACTTTGTATACAGATGTAATATTTGTATAAGTCTATATATGCAAACTTTTCTTATTTTTTTAAGTGTTATATTTTTTAAACAACATTAATACTTCATTTCAATCTGTACTTCTTTCCTAACCAACTTTATGATGCACGTCAAACCCTTTACCGTGCAACTAGTACTGTATTGATTTATTAAACTCTGTAGTCAATTTCTGTAAAGTTAAGTTCTTTGATGAAAATTTCCATCAACAAAATGTATTTAAACATTTTGTAGTTTTTTAGTTTTGCTATCCTATTTTATTAACTTAATTTGGAGTTTATCCCCCCGGGCCTCTACTGAAAATGGACATGTATCCAGTTGGACTAGCCTGGTCAACAAATGTAAAATAAATAAATAAATAAAATACATAACTCCTGAGTCCTTTTCCTTTTCTTCCAAATACATTTTGGTCATATATTTTGTCCATTTTTTGTAACCTTTTTGTTATTATTCTCATAAATAATTATAATCCGTATTATTCAATGTTATGGATCTCCAATTTTTTAACTCCTCTTTATTTCTTTTTTAAATATAAATTTTATAACTCCTGCACATATCTCTTTCTCTTTAATTCCAGTTTCTAACCATTCATTCATAACTTCTATAAAAATTATTTATGTCACACTTTCATTTCTTTATACATACCATATTGAATTCCATCCAGTCCTGTTGCAGAATTCATGTTAATATCTTGTAGAATTTCGTTCAGTTCTTTCACGGTTATTTTTTGCTCTAACTACTCATTATCTTCCTTAATTAATTTTTCACCTTTATAAATTTGTTCTGTGTTTTCTTCTTATTCTGTGTTTTCTTTTTTAACAAAGAATTCCAATACATATTGGGTGGTGCAGTGGTGCAGCGGTTAACGTTATTGCCTCACAGCAAGAGGTTCTCCAGTTTGATTCTCGGCTGGGGTGCCTTCTGTGCGGAGTTGCATGTTCTCCCTGCGTTCATTTGGGTTTTCTTTGGGTACTCCGTTTTCCTCCCACAATCCAAAGACATGCATCTGGAGCATTTCTCCTCTGGCCTCCACTGAAAATAGGCTCTATCCTAGTCAGACTTTCTCGGTCAACAAATGTTAAATAAATAAAAATAAAATAAAATATTCTTTAATTATTTCTGTATTCCTTATTGCTGTCTTATTTGCTTACCTTCCTTATTTTATAATTCTGTTATTATTTTTCCTTCTTTTATTATTTTACTCAAATATGGTGCAACTTCTTTTTTTCCTTATAAACAATATTTTTGCTTATATAACAAGTTGTTAATTTTAATTTTGATTCATTTTATATGTTTCTCTTTCTTTCTCATGAAAGGAATTTTTCTTATCTAATATGTCTGTAAATGTTTCATAGGTTCATAGGTTCATAGGTTTATACTAGGCTATCTGCCCTAAGGCATTTATAAGCCTAGCCCAAAGTTTTGTGGCTTACGCCACCCCTTATATGAAAAAATACTGTACCCATTAGTTTGTTGTGCCTCTGTCCAGCAGTGACACAGAGATGATTCCCAGGTAAACCTACGATCTCCCATCCACAGGTCAAGATTTCTCTTGAACAGAGCCAGCGAGGTGCTCTGCCTCACATGGACCGGGATTTTATTCCACAGCATAGGGAGTCTCTGAGTGATAAATCTATCCCTCCAGCACGTCCTATTTATATCCGTGCTAAAGTTTAAGTCACTTGCTCTAGTGGTTTTGGTGGATTTGGATTTTTTGAGGTGGAGCATGTCCATTAATTCCGGGTTGGACATGGCCTTGTATGTCAGGCACATGTCACCTCTGAGCAGATGGTATGCGACTGAATAGAGCTGGAGTTTCTTCAATCTGGCAGCATATGACAGATTTTGGAGTCCCTTTTGGTGAGGAACTTTTGGGGTCTCTCCAATTGCTGCAGATGTCGGGTGAGATACATCCCGAATGGGGAATTGTACTCGATCATTGGTCTGTTAAGTGAAGAGTACAGGGGAACAATGACCTCACTAGATCTGGATGTGAATCCCTTCATGATCAGGTGGGCAATGTAGAAGGCCTTTCTAACCACTTTAGCAACGTGAGTGTCAAAAGAAAGGCCACTGTCAACCTGGGTCCCCAGGTCCCTGATAACCTCTTCTGTGCTTAGTGGATTGCCACCTATATGGTAGCTTGGGTTACCTTGTTTTTCCCGAAGGGTATGACTATACATTTTGGCGTTTAACTTCAGGCCTTGGCTCTGGCACCAGCTATCTGTTTCTGTGAGTCCCTTCTGAAGGATATCTGTGTCCGATGCACTTTCCACTATGGCCAGTTTGCAGTCGTCTGCAAACGTTGTCAGCCAAAGTCCTCCCATGTTGGCCTGTACTTCTGAGAAGTAGATGCCGAACAATAGGGGCCAAGGACCGAGCCCTGTGGGACACCACTTGTGACTGGCTTGGAGTCTGACATAGCGCCAGCAACTCTAACCCTGTGGGTTCTGTCCTTAAGCCAGTTTGCAACCCATCTTGTGACATATGGGTTTACATTTAAGCTGGTAGTTTTTCTACAATACCCGAGTGGGTATTGTGTCAAAAGCCTTGTAAGGTCAAGGTAGGCTGTATGGACTGCCTTTCCCTCATCAATGGCCTTGGTGACTGTTTCGAAGAAGTCGACCAAGTTCAAAAGGCATGATCTGCCCTTGATGAAGCCAAACTGGGTCGGGTCCAATGTCTGCAAGTCCCCTATATCTTTGTTTATGAGCTCCATTATGATCCTCTCCATAGCTTTGCAGACTAGACTTGTTAAGCTTATGGGGCGGTAATTACCAGGGTCCGTAGAGGCACCGCTTTGTGGAGTGGGACCACAGTTGCCGTACGCCACTCCTTGGGCACGTATCCTGTGGTAAGGCTGATATTAAACAGCTGCCTTATGTGCGGGTTTAATTCCTCATTTAGCTCGTGTAGCACACAGCCGGGGACACCATCCGGTCCCATTGATGCTGTGTTTTTAGCTTTAGAGAGAGCAGCTTTCACCTGCACATTTGAGATGTCTGGGAGGCTACACTCCGCTGGGATAGTTATCTCTCCTTTAGGGGGGGAGAGGCTTATAGCTGTCTTTTTCTTTTCTTATTTTCATCCTTATACATTCTAAAAACACTTTTTTGTATTTCTCTTTAAAATTAAGCCACCAAACAGTCCAGTTCTCATAAAATTCATTCATATTCATATGATTTTTCCATAATTTCACAAGTTCTTTTTTCTCTTCTAAATCTAATTCATTTTCATTAATTCTCTTTATTCATTTTCCTGTTCTTATGTATTCTTCATTCTGCTGTACTTTAACCCATATAGTGACATGGTCTTAGAATCCACCATACTTAATTCCTTTTTTTATAACTTTTAAACTATCAGATATTAAAAACTAATCAATTTTTGACCTAATCTCATTTCTTTTATAGGTCCAGTGGTTATTCTCCCATGCACTTAACTTCACACTTCTCACAATTTCTTTAACCATTTTAACATCACAATTGCTCTTATTTTTTCTTAAATTACAGTTAAAATCACCCACCACTATAATGTCCATATTTACACAAACATATTCAAGAATATTTTTAAACATAATTTTTCTCTCTCTTTTTTTGTTACATATGCATATAAAGCTATAATTCTGTACACATATTTTTTCCATCTCAAGTCTATTACTGTAATTCATCCTAGTTCCACTATGGTTACATCTAATATTTTAATGCTTTTTTGACATAATATACATATGCCTGGGCACATTTCTTTCTCCATGTTCCAAACTACAGCACCATTCCAAAGTTTTTCAGTTTATGTTCTTCCTTCCCCTGTTAATAATCTGATATTTTCTAAAACAATATTATGTGCATCTACTGCAGCACACCACTGTAACATACCTATTCTCCTTTTAGGATTGTTGATACTGTTCACATTTAAAGCTAATATTTTCAGCTTTGAAGAACAGTTAGTATATTAAAGTATTTATCCCTTTCCTTTCTTATTTTCTCTAAGCATTATCTTTTTCAATTTTGTTTTACTTTCTTTAACTCTTTTCCCTATCAAATTATTTTTATTTCTTACTGTGTGCAGTCAGATTCTTCCACACTTGTCTCTTCTGTTTCTCCTTCCTTCCTTTAACTTCATATATAGCCTCATTATTAGTTTGTGTATCTCCTTCCTTTCTTTAATTCATGTATAGCCTCGTTATTAGTTCATGTATCTCCTTCCTTTCTTTAATTCATGTATAGCCTCGTTATTAGTTTGTGTATCTCCTTCTTTCCTTTAATTCATGTATAGCCTCGTTATTAGTTTGTGTATCTCCTTCCTTCCTTTAATTCATGTATAGCCTTGTTATTAGTTTGTGTATCTCCTTCCTATCTTTAATTCATGTATAGCCTCGTTATTAGTTCGTGTATCTCCTTCCTTTCTTTAATTCATGTATAGCCTCGTTATTAGTTCGTGTATCTCCTTCCTTTCTTTAATTCATGTATAGCCTCGTTATTAGTTCGTGTATCTCCTTCCTTTCTTTAATTCATGTATAGCCTTGTTATTAGTTCGTGTATCTCCTTCCTTTCTTTAATTCATGTATAGCCTCGTTATTAGTTCATGTATCTCCTTCCTTTCTTTAATTCGTGTATAGCCTCATTATTAGTTTGTGTATCTCCTTCCTTTCTTTAATTCATGTATAGCCTTATCAGTTCGTGTATCTCCTTCATTCTTTAATTCACGTATAGCCTCGTTATTAGTTCGTGTATCTCCTTCATTCTTTAATTCATGTATAGCCTCGTTATTAGTTCGTGTATCTCCTTCATTCTTTAATTCATGTATAGCCTTGTTATTAGTTTGTGTATCTCCTTCCTTTCTTTAATTCACGTATAGCCTCATTATTAGTTCGTGTATCTCCTTCCTTTCTTTAATTCATGTATAGCCTCATTATTAGTTCGTGTATCTCCTTCCTTTCTTTAATTCACGTATAGCCTCATTATTAGTTTGTGTATCTCCTTCCTTTCTTTAATTCACGTATAGCCTCATTATTAGTTTGTGTATCTCCTTCCTTTCTTTAATTTACGTATAGCCTCGTTATTAGTTCGTGTATCTCCTTCTTTTCTTTAATTCACGTATAGCCTCGTTATTAGTTCGTGTATCTCCTTCCTTTCTTTAATTTACGTATAGCCTCGTTATTAGTTCGTGTATCTCCTTCCTTTCTTTAATTCATGTATAGCCTCGTTATTAGTTTGTGTATTTCCTTCCTTCCTTTAATTCATGTATAGCCTTGTTATTAGTTCATGTATCACCTTCCTTTATTTAATTCATGTATAGCCTCGTTATTAGTTCGTGTATCACCTTCCTTTATTTAATTCATGTATAGCCTCATTATTAGTTCGTGTATCTCCTTCCTTTCTTTAATTCATGTATAGCCTCGTTATTAGTTCGTGTATCTCCTTCCTTTCTTTAATTCATGTATAGCCTCGTTATTAGTTCGTGTATCTCCTTCCTTTCTTTAATTCATGTATAGCCTTGTTATTAGTTCGTGTATCTCCTTCCTTTCTTTAATTCATGTATAGCCTCGTTATTAGTTCATGTATCTCCTTCCTTTCTTTAATTCGTGTATAGCCTCATTATTAGTTTGTGTATCTCCTTCCTTTCTTTAATTCATGTATAGCCTTGTTATTAGTTCGTGTATCTCCTTCATTCTTTAATTCACGTATAGCCTCGTTATTAGTTCGTGAATCTCCTTCATTCTTTAATTCATGTATAGCCTCGTTATTAGTTCGTGTATCTCCTTCATTCTTTAATTCATGTATAGCCTTGTTATTAGTTCGTGTATCTCCTTCCTTTCTTTAATTCACGTATAGCCTCATTATTAGTTCGTGTATCTCCTTCCTTTCTTTAATTCACGTATAGCCTCATTATTAGTTCGTGTATCTCCTTCCTTTCTTTAATTCACGTATAGCCTCATTATTAGTTTGTGTATCTCCTTCCTTTCTTTAATTTACTGTAGATATCGTAGAAAAACCTCAGGACACACCACGAGAAGGTAAAATCCAATTTATTCAATGGACATAGAACAATAAAAAAGTAAAAAAGATAAGCGCTTTCACGTGCTGAAAAACGCACGCTTCATCAGATCTCACTCAATGCCATAAAGTGCTTCACTTTTAAACTAACTTAAAACCAATAGCAACCCAAAACCAATCAAGGTATAATTAATCATTGTGGCAGCTGTACTTAATCAGTTCCCCTTTTTTTCTTCAACCAAGTATTTTACCCCTGTGATCCACATACACGCCGCAGCACAGAAACATCAGGTTGCAACAAATGCCAATATATCATAACAAATATAAAATATTTACGACATAAAAAATGTGTGACTTAAAAACACAACAATTGTTTTCTATTTCTAATTAATAATTATTAGAAAGCTAAATTCATTCATCACAACATGACTATCAGAACTTATGATTTCATAGAAATATAAAAAGCTCTGTACAATCGCTTGGAGCTATATAAATATGGCATATCATAAATCTCGTACAAATACCAAGTAATGCATACATCATATAACTTTGCTTGATTAAAATTAACTACAGAGACCAAGCATGCCTTGACAGAAATTGATCACTCATATAGAAAACTTCACTAACAAACTTCTCTGGTCAACAATTACGGAAGTCTGCATGGGTGCCTTTAAACAATACTGGCTGAACCAGCAGAATCAGTAATTTTAAGAACACTCTTCTAATACAGACCAAAACTCTGAATGAAAAATACTGTTACAGCTAGCATCTAAAGAATGTATGTAATCACTTCACGTTACTAGCGAATCCTTGCTTTAAGGACGCATCCATATAATCACTATCGAAGCCTGCCAGTCCGGACAAAAAAATATATACCTGGGGATTTGTAAAAGGTTTAAAGTGTCTAATAAAATGAACAAAATGTTCATTTTCAAACTTCACTTGAACTCAACCAAGTTGAAAAAATGTCAAAATGTCAAAGTCAAGTTCTAAACCAGGATTCGCTCAAACAAAAATTAATATATACAAACACTAATGTGTTGCATAATACAGCCCTGCTGGATGTCTCCAACGAAGGGCTAAAATCATGCTTAGCTAACTCAATTCAAATCAATAATTCATCTATAATGTTGATCCATATAGTTCGAGCTGCAACAACTGCCAATTGATAGCATAAAAATAACCATATAAGGCACATTATGAGCAATAAAGTTCTATAAAGTAACAAAGCAATCAATGCAAACTGATCAACTCAACTATTTATCTTATAATATTGTTTATAAAAACAACTGAGTGTAAATTCTAAACACTCAGAATAAAGTTATCTGTCAGACAAGATAGGCTTCAACGATATGTAATTATTGATGCCTGGCTCAATATGGGCACCTGTTTTAAAGATCCACTCTAATTCTAATTTAGCTAACTGATTAGAGTTATCACCCAGCCTTCCACTTCTCTTTAAGGTTTGTAACACCCTGAACTTAAAAACATGTTCTGGATGTATTCCTATATGTCTAGCTAAAGCATTGGACTCTTTATTTTTCCGTATATCATAACTATGATTATATATACGTTCTCTCAGCTTTCGAGTTGTTAAACCTATATAAAATGCTGGACAATGTTGACAGTTGGCCATATAAATCAAATTGCTAGTATTACAATCATAGTATGCCCTAGGTTCGAATTCAAAAATCCCATTCATATGTGTGAAACCCTGAATGGAGGTTATCCATTTGCACATATTGCAATTGGTGCAGGGAAAGGTACCTGCTTTATTGTGTAAATTATGTTTATCTATCTCATTGAAATTCTTGGAGAATATCATTTTGAGGTTATCACAAGTACGAAAAATAAAATGGGGTTTCATACCAACTAAAGTTTTGATCTCTTCAGTGGCTGTCAAAATGTTCCAGTGTTTAGACACTATCTTTCTAATCTGCTCACTATCATTAGTATATTTCATCATGTAAGAAAGTCTATTCTTATTGAATGTACCTTTCATCTGAATTGAGCCTCTATTGGAAAAATGACTATGTGTCACATTATTGGTATTATCTACATGAATCTGAGTATTCAATAAATGAGGATATAAAGTTCTCTGTCTTATCTCATTAACCATGATATTATCATAGCCTCTAGCTAAAAATATCTTAGTCATATTATCCGCTTCCTCTTCCAAAATAGTGGGATGCTGTATAATTCTTTGCAACCTAGTAAATTGGGCTTTCACTATACCAGGATAAACATGCCTGGGATGCATGCTACTGGACTCAAGAATGCTGTTCCTCCAGCATTCTTTCCTATAGAGTCCAGTTTGAATTTTGCCTTCATTATCTTTGTATAGATGAACATCTAAGAAATTAATTTGTTCCTCAGACTGTTGTAAGGTGAACTTCAAAAAGTCTGTGGTAGAGTGTAGGTAATGAACAAAAAGGCTCAACTCTTCAGTAGTGCCTCTCCAAAATATCAGGATGTCATCTACAAATCTTCTATATAGGCATATTTTATCCATCCAATCATTATTGAACAAACAATGTGTTTCCCAAGAGTGTAATACCAAATTGGCATACGAATTCGCGCATGGGGTGCCCATGGCCACACCCCATGTCTGTAAATAATACTTCTTATTAAAGGTGAACACATTGTTGCTAAGTATTGTATCAAGTAGATGGCCTACTAGTATCTGCCTATCATTAGAGAAGCCACTCGCACTCACCATGACTTCTCGTATAGCTTGCAACCCGTATGCATTAGGAATGCAAGTAAACAAATTACATACATCCAGGGTGACTAATAAAAAAGGATCTCTAAAGTTGTCCTGTATATTGAACATCTGGATGTCATGTAGTAAATTTTGTGTATCTTTCAGTACTGTGGCTACTCGGTCTACCATGGGTCTTAGTAACTTTTCAATAAAAATTGAAATGTTATAAGTGGCCCATTTTCTCCCAGATACAATGGGACGCATAGGAATAGGTCTAATTCCCTTGTGGACCTTCGGTAAACCTTTCAAAGATGGTATCAATGGTTCATCTATATTCAAATAATCAAACATTTCAAAACTCAATTGTCTACCCATAAGTAAATCGTACAGGTCTGAATGAATATTCCCAATAATGATCCGTACTTGTTCAAGTGTGATTACCTTATAACTATCATTCAACAAAGATTGTTCCATGTTCATAATATATTCTTGTTTATCCATTACTACAACACCCCCTCCTTTATCAGCTGTAGTAATAATTATGCTGGGGTGTTGACTAAGCATTTTCAACGACTGATGTTCTGCCCTATTTAGGTTGCAAAATTTATTCTTAACACATTTAGAAGCATAAAACATGTAGAAATCACTCTCACACGATTTCACAAAACATTCCACCATGTGTGGAAGAGGAGGACAAAACACACTTTTACGTTTAAATTCAAGTGTCATGCTATTCTTGTCATATTGATCTATAGAGTCAGTATTGCCAAAGTATAATTTGAGCGCTATCTTCCTTGCAAACATACGTAGGTCTACCAAAGTTTCTGTGGTTGTACTGGATTGTGACGGTATATAACTCAGTCCACGATTCAGTAACGCACAGTCAGATGGTGTAAGATGTACACTGGAATTCTTTATAAAAATTCTTTAATTTACGTATAGCCTCGTTATTAGTTCGTGTATCTCCTTCTTTTCTTTAATTCACGTATAGCCTCGTTATTAGTTCGTGTATCTCCTTCCTTTCTTTAATTTACGTATAGCCTCGTTATTAGTTCGTGTATCTCCTTCCTTTCTTTAATTCATGTATAGCCTCGTTATTAGTTTGTGTATCTCCTTCCTTCCTTTAATTCATGTATAGCCTCGTCATTAGTTCGTGTATCACCTTCATTTAATTCATGTATAGCCTCGTTATTAGTTCATGTATCACCTTCCTTTATTTAATTCATGTATAGCCTCGTTATTAGTTCGTGTATAACACGTTCTGTCTCTTTATCTGGTGTAACTTCATTTTTATTTTCATTTTCTTGCACATTCTTTTCACATTCTAGCCATGAGTATTGCAACATTTTTGTGCTTTGTATCACATTTTTTGTATTATTTCATTTTGCCACATAAATGACATCTTTTTTGTCACATTCATTGATTAAATCATCATTTTATCCAGAAAAATAACACGTTTTTGGTTGACCTTGTATTTCACAAAACCTCCATTACCAAGAACATTAGTAATACTAGATATGCATAACATTATCATTTTCCATTTTCAGTTTTACTCCACATTCCCATCCCCCAGTCCACAGTCCTCTTTCATCATATATTTTTGCAGTGTCCATCACTTCTTTACATATTGTTAACAAATGTTCTTTCAGTTCTTTTGCTTCAACTTCAGTTTTAAACTAGATCAGTATTCTTTTTGTGTTTGTCTGTAAAAAACTTGCACCACATATTCTGAGCATGGATAAATAGTTTTCTTTTGTTCATGTGCACTTAAATAATTTTCCATTACCTGCCCAGTCTCAAATATCAAGTCACAAAAAGTCTCTTTATTAATTAAAATGAATGCTCTTACCTCTTTTGCTTTGACACCAAAGGTGCTATGACAGAGTCCCAAACCTCATACCTGTCCAAACTTTCTTCTTTTTTACAGCTCACACGTACTGTGTACTTCTTTTTTGTTTCTTTTATTTCTTCTTTGTTCCTTCCCCAACAATGTGTGCATTAGTTTTTGTCTCTTGAACTTTTTCTGGCATAGACTCTTCTTCTCCTTTTTCTTCTTCTATTTTCTGCATGATGTTACTCCGTGAAATTGCCGTTCCACTTTCTGGCTCACTTTGGTTTACCACTTCTTCCAAATAATCATCCTACAACCCCCCCCCCGATTAGGGAGTTGTAGTTATGCATTTTTCAGAGGTAACTGTCTCTCCTTAAAGCAATTTCCTCTGAAAGTTTTCCTCTGAATCTATCTCTGTTACAGCTACAACCTCCTTTTCCTCCAGTGTCACTGTTTTTCTGCACCCACAGCATCAGAAAAAACTTCTGGTAGCGATTCTACCATTTCAGCTTCATTTTCAGTGAAAGCTGAATCAGCCATGTTTTCTCCCTGTTCCTCCTGGCTGCCTCCGCACCCGGACAGGAGACAGGAAATCAAGATGTATGGCACACAAAGCCTTCCCATGACTACCAAGAGAAGGTGAAGTTATGCTATAGCCACATTTCTCCTTTTACTAAAATGCCACCCTGGGTCTCCCCTGATAAGAGGCCACTAGCCTAGTGGGAATAACCTGATCAAAAAAGGATAAATAAGTTGACATGGTTACACTCTGATATAGAAGACTACAACATTTGCTTATGTTATAATATGTGGTGGAGTTTAGTTTGTAAAACATTAAACTGTGATTTTGTTTCCTGTTGGGGAAATATGTATATTTTTTATTTTTTTTTTCTATTTATGTTGTAAACCATACAGTAATGTTTTTTGACTTTTGTGAAGCTATTTCTAGGTATGGTTGTAATCAGAGGACATACATTGTATGAATGAAAAACAAACATAAAGCATATTTGAAGGGTATCCAGCCCCTCTGTATCCTCATATGCACCAAACTTTATATATGCCAACTTCATGGTCAAACAACCAAGAAGACAGGTGAAATCTCCCAAAAGAGGGAAATCATTGTGGGTGCACACTAAGAAAAAGAACCAGTGTTAGTTTCCTGTGGAAAGCAGCAGTTGGAGTTAAACTTTGCTGAAACAAACTGTAAGAGGGTACACCTTCTACAATTTAATTTTGACAAAGTATAGGGAAGTCACAGTTCTAAAATGTCAAACTGATTTTTGAAGTTGGAAACATTAATGTGGTCAGAGTTTAAAAAAATCTTGATTATGTATCTTATCTTACAGACTAATTTGGTCTGCAGTACATCAGACTCTTATTTTTCCCTGTAAGGAAGCATGCATGTTTTTGTATATATTCACTGATGCAGTGAGACAGAGGCTTCCTTATTATATCTGTATACCACATAGCATGGGTAGAGATGTATTCTGTAAGGTACCAGACTGTGATTTCCCCCAGTGGAGAAGTAGATTTATTTTGTACTGTATTTACTGCTGCTGCTGTGAAACCAAGGCTTCCTGATTTTATCCTGTATGTTATACAGTACTGAGGCATTTAATCTGTAAGACATCAAACAAAGATTTTTTTCCTCTGAGTTTGGAAAAAGATTATGTTTCCTTAATTTATTTTATCATTTTTTTTTTAATCAAAAGAATTTTTTGTGACATCAGCAACTTTAAACTGAGATGTTTCTGAGGCCAGTGTTGTGGAAGAAGTATGCGTAGACTGTGACGTTCTTTGAAGATGCAGTTAGTCAGTCATAGATCTAGTGTTATCTTTTCATCTGTCTCAACATATGGGTTCCTCGGATCCAACATTGCCAACTTTTTAGATTCTCAGATTCAGGGCTTGGGCTCATCTCCTCTACCCATAATTCCTTTCTGTGTATACGTTACCTCAGATCTTGCCTGCTGCTCATTAGGTTCAGACATGATCCATTGGCCCAGTGTTTCGCTAGTCTTTAAAGATAAGTTACAATATTTTCATCTTCAAAAACCAAATATTTTTCAGCATCCTTTGGCTTTTCTTGTTCTACTTTGTAGTAGTAGTGCTTTCTAGTAATACTTTCTTAATTCTTATCTTGCAAGTATATCTTCCTGCCCTTTTAGCTCCCCTCTAACAAAAAATAAGGCTTTTTCTCTAGGATTACCACCGATTTGCTGATATTGTTGTCATTATTGGTGTGAGCGTATGTTGTTTTTTGGCACCATGAGTGACAAAGCTTTGGAGTTCAAAAAATTCTCTGCATATGGGCACATGATCCCCCCCCCAGGATCCACAATCTTTGTGTGTATTGCTTAGAAGTGGGTCATCTTGATGTTGGAAGTGAGTTGTGTGCCACCTTTGGTGCTAGGACTCTTATTGATCGATGGAATAAACTGGTCTCCTTGCCACAGTGGGTGAAACTACCTCTTCTGGTACTTCTTCTTCTTCCCCTTATAATAAGCATGGAGATAAAGGCTTCTAAAGACACAAATGAATAAAAGGGGAAGGAACAGAGAGTGGCAAATAAAACAAGATGAAGAGCAAAGATAAAGAAAGGTTTCAAAAAAGATCCCCTGAACCATTGGATCCATTTAGCCTGACTCCAAAATCTCAGAATTTATTGGACACAGTTATTGTCCTAAAGCTGGTACAAATCTGACCCCCTCCCTTCCAAGATTCTGTCGGTGCTGGCTAGCCATCGACTCTGTTCCCCTAGATGCTGGACAGATTGACACATTGGTACTTCAGGCTGCTCTCAGTGGCATTTTTGCTGATGTCACCAGGATGATGCATAATTTTCTTCGGACCCAAATCCAGATGGGGGGGTCCTTCCATCACCTCCCCCATGAGAGTACAGGGCCTGACCTTTACAACCCCACTCCTAGTATCTCCTCTGGTCTAAACTTCTGTTCTGGTGGCGACCGTCTCCCATGGGATGTTCTCGTCAGAGACGATATCTTGGACTACTTCAGCTCAGGCTGTTTCCCTTACCCACTTGATATACACACAGTGTTGAATATTGAAGGTTCTCGGGGCCAAAAGGTCAGAGCCAATGTCTGGCAATCTGGATCAAATTCATGGCTGTCAGAGCCATTCTTTTCCTTTGGTGCTTCAGCTCTAGATAGCTAGGCTCAGATGTATGCCTCTGAGCCAAGTCAGGGTGGATCTTCAGAGTTTCCCTTATTGGGCTTATTGGATCCTAGAGGTTCTTCCTTGGCTCTGATCTTGATCTCAACTTTAGCATTCAAAGCCTTTGAAAGAGTAGTCTCCAGATCCAGAGAGGAGATCTCCCATTGTCACGCAACCATATCCAGATCCCCTCTGGATTCTGCGGCTTGTCTTCTGGTTATCCTGTTAAACAAGGACACCCAGTTCCCTTGAACTTCTGGGATTCTCACCAGGCAAGTTCCCTTTCCATTTACACACCATCCCTTGAGTTTATCATTAGGGAAGAGTATATTAAGTGGTCTTGTAAAAGAAGACATCTGGATCTCCCCAGGAGTCTCTCATGGAAGATACCAAATTTAAGGTAGGGGAGAGTTTCCCCAAATCTCCCTTGGATGATGTCTGGTTTGGAGACATACTAGAACTGATGAAACAATGAGGGAGTGGTTCCACTGATGCTCCCTCCCAAGAGGAGTCAGTATTCCTTGAGGCTGGCCCATCTACTTCCTAGGGAGTGTCTCCTGCTGATGAGCTCATTGATTTGGTCTCACGGCTAGCATGGAAGAGACTTGATATGATGGAGATGATACCATGTAAGCCCAACAAAATTCTAGTTTCCTCTAAGTGTAGGCCTCATTGGAGAAAGGGTCCTGTAGTAGCTGCCATCATGGTGGTGACAGCACCAAAAAGGAGCTGTCCATAAGAGAGCACCTTTATCAATTATCCATTCCCCTGTTGGGGAGTCCAGAGCTTTGGACCAATTTAGAAAATGGACTTATCCTTCAGAGATGTTTGCTTTAAATGCACTTAGTTACCTAGTTCAGATGACACAATTCAAGATAGACTTGATGAAGGAGCTTTCCAAGTTCCTCTTTGGTACCTTGCCTACTAATATACAAGAGACTATGGAGTCACAGCTAATTACCATCTGGTCCATGTCTAATGAGTTAATGTGCCTGCTGTCAAATGTAGTTAATGACAGTTTGAGAGCTGTGGTCACCAGCATTGCTATTCACTGGCATGCCTAGATATATCTTTACAACTTTCCAGAAAGCTTCAAGATGTCCTTTGTAAATGCCCATTTCACTGACTCCACCCTGTTTGGCCCCAAACTTAAAGAATTGCTAACTAGAAGTGAACAGGAGGGCAAAACTGTCTGCCATTGGCATCCAATTTTCCACCCTCAAAGGACTTTTTCCAGGAACCAAAAGGGTGGAGAGAGGTTGTGGTTTTGCAAATCCTAGAGTTTTGTCCCAGATTTTTCTGGTGACAAATGCCTCCCCTCCCTGGAGCACAGGTTTAAGTAACTTTAACAGACATCACCCCTGCGGCAGAGGTAGTCTAAAAATCAACAATTTCAGGGTTCCTTTACCAAGAAATCCTTCTAGTGTTCCTGAACTACCACAGTCTGGAGGCAGTCTGGGTGCTTATCTCTGCAGCCTCAAGCCTGGTTAGCCATCACACAGGATTCGTGGATACAGAATGCTATAACCAGAGACTACAGTATTCTCTTTGTTTCACATGCACCAAACAAAGTAAAACTTCCCAATGTTCTCTCCCATTCAAAAGAAGACAGCAGCTGCAGAGATTACAGAAGTACTAGAAAAATGAATCTTCCAGGAGGTCCCACCAGACCAACAAGGATCTGGAGTCTACTCAAGGTTCTTTTTGATTCTGAAAAGCACTAGTTACTACTACTAGCTTGATAGACCTTTAGGATTCCTACTATAGCATCCAATTAGAAAGGCAGTTTGTAAGGTTCCTCCACTTTCAGCTGGGAGCCAGTCACTTCCAGTTCAGGGCAGTGCTATTTGGTCTCTCCACAGTTCCCAGGGTGTCCACCAAGTGCATGGAAGTAGTTGCAGTGCATCACAGGAAGTAGTTGCAGTGCATCACAGGAAGTAGTTGCAGTGCATCACAGGCTGCAGAGGTTTGGGTGTTCCCTTGCGTAGATGATAGGCTCTTCACTCCCTCAACAAGGGACCTACTTGTTCAAGGTAGGGACTTCTTGTCTATAACCTTTATCAACAACTAGGGATTTTGATCAACTTGAATAAAAATCAGCAGACCCCCACTTCAGACTGAAGAATTTCCATGGTGCCACCAGGACATGGTTTCTCAAATTGCCAAACTCCTGGGCTCAAGAGTACTTCCCCTACATCAGACATTATATTCATTGGTGGTTGTCTTCCCTGTTGGTGGTTCTAGGTTGCTCATTTCAAGCTCCTCAATGCCACAGTGACTATAGATGATTCCTTCTGGGGTGGGGATGGGGCATTTCAAAGGGAAGGCTGTCCAAGGAACCTGGATAATGTCAGAGGCCAAACTTCACAACAGTGTCTTGGAGAATGAGGACAGACCTCTTAGTACTGCAGGCCTTTCAGAATTCAGTGTTGTGATCTCTAGCCTGTCAGACAACATGGTAGTGGTCTGGTATATCAACAAATGAGGGGAACAAGTTCATACCCATTATGTCAAGAAGACATGAAGGCGTGACAGTGGGCGATGTCTTCTCAACTCTTTGTAGTGGTAATGCACATCCCGGGCAGTTCCAGTATTTTAGCAGACAAATTGAGCAGGTCCATTCTCCTGCCTAAGGAGGGGGTCTCTGAATCCATCAGTGGCTTCCATGATCCTCAGCCACTGGGGCCAGCTTTGCTCCAAACTATTTGAGGCCCCTCTTAACACCCAGTGCAGAAACTGCTTTGCTTTGACACTCCAAGAGGGACAGTCACCAGGGAGGAAGGTCTGCATCACACTTGGCCCCTGGGTGTCCATTACACATTTCCATCCTTTCCCTTATGACAACATTTATCCAGAAGATGAATCAGTACAAGGCAACTGTGATCCTCATTGCCCCCTATTGGCCTCATCAGGTATGGTTCCCCTTCCCTTGACCTCATTGGAGACATCCACTTTGCGGACTGGATCCACTGCCAGATCTCTTGTCTCGCCATCTGGTCAGCCTCACTGTGACAGCTCAGCCCTAAAATTAACCACTTGTTTTCTCAAATTCCAATGAGGGTCAGATGTACTAGGCTTTCTTATTATTATTATTTACTCTATATATCCAATCCTCATTACAAGAAATGGCCACCAGAAAGGTATACAAACTAAGTGGAAAAGATTTATATTTGGCCTTCCTCCAAAGGATTTGATCCTTTTTCATCTCTCTTGCCATCTATTCTGGATTTCTTAGTAGGGCTGTTTCAAAATGGAGCTATTTTTTTAGCATCAAAAATACATCTGGCAGCAATTTCTAACTTTCATATTGGAAAAAAAATTAGACCCCTACACTTATTTATTTATCTGTTTGTTTATTTATGATTTTTTAATCGGGTTAGCCCAGCTGCGCCAGAGGCCCATTTTCAGGGGAGACCCAATGAGAAAAGTTGTGATACAGTAGAATACAAACAACTCCAATACAATACAGTACAATAGACTTGGATTTTAAACTGTACATACTAACTACACATCAAAAAAAGAAAAACTATAATACAATACACTTATATTCTAAATTGTACATGCTAACTATACATCAAAATAAGAAGTGTATGGTCACATAAGGCAGAAACAGAATTAATTAACAAAGGCAAATGACGGTGAAGAAATATTCTGAAGCAAAAGCTATATACAAGTGGTGGTTACACTGAAATATAGATAAACTCTGTAAACTGATATAGATAAAAGTATAGATATTTACATAAATTCTATTTAAAAGTGAGTTGCTTCTTTGAAACTGTCTGAAACCTTTTTTGTGAGGGACTTTCCTCCTTAGACCACCACTGAGGGACCCAGTTCCTCTTTGGGACATTACTTTGTTACTTCAGACCTTGACTAGGCATTTATTTGACCCAACAGCTTCCGGGGAAGTACATTTTCTATCTTGGAATACTCTTTTCCAGGTGGCTGTTAGGTCTGCTAGGAGAATTTCGAAATTGCAAGCATTGTCATGCAAACCTCCTTATCTGATTTTCAATAAAGATAAGATTTCTCATCAGACTTATCCTAATTTCCTACCCAAAGTGGATTCTGAAGCTGTCCTTACTCAACCCATTCATTTGCCAGTTTTCTTCCCAAATGTTTCTAACAAAGGGCAATGCAACTTACATTTGCTGGATGTTTACCGTCAGTTAAGGTTTTTTTTTTTATTGTATAAAAACTTTTAGGAAGGCTGATCATTTTTTTTTGTCTCCTTTTCCAGGGTCAAATTGGGCGGTTGTGTATCAAAAACCAAACTGCTCATGTGGCTATCTGACTGTGCATCGCATCTGCATACAAAGTGAAGGCACTGCATTTACCTCACAAACCTAAAGCCCCCACTCAGCTGCAGCAATCCCAACATCTGCAGCATTCTTTGCCAGACACTAGTTGTGCTGTGGCTACTTGGTGTACAGTTCACACGTTTGTCTCCCATTACATGTTGTACCTCTATATTCTATACGTCTTTTGACTCCAGTATACTTCAAAATATCCTTCCATGAGACCACCTTGGAGATTATATTATCTGGGGACTCTGTCCCATATGTTAAGACAGATGAAAAAGACAGCACTGGATATGAATGTTATGTAGCTGCAATAAAGCTGGTTGACAGTTGCCTTCTTCCTTTCAGCTGAATCTTTACTCCCTTGGTCGCCCTTCCTGAAATTGTCACCTTCTGATCTTTAATCAACCGTACTGAGCCTGACCAGAGCCTTGTCCTCCATTGTATCCTGGCTTCTTTCCTTTATTTTTTTCTGTTTCCCTCCTATTAGTCAGTGAAGGTATGTTTAAATTACAGGTGGGAAAACTCGATCTGAGATAGTGTAGGGATAGAAGGAAATTATGGATAGGGTGTAGATCCTGAACCCTGGATTTGAGACTCTTAAAACCCACAATCAAAGAGCACATATGTTGAGCTGGCCAGAAGAAGGCAACACATATCTAGCATTACGTTACGTTTTGTTTTTCATCAGCTGATGGAATAATGCACGTGATGGAAGATTTATTCAGGGGTCGTTCAGAAGAATTTCACAACCCACTGCTGCGTCTAGTACAGGCAGTGCAGTCCCAGATGTTGCCACACATAAAACCTGATTACAAAAAACTTGCTTTTGATGTAAATTACTTACTGCACTAATCCTGCTTTGTAGATTGTCCTTACAGTGGAGTAAGTGACTTACACTGAGGGCATGTCTTTTGGAATCGGGCCCATATTGCAGTCTCATAAATTGTTCTACACTCTGGAATTAATGGCATGCAACTTAGTCAGAAAGATCAGCTCAGCTAAATAAATGTACACTTTTAGCAGTGGTTTCTTAACCCCTTGTCAGGTCAGTGATCATTCACATACAAGAGCACAGAATTCTCTTCATGTTTCAATAATCAGACTGGAAGCAGTTCTTATTCAGACCTTTCGGATAGTGGCTCTTGTATGTGTGGAAGGAAGTAGGGAATTTGAAAGTGGAGACTCCTCAGCCGCACTGCCATTTCCGTTCGATAATGAAATATCATCTTATGTCCTCCCTTGTAACCACAGAGAATTTTAGGTGTCATGAGGAGCCCTGTGAGTGCATTGGCATTCACATCTGACAGCCCTGACATTAACAGATTTCAACTTTTTGATTTATTTGTTTATCCTTGAAATCATTAGACCCAACCATATAAGGGTGGCTGTGCAGTGAACAGCACTGTCACCTCTCAGCAAGAGGTTCTCTGGTTTGTTTCTTGTCTGGGGTGCCTTATGTGCAGGATTGACCATCTACTTCCATTCCCTGCTGTTCTATTAATATCTGTGGATGGTGACAGCTGTTGACAGGGTCACCATCACCACATGAGTCTGTATAGCTCTTAACTGTCCAGATTTTCACAGAATGTCCAGATTTTTGTGTCATATTTTTGGACTGTTCCTCATAAAATTTGTGGTTTTCTAGAAACTCCTTGAGGATTGAAGTCTGCAAATAATGACAGACATTTGTGTTTCAGACTTCATTTCCTTTAGAAAATGCATGCCAATGCAAAACCAATTACTCCAACAACTTTCTAAGTTCATAAAAGCAATTTTAAAACTCTGTCCCCAATTATTTTTGGCTTTGTTCAGATTTCTTGTGCTAAGAGGTTGAGAGGTTTGGGAGTATGATGCGCATAACAGGAATGAATGAAAGCATGCACAGCAGTGAAGTAATCGTAATCAGGAATATAACTGCAATAGTTGACTTTCACAATAACAACCAATGCATAAATGTTTTAAATCTTTTCTGAAACCTACAAGAAAAGTCAACATGGTCAACCATGCTTTAAACAGTTTTATTTATTTTTTTATTTTTTTGTCAGTGCTACTGATAACACCCACTTAATGCATACCAGTTTGTTGAGGATTAAGGTTCTGAACTGTTTATGAGCTGCTTCCTGTGCTCATGGAACAGGGTTTGAGTCTCTCCACCTCCATTCATGTACACGTGTCTCTGTACAAGTCACTTAACCACATAGCGCTCCCAGAACATCCATTGAAAATTATCATAACCGCGATGTATGTATATAAAAACCAGTAGTGCCACTGGAAACGAGCCAGCAACCAGTGAAAAAACTATATGTGGTTGGTTGTAAAGATATGAATAAACATAACTTACTGTTGTAACAACTAATAAAATCTGAGAGAGGTCATCATCAAGACCTACCAAGGAAAAAAAAAAAACAACCAGTTGTTTTTTTATATACACAGGGTAATATGAGGACTTCTAATGGATGACAAACTTGTCATGATCAGCTTATCTTTAAAGAGTTTTTGTACAACTTGGTACAAATATTTATGGATTTACAACCATGTGATGCATGCAGACTTAATGCTATGCTTGATAATGATTACAATTAATTTTACGAGGGATTAATGACTTGCGATTTTCTTTACAGGATATTGGGAAGAACATGGTTTGTAATTCATTATTTTGATTGGTGCTTTACATGTGTTTAACGCGCTGATAAGCTTTTACATGCAGTGGTTAAGACAGGTTCTAAGTATGATGTGTGAGTCATGATTGGTTCAATTTTAAACGCTTTTATTGGACAATCAACTACAACTAGTAATTTACAATTAGGTATGATATTAGGGGGTGTGTCTACTGATAGTGTTTTATTTGCCGCAACTTTTTAAACAGTCTTTAATGGCTCTGAGGAATTCTGAGGGTTTAGCCATATTTAAATTATTATAAAGTATCTTTGTGGCTTTTGGATGCTCTGGTCTTTCTTTTACACATTATTTTGCATATGTACCACTTTTAGGGTGTTGTTTGGTTCATTTTTGGATTTCTGGATTTCTCTTAGCTCATTTAGTCAGTACACAAAAACTTCATGACAGTTTCCTGTAAAGCTACCGTAAGACGAGGCATTTAAATTATTGCCAGTGAATCTTTTACTCAGATTATATTCCTTCAAACATTTTATACTGGAGTATTTTTTTAATTGCACGTATTGCTAATCTATTGAGTAGGATATCGAGCACAGTGGAAAAGTATTTGGAAGTGCATATTGCTGTTCTCAGAATCATTCCAATCTTGGAGTTATTATCCATGAAGGAGGGTTATATGAGTGTAGAAGGCATTGCTTCTGTACAGAAATTATTTTTGGTGCTTTTCAAAAGGTTGGATTTAATTCATTCATTTTAGATTTAAGCAGCTGCGTTCTTCATCTAATAAGTTTACATATCAACAGTTTAATCTTGAGGAGTTATAGGGAAGCCTTCCTGATTTCTTGGCAAAAAAGCACCATATTTAACATCCACTCTTCAGGACTAATGAATAAAGATCAATTCCTAAACATATTAAAATTCCTACACTGTAACAATATTGCTTTTTATAGACATGCATTTCACAAATGAATGAATCAAACAGTCAATAAATAAATAAAATCCACTTGGGCATTTCCTGCAGGAAATAAAAAAAAAATCAACAGTATATGCAACAAAAAGACACATTTTTGTATGACTCACTTCTCCTATTCGAAGACGAGCTTTCAGTCAAGCAGCATGTCTTTAAAAATGTCTTGGGCTAGACTAACGTTCTTTGGTCACTTTGTATCTGCAGTAATATTTACTGCCATGAACATCACAGACCAAAGTTCATCACTTTATCTACATGGAAACACTGTGAGGAATGAAACACAGCGTGAGCAGTGCTCACCAGGGCTTACCACAGAAGGGATTGAAATGCATCTTTGGGGTTCTCTTTCTGTGAAGGAATGCATGCCATTTTATGGGCTAACTGTACACCAGTACAAAACTGATCACCATTTTTCAGAATTAGGGAAGGAGTTCTTTGGAAAGGAATATATGCCAAGGACGGTATTTCCACAATTCAGAGATACAGATTTGTCTTTTACACCTTACTACACAGAGCTGCTAAAAAAATGAATGAGAGCTGTAATGTGGCATGCTGGGTGCAAATGAAAATGGGCGGAGAATATGCAGACCACCATACCCCTTGACAAACTGGCGGTGTACGGCTGGAGGCACAATGTCTTGTCAGAGAACAATCTGGATGTATGTGTGCAAATGCTGAGAAATTATAATGGCTTCTAGAAGATACCAAAGAGGTATAAAAGCTTCTTCCATCTGCTCGATAAATTTGTGTTGGGCTTATTTCTTATACACACAAGAAAGACATTAGATGCAGTCAGTACCAAGTCATAGCAACACAGGGGCAGATAATATTAGCATACTATTGTAATTATCATGAATACAGAAGTAATTTTTAAATGTATTTACTAGGTAAACTCACTGGATACAAGTCCACATCTTCAGGGAAAACTAAGGGACACTGGTCAGATTAAGAGATTACTCAGTCACTGGTCAGATTAAGAGATTACTCAGTCACTGGTCAGATTAAGAGATTACTCAGAGTCATACAGTAGGCAGACGGTGACCGAGGGAATCAAACCACGGACTACAGGAAGCAGACTGATAACGCATAGCCTTAATTATCTGCACTGCCACTCTTTTGCCTTTGCAGACATTGAACTTTTTCTTAAGAAGATTTTGTATGACTTGCTCTTCCATGTATATATTTACTGTAATATCTGCAATTTAGCTCTGTGTTCATTTCTTTTATTTTATTTTTAATCCTTTTCACTGTTTGACTGTCTTGTTATATTTATAAGGTTTCTGTTGGTAGTTTCGCTTATTGTCTGTCTGATTTGTACTTTTTTTTTTTTTTTATTTAGCTGGCCTACAACTTGCTGACAAAGGTCACTTGACCACACCTACACTCTTATCAAATATATAAATACATAAAAATAGATAAAAAATAAGAAGGAAATACAAGGAAAGCAAAATATAGCACAGCAACATTATTTTCTAGCTTTTCTACATACTGATTCCTAGAAAGCCTGAAAACTGCTCCATAGGAGTCAGCTTGGGATTTGTGCTACTGTTTTGATCCTGGTGAGAGAGTGAACATGGGAACATTGATTTTTGACTGTCTCTGATTGGGCAGTGTGTATGGAACATTCTTGACTGGCCTAGATTTGGAGAATTGTGCAGCTAAGCTCTCTTGTACTAAGCTGCTGTCCAGGGTACCTACCAGGAGAAGGCTGCAAGTCTACAAACTCACCCAGTATTTGGGATGAGATTGCAGGTCACCAAAGGGCCTGTCACCCACTTCTCGGGAACCAACTTGAGATTAGCGCTGCTGTTTTGCTTCTGATGAGAGAGAGTAGGAGAACATTCATTCATAGCTTACTGTAGCTGTGGTGAGACCAGCACTACTAGCAGGCAAATCACCATTTATCATTCTTGGCAAACCTAATTCAGTCTTTTCAGTAAAAACTGCGGTGGTGGTGCTGTGGTAGCTTTGTTGCCTCACAGTAAGACATCCTGTTCGATTCTGAGCTAAAGTGTCTTCTGTGCGGAGACATGCGTGAATGGGCGTACCTTTGTTGAAGGTTGTGCGTCAGAGCTGGCAACTCGGCACGTAAAAATCTAATGCCAATCATTAGCGGACCGGAGTTCCGCTGTGGCGACCCCTAACCGGGAAAAGCCGAAAGAAACAACAACAAAAACTGCTAGATTACCCACCATCTAACCTAACTTCTGGGTATCACTGTAAATTCTTCATTCATAAATCTTAAGGGTTTTCTATAGTTGTCTCCCTCAAGCCATAATCACTATGACCGGACCTAGTCCTCCATTCTCTGGCAGCATGGATCAGCAGTCTGTTGGCACCCTGTCTGTGGCTAATCTGATTGCATTAGGTGTTCCAAGGCAGTGTGGGAAGTGCTTTATGCTTACTGACTCTCTACTGCTTTTACCAATTAATAGTACAAGCTGTGAGAGATATAAATATTTAAGAAACATGGGGGCAAACCTCTTGCAACAGTACACTGTTGGCAAGCATCTTACCTTCACAACACTACATCAGTCATAACGCACCACTAAGCGTATACATTTTGCTGAGACTGTAACAAAAAATTGACAGTGCCTGCTAGAAGACACTCTAAATGATCTCAGCCTTCAACACAGAAGACAGCATCTACTCCTTCTCCACTGCAACTCCACACAGGTCAACCAAGTGTCATCAAGAAAGCAGGCTTAAGCCTGTAAGGCCACTAAGTCTGCAGCCACACAGGGAAATCGTTTAGTTATAGGTGCCTGTATAGTTAGGCATGTAGACTTCACACTCTCCATATTGGGCAATGGCTGTAGAAAGGCCAAGATTGCTGCATATTGAGCAACAGGTTGATTAGAACTTTTCCAGTGTGAAATCTGAAAGTAGTAAACAAAGGGGAGTAAGAATTAACAATTTGGGTAGTATTAAGTTACTGATCAGACATTACACTGCCTAGATCCTAGCAAAGAAAAAAAAATGGAAAAACTAAGATAAAATCAACCAGAGAAGGGGACGAGAAACTCTGGTGGGAAAGCCTTGCAGCTAGTCATCAAAAAGTGATTTAAGTTTCAGCATTAGAAAAGAAGATGGACTGCAGTAATATAGAGGAAAAATAAATCAGATGCACTCAGAAATGTTTAAAATAAGTAAAACCTGGGATGAATATATAGTCAAATAACAAAAGGCTGGAAAAAATAGAAGAAACATTAAGTAGATATTCAGGTGAGCTGATAAAACTGCAGAAATTAGAAGTGTAAAGTAGGAAAGACTGGCTGAATATCATTTTTTTCAAGAAGTATAATTTCATAAATAACAGAGTAAGAAGACAGCATTCAGAGAAATCCTGAGATTTTTCTGCTGTACCAGAGAAATTGGAAGTAGTAGATTTCATGTTGTACAGATGTACAGATAAGCAACTAGACTATTATTCCACACAGGATTTGTTAATTGAAAAGGCACATTGTGTGCATCTGGTCATGAGAAAACAGCTAAGACCTGTATTAGTAAATATATGGTTATACCCACAGAAAGAGCTCCTTCTAACAAAACTGTGGATAAAAGGAAAAGTGTTAAAAACTAGGGACAACAGAGTGTGGAACATGATTATTCACTTTACACCACTAGAAGAGAAGCACATTAACCCCTGCAACAAGGGGCAATTGCTATATCCAGCTGTCTTCAGAATATTTTTTTCCTGGAGGATCAAATACATTTTTGGATGCAAAGCAGGTTAAGGAATAAATAAAACATTTTGGATGCAAAACCGCCTATGGAGGAGAAAAAGTTTAGCCAAGAAAGAGTCTGCCAGCAAGCTCAGCAAACTGAAGGGGACTCTGCATCTCATTCTTCTGACAATAATAAAGTTCACAGACAGAATTTACCTGTGAAACCTTTTCCTTTGTTCCAAAGGAAAATGCTTGAGTGACAGAAAGGTAGCTGAGGAGCTGACAAGAAGAATCAGGGGTACCTTGGATTTGAACCAAAACACGATGTTGTGAGGTCAATAGGAGCAGGAGGAAGACCAACATTAATGTGAAATTAGTGAGTAAATGGGAGAACTGTAAAATGCTGCACCCATTAGATGCAGATTAGATATGAGAAGTGTGGTTCTGTAAGAAGTGACTGAGAGTTTCTTGGCTGTGTTAAGCTGGTGAGAGGAATATAAAGCATAATCTTCATTTTGTCATTAATGATTAGAAGCTCCAGGGAAACCAGAGGTTATTAATTTATTTTACTCTGTCTGTTGGTCATAGGACCATATTGTAGTTATTAATGTTTAAAAGGACAATAAAGGGAATGAAAAAGTAGCTATAAATAAAATAGTTGTTTGTATTACAATTTCTGATGTAAATTGTGTGTTATATTGTAAAGCAGTTCTTCATGGTATGCAGACATATTTTAAACCTAAGGTGGAAAGTTATGAGCTGCTGCTTATCTATTGATTTTGAAGTAAGAATGTAGTTTTCCCTAACTGTACTGAGCCCTGGCTTTACACTGTAGCAAGATAAAAAAAAGTTGAAAATAATGTGACATGGGTTACTTGGGATGATATAAAAGTATAGACAGTGTGTTATGTGTATTAAAAATGTAATAATTTCCATTGTTTTATACAGGTGGAAGTGTAGATTAATGTTCTTATTTTAAGTTACAGACAAGGGGATTTTTAAGCAAACGTGCTAGAAAAATAAGATAAAAAATGAAATGCATAGAAAATTGCATTTCTTCCTGGCATGTGTGAAGTTATTAGCTGTTTGTTTTTTATTAGCCCCCCTTTTTTAGTTGAAGGCAAGGAGCAAACCAGGTGTAAGCAATTAGTCATGATAGGTTTGACCACTGTACTCTAAATGAATTCTGAAATGGACCTTTCTTGCATTTGCAAAATGAATAGCTTTTTTTCTGCATTAGCAAATGATTTTGGTTGTAGCTGATGTGTCTTCATATACAAGTAATTAATTAGGAAATATGTAAAGAGTGTGTTCTGAGAGTTATGTACAAAGAACATTTTAATTAACATTTAAAGGGGAATTGACAAGTAGTTCAGAGAAAGTAATTGATGTTTAAAAATTTGGGAAGTGACTAGCTTTGTAAGTAGTTGCTTCTGCAGCAGCCTTAATACCCCAGTGCATTAAAATTAATAGCGCTTAGTTTAGTGTATTCATTTAAGGGTAACCAGTGCACTTTTTTAGACTAAAAGCTAGAGTTTACTGAGAGACAAATGCTCCTATATGGATGGGAAAAGTCTCACTTTAGAAAGTATATATAATTTTGCTGTTTTTTTTTAATTTGCTGTGAGTTTCATGGGGATTGGGGGGTAAATGTATTTAGTCATGTATTTCTTGACTGTTTTTATTGAAGTGAAACATCTGGAAAAATGTGACATGAGTCCAAACAGAGATGGGAAGTAGCAACTGCATACAGTATCAGCCTGCCCAACATTAGTACTTTCAAGTTGCAAGATGGGAACAGATATTCAAAAGAATTGTCACGTATCATATGTAAAGTGATAACTTTATCAGAATGGCTGCTTTGTCAGTATTAACATGGAATTTAAATGGCTTTGCAGTTAGACAAAAACAGAGTACTGAATTATATTAAGAAATGGTTGTAAGTAACAATGTTACAGGAGACACATTTGGAAAGAAATGATCATGTGAATTTGGCAAAGCTGGGATTTCAAAGATGATTATTCAGCAGAGTATTAGGAACAAAGGAACAGAGAAATAATAATAATAATGACTGCAAGATTAGCTGCAACTGTGACAGAAGAAGAAAAATAATAGTAGATTTGTGGTAGTAAAAGGTGACTGGAAAGGGAAAAGGATTAGGCAAGCATGCATTTATAGTCCACCTAAAACTATTATTATGGAATTTAATAGAATTTGGGGATAAATTATAATCTTTCAGCAGGGAATATTATTTATGGGAGAGGACCAGAAACTGATTTGCAGTGGTGAGGATGCATCAGGGGACCTGGAAGGGAAAATATAACTAAAACAGGGCACATTTATGAAGAAATATCAGCACAGTTGGCATGGATAGAAAATATATTTTACAGGAACATGTGTATTTAATTGAAAGATTTGACACACACCCAGTAACTATTTCAGGTCATGCACCAATAAAAACTAAGAGAAAGATGCAGGTAATAAAATAAAAATGAGACAATGGTGCTTTCTTATTCATCTTCTAAAAAGACAGAAATGTAACTAATGGGTAGTAGAAGTGATATGAGAGTTATTAGGGAAGATGTACATTTCTTTAGAAGGGGTAGCTAGTGAGTGGAATACAATGAAAATAAAGTTTAAAAGCATTGTAGAAATGAGACAGAGATCTTGGAAAGAAGTAATAGGGATTACTTGGAGGGGCTGACAAATGTAAAAGTATTGTAGAAGAAGGGGAATGTTACAGAACAAGAAGAGGAGCAACAGCAGAGTGATGATGTGTCTTTCGGCTTTTCCCGGTTAGGGGTCGCCACAGCGGAACTCCGGTCTGCTAATGATTGGCAATAGATTTTTATGTACCGAGTTGCCAGCTCTGACGCACAACCTTCAACGAAGGTACGCCCATTCACGCATGTCTCCACACAGAAGATGCTCTAGCTGAGAATCGAACAGGACAACGTCTTACTGTGAGGCGACAACGCTACCGCAGCATCACCACCGCAGATTTTCTGAGCAATTAATCTGCTGTAGCATAGTAGTACTGCCATGGTATAACATGTAGAAACTGCTTGGTTTGAATCCCCCTCTGCGAAATTGTTTAATAAACTTTAGCACTCTTCAAGAAAAATCTTGATGATTGGATGGGAAATTCACCCCGGGGATCACTTCTGTGGCTCTGCTCGACAGGGGCACAGGAAAATAATTTTCTTGGGTGGCAAAAGCCAGGGTACATTTTTTGGCTAGGCTTGTATGGGCCCTAGGGCCGATAGCCTAGTACCTACCTATGAACAGCAGAGTGCTAAACTGAAAATAAGGGTGTGTTTAGATAGTATGCATGGGTTTTGAAAGGTTGCTGTTCTGCAACTATTTTTGATGTTGGCTCCAGAAAACAAAACTTTTAACACAAAGACTTGGGTAGTAAAAAGGGTTCTCAACAAACTTAAGAAACCTATGACAAGAAAAATAATTGGAGATATGAGATACTTTGAAAATTTTGTGACCGTTTTGTATAAAACAGAGGAATGTGGAAACCAAGAAAAGATACAAATGGAAATATTTTGGAAGACTTAATTACGCCAAGATTAGAAGAAGGACAAGGCTGAACAATTAATGGCGAAGATAGGAGGAGATTAGGTAAAACAGTGATGTATAATCAACCAACAGGGAAGCTTCCAGAAAAATATTATATGCCAATGGACATAATGGTGAAGTATAACCAGCCAACAGGGAAGCCTCTGGGAACATATATGCTACTCCTGTGGAGAGTAATGGTGATGTATAACTAACCAACAGGAAGTGTCCAGGAACATAAGCTGTTCATGTCACTATAATGGTGATGTGTAACCAACCAAGAGGAAAGTGTCAAGGAACATACAGTATTTCTATGGACATGGTGGTGATGTATAACCAACCAACTGGGAAGTGTTCAGGAATATATGATACACCTGTGGACATTTGCTAGCAAGTGCATTGCGTTAAGTGAGGCTGACATACTGAACACTAAACCGGTTGCCTCCTACTCATTGCATTGCTTTCAGATGTTGTGTTATTCTGTCTTCCTCACAGCATGCAAAAGTATCATATGGAATTTAAACTTATTTCATATAACTGTAAATGTTGAGTATTACTTTAAGTAATTTATTACTCAATACTATCTGCAGTGGAATTCTTTCTGTATTTTCTGTTACTAAATGTTGACTCTCCATTATATCAGTGTTAACTGTTAATTGTTCATGCATATGCCTTTTGGCCTGATATGTAACTGATAAGGGTCCTTATGCAAGTTCAACTACACTGATAACAAATATAAATAAAAATCTTGTGGGATGTTGTGGTAAGAGGAGATTATAGCATGTTGTGGAAAATTCTACCCTGTTTTGAGGCTGAGCATCTAAGTTGCCGTGGGGAGAGTTTTTTCCATGGTGGCAGCCAAACTTGTATCCCATGTACCTATAACCTTAAACTGAGAAGTTCTACAGATATGCTACTGATAATCTTCACCACCTTGCCAGTAATTTGCTATGGGTGGCATAACAAAAGAACACCATTTTCTAACCATTTGGACAGGATTTGCTTGTCAGTCTTTACTTCAGTGAAAAAAAATCTGTCCTTCTAACAGAGATTTTTTTTGATATGGTGCCTGTTCTTCTAACCGAGATCTTTTTTCATATGGTGCCTGTTCTTCTAACAGAGATAGTTTTTGATATGGTGCCTGTCCTTCTAACAGAGATTTTTTCATATGGTGATGTCCTTCTAACAGATCTTTTTTCATATGGTGACTGTCCTTCTAACAGGGATCTTTTTTCATATGGGGCCTGAGCTACCTCTGCAAGTCTAATTTGAAGAAGTCTGTCTGCTTTGTTCTTCTATTTTAGTGAATTAAATCGTTAGATGGAAAGTCCTGTCCTTTATCCTTTTACCCATATATGAGGGATTTGTCTGCAGTGAAACCATAGTTTTGTAGAAAACCAAATAAGGCTCCTTGCACTGCAAAGCCACTGTATGTGAAATTTTGTGAAAGTTGTGATAGATCTTTCAGGGTAAAATAAATAGTCTGTTATTACTGTCTGTCAACAGTGACATTGTACACATTTCATTCTTTGGGCTTGTGCCGTTTTCACTGGTTGTCATTAGTCTTGTTTAAGAGGTTAGTACTTTAAATGCACTTCTGTTTGCTAGTGACCTTTCCCTTCTGTGCTGTGACTTTCCTTCTAAATCTGAGCATGATTGTATAGAAGACTTTGCTGTTTCAGATAATTACCAAGGAGTTTGCTGAAGACTAACAGAAAAGAAAACAAACCATATTAACATTTTTCCATTTACATACATTATATATCACATATTTCTTTCCTTGTAACTATTATTATCATATCATATTTGGTGGGATGAAATCAAATCACTGAGATAATAGCCTTTTAAAATGGAATTTGAGTTTCGGGTCCTGTCTCAGCCCTTCCCCATCTTACCTCCTCATTTGGGCAATAGTATAGTATTTCCTGCCTTTATTAATTAGCCAGTCTTAAATGGCAGTACACAACAACATTATCATTGTGTGTGGTCATGACAATAAAGCTGTTCATTTCTAGTGTTTCTTTTCTGCAGCAGTTTAGTTAAACCATGCATTTCTGAATCCCGAATGTATGTTGATCAAAGTATTCCTAGACGTCCGTCTGGTAAAGTACATGTTTTGAAATGCATACTCAGCACTCACACAAATATGTTTGCACAATAGCAGTCATTTAGCATCAAGTGAAGTGACTTATTGTTCCTGCATGTGTCTTAATTCATATAGAGTTTTGTTTAAGAAAGTGCTTTTTTTTGCATTTCCTTAACCATGACTAGCTCCGTAACCTATGACATGGCCCCCTACTTCCTGTGCATGGAGAACATTGGGCTGTAGACCATATGCTTTTAAAAAGTATTTTCTCAATAACACAGAACGCATGCTTCCCTGAGTAGGCAAGATCATTTGGGGAACCCTCTCACAGGAGGTGGGTTCCCGAGTCTCTTTATATACAATCTGAAGCACTTAGCCAAGGAACCCTTCATCAGTGACAAGCAGTAACTAAAAGGTCTATAGTGTCCACTCTCCAGACCAGTTTAAGAAGAAGAGGAATATGTTGCAGGCGATTACATCCATCTCATCCTCCGATGAGGACAAGGTAGCCAATCTAGCCTGTACATTGCAAAGGGTGTCCACCCTCAGGTACAGCTATGGTGATGGGGACACCTTCTTGGAAATATCATATAGTAAAAAGAGATTGAGAGAAAGTTGTTTGTTAGAAACATTGCACTTGTGGGATTCTTTTTGCTGTGCTTTTACATTAAAGATCATTAATCTTGTGGCAGGAGGTGTTTACATGGCCTATCTGAGAAGGGAAGCACACTAAAGGGTTCAAAGTGTAGTTGTTTTATTGGTTAGAAGGATCAGTTTTCTGTTTTTCTCTGCTGGTATAAATTTGGCACTTTTTGTGCACCGCTGCTCGCCACACAGCAACAGTTAACAGTACCCTGTACCGACGCAAATGTCTAGGGAGTAAAGTGTATCTATAAAACTACCCCTAGGAACTGCAACTTGTAACTTCATGAGCCTATAACAACACCAGTATGTGGAGTCAAGCTTAGCACACTTAGTTTGCAAAGTCTCAGCAGAAAGTAACCTTCACATGACAAACCCCAGAGACCACTGTAAAACCCAGTCCACGTCCTACAATAATCCACCCAGTACAGGTCTGGACAGCACAGATATCTAATTTCCAAATGTTTCTCTAGCCAGCTTGGTAGATACGGGCATCCTGAGGCAATGTAGCAATTGTCTTATGTTCATAGAAAGCCATTTAACCCTTAAAGAAACAGACTCAGTATGTGAGAGATGTACCTATACAATTTTAATGGAGGCTGTCAGAAACACACACACTACATCCACCACACATAGTGCCCATCACACACACACACACCAACTTATGCTGAGGCAATAAAAAGCAAATTTCCCAAACCTCAAAGATCTCCTAAACTTATAAATGACAATGTCTATCCTCCACAGTCTCTAAAGCATTCATGAAGAGCAGCACCAAACACCAGACATATGTCTTCACCCATTGGAGCCCCAAAAGCAAAGCCCATAAGGCAAGTAAACCCATTACCCAGGACCCTAGTCATAGGGGACTCCATTGTATGATACACAGATGCCCCACCCACTCACCAGACCAAATAAGGAAAAGATAACGGTTAGTTACTTATCTGTAGCCAAATTATGCACACACTTGAGCTAGTACACCACAAGTATTAGTACTATTCTGTTGTATGCACACGCTTGAGCTAGTTCACCACAGGTATCAGTAAGATTCTGTTATATGCACACACTTGAGCTAGTACCCCACAGGTATTAGTACTATTCTGTTGTATGCACACACTTGAGCTAGTACATCGCAGGTATTAGTACTGTTCTGTTGTATGCACACACTTGAGCTAGTATACCACAGGTATTAGTAAGATTCTGTTGTATGCACACACTAGCTAGTACCCCACAGATGTCCGTATAATTCTGTTATAGTCCATGTGTACATAAATGATTTAAGATGTACCATTCTGGATTATATGAAGAGAAATGTTAGGGATCTCTCTGAACATATGTTACAGACAGGTACATGGCTTGCACTGAGCAGCATTCTACCTTCACCAAGGATGATGCCATAGTATGAACAAAAGATGATTGACTTCAGTAATTGGCTTAGTTTCTGGTGCCGTTCCAGTAGAGTATAATATTTGTCAGCATGGGAGGAAATGGTTAACGGATCACATTGCTTTGCAGATGATGGTCTGCATTGTCTCCTGTAAGCTTCCAAATATTGGCTGAAATGTTATCTACCCCTTAGACACTTTTTTAGGCAATGCCAAAGTTACATACCTACGAACAGACCCAGCTATGATTTTTGTGGCTGCAGATAAAACTTCCAAGCTTCTCCCCTCCACGTCCCTCCTTCCCTCAGATAAGGAAAGCAGAATAATGCAAAGACTGAGCAATAAAAGTGTGTACCTCTGCCACTGCAGCTGTGAGAGCCGTAAACTACCAAACCCATGTGGCCAAATATGCCTTAGTCCTTCTTTCTGATGCTATTATACAATTGAGTGACCTTCCTGATTTCCCTATTAAAGCTAAGTTCTCTAGTCTACTAAACTCCTTCAGTCAAGTAACTAGACATTCCATAAAGTATGGTTATGATGCAGTGGAGGCTTCATCAAGGGTTGCGGCCTCTGGTTCTGTTATCAGGAGATATTCCTGGCTTAGACTACATCCTCTGCCTGATGACATTAAGTCAAAACTCATGGATGCTCCCTTGGGTAAGAAGGCTTTGTTTGTTTCAGAGGCTGCTGAACTCTTTAAGGCCCTTCAGGTGAAGGGCAAAGAGCTCCAGGACCTCAGGCACATATTTGTCTCCCTGGTTCCCCGCTATCAGGGAAACTGTCCAGCTAAAACTACCTTTGTGAGAAGGCCTTCCAGACACATGCCACCCAAAGGGGAAAAAGATTCTAGGAAGCAGACCCCTGCCAGGTCTTCTCCCTTAATTACAGTTAAAAAACAGCCTTTTCAGGACAAGCCTGGTAGTTTATGACTACCAGGCTTTAAGCCCAGATTCCCCCCTCTCCATGCATCTTTCACTGTCCTTCCCTGCTTGGAGACAGGTTATCCAAGACTCTTGGGTCCTCTCAATAATAAAACCAGGTTATTTCATGGTGTGGGAAACTAGATCTACCTTCAGAGGCATTTCTTAACCCCCTTGAGATCAAATGGCTTCCTTTCCCCCAGTTCTGCAGACCCTACTCTCTCAAGGCACAATTCAAGAGGTACCTCCACAATCAAGAGGGGAAGGATTCTACTCCAGGATGTTCATGGTTCCCAGGAAATAAGGTCCCTGGAGACCTATCTTGGATTTGTCCCATCTAAACACCTTTCTTAAGGTCCCCTCCTTTCCGATGCTAACCCTTCCCTCTCTCCTTCCCCTGATCCTCCCTCAGGCCTTTATGGTGTCCTTGGATATAAAGGATGCCTACCTGTGTATTCCTGTCCATCCTGTTTTCAGGAAATTCCTTTGTTTCTCAGTAGGTTTTGTGCATTTTCAGTTCTGTGCTTTGCCACTTTGTCTCTCTACAGCTCCAAGAGTGTTCACAAAGTGTCTAGCTCCAGTCATTGACTTTGTCAGAATGCTGGGGATCCAACTATTCCCCTATTGGGATGATATCCTCATCCAGACATCATCCCCAAAGTTGGTACAACAACGTCTAGACTTCACCATTTACCGCTTGAGGCATCTGGGATTCACAATAAACCTTCACAAATCCTCCCTGACACCCTCTCAAGATCATGTGCTCTTAGGATGCAGGATTTTAACAGGCCAAATGATGGCCTGTCTCCCTCCAGACGAGATTCTGTCCCTCACATCCTATTTCCAGGAAATTCTCCCTCTCCAAGCCCTGTTGACCAGGGAGTTTCAGAGGCTCCTGGGATTCATGGCCTCTGCCATTCCCATGGTCCCAAGGCTACACATGAGGAAATTCCAATAGTACTTAAGGACAATTTGGAAACAACACCTGCACCCGCTGGAGTTTATGGTACCCTGCTTCCCTGCCTTTTCAGGGAACTAAATTGGTGGATTACCCAAATCTCTGCCAATCCAGGTCTTCCCCTGCAACCTCTTCCCCCCAACCAGGATCTGTGCACAGATGATTCAGAGTCAGGTTGGGGCACAACCTTAGGAGAATGTAGAGTGAGAGACACTTGGACCCTGGGCCAACAGAGGGAACACATCGATATCAAGGAGATGAGAGCCTTGATACTGGCCCTCCAAATCTTCAAGGTTCAGATTCTACCAGGGGTGCTAGGATGGTATACAGACAATACCACTGTGCTGTGGTACATCAACAAATGGGGGGGGGGGGGAGTCCTACGTCCTATGCAGATTGGCTGTACAGGCATGGAAAATCACCCAACAGAGACAAGTAAACCTCCTAGCCGTCTACATACCTTCTGCAGAAAATGTGATGAGAGATGCTCTAATTAGGACCATGACACAATCCCACGAATGGATGCTAAACAGGGATGTGTTCCTGGACGTGGTCCATCGATTGGGTATACCTCAGGTAGACCTTTTTGTCTCCCCCATTAACAGACAACTCCCAACCTTCTGCACCAGGATACTCTCTCCCGGGGCATGGAGAGTGGATGCTATCCCATGGAAGGGGATGTTCACTTATGCATTTCCCCCTTCCCTGTCTTACAAAAAGTTCTGCTGGATTCAGAGAGAACAACCTCAAATCTTGTTGGTGACCCTTTTTAGGCCAAGGCAGCATTGGTTCCCCCTATTGCATCATCTAGCCAAGGGCAATCACCACAAGTTACTCCACCAGATGGACCTGCTCACACAGGAGAAGGGAACTCTCATACACCCCGAAATATCCACTCTGTACCTTACACTGTGGGTGATAGGGCATTGATTCCCTTCAGACACCTTTACACGGAGGACGTGCTTCAGGTTCTGCAGGAGGCCAGAAAACCCACTAACAGAAAATCCTATCTATCTGAGTTGAAAATATTTTCTGTTTGGTGTCTAAAACAAAATTACCAATCACTGGCTGTGTAGAACCACCAGTGGTTTTGTCTTACTTGTGTGAACTGATGAACTGTGGCTTGTCATACTCTAGTATACTAGTATACTTCACATACTCATATACTCTGGTATACTTCACATCTCTGATGACCTCTCCTGGGCTGCTAACACCAACCATATAGTCAAGAAGGCTCAACACAGGCCTCACCTCCAGATAAAGCTCAAAAAGGCCAGGCTCTCCCTGTCTGCTCTTACCACGTTTTACAGGGGAGCTATTGAGAGCATCCTTACTGGCAACATCAAAGCATGGTTTGGCAACTGCATGATTGCTGAGAAGAAGAAACTACAAATGGTGGTTGTGAAAATCTTGAGCACAAACCTCCCTTCTATTCAGGAGCTTTTCTTTACAAGAGCAAGAAAGAGAAAACATATAAAATACTTGTTGATTCGACCCATCCGGCCCACAACTGGTTTTCACAACTTGTGTCTGGAAGGAGGTACCGCAGCTTCCGCTGTAGGACTACCAATTCAGGAACAGTTTGTATCCTACAGCTGAGACTTATTAATACAGACACCAACCATAATACCTGATACATTGAAGCCTCTTTTTTTCATTTAATCCTGCTGCTCAGAGCAATTACCGCCAGCATTACTGTTATGTAATATCATGGTTATACTGAGTCACGTCTAAGGTTAACAAGTGCAATATGGTAACTAAACAGCTGCTGTTCACTAGTCTCTATTTATTCTATATCTTAATAGTGTAAGTGGTTGGGTGGTGTGTATTTATTATTCATCACTGGATAATGGGTATTGAAAGTGTTTATGTAATGTGAACTACCTCTTGCATGTCATACGTATTATTTTCTTTCTTATGTTATTCTTTGATACCGTTTATCTATGTTATTTGCACTGCATTTCTCTTGTGAGCTGACATTTGTAATTTCATTTAGGCTGCACTTGTGTGGTCCTAAATGACAATACAGTTTCTTTGAATCTTTTTGAATCTTCAGTTAAAACACACCTATCTGCCATCTCAGCATGTCTACCTCTTGCACCCCCTGTAGCTTCCAGACTGGAAGTTGAGCTCTTTTTAAAGGGGTTACTGCACATTAGACCTCCAAGGAAGCCCATTCCTCCCCTTGGTATCTTAATTTTGTATTGGAAAAGCTGAGCTTACCACCATTTGAGCCAGCCAAGGACTGCTGTCTCTAACACTACACATGGAACCTATCCTCTTGGTGTCCATTACTTCAGCCAGATGGGTCTCCAAACTGCAAGCCCTCATGGCCTCCCCCCATCACAGTTTTCCACAAGGACAGGGTTTGCTTATACACTTAACCCATCCTTCATGCACAAAGTACTTGAACTTTCCCTGAATCGGGCCATCAGTCTTCCAACCTTCTTTCCTTCACCTCAAACCTCTGCTGAAAGCATCCTTCACTTCTTGGATGTACATAGACAACCCAGATACTATTTTGCCAAGACCAAATCCATTTGGAAATCCTATCACCCAAGACCCCTGGGACACCCTGTTTCCAAGCAAACCATTTCCTCCTGCATCTCTAAAACTATTTCCTTTTGCTACACAGCCCATGACAAAAGGGTTCCCTTCCCAGTGAAGGCACACTCCACTAGGGCTGTGTCCTCTTCTGCTGCCTTCTTTAAGGGTTTGGATACAGTTGCCATTTTAGAAGCAGCTACACGGCCATCTGTCTACACCATCACCAAACACTATAAGATGGACATCATTTCCAGGTCCAGAGCAGAATTTGCCAGGGCCATTCTTCATGGCTTTGTGGAAAATGTCTCTGCTCCTCCACTCAGTTCTTAATAGCATGAGCTTTTGCACTCCCCCTCATGTTATGGATACAGCCTACATATAAATAGAATGACATAGTATAGTTGTGTAAAGTCTTACCTTAACTTTAGATGTCCTTCTCTTCTATAAGCTGCTGCATAGATGTTCTTTGTGTTTCACTGTTGCAGTCATTACATTTGGGTAATCTGCTTGCAGGTTGCCCTCAGTCGGCCTGATTAACAAAGTCTTGGGTCCTGCATCAGTTGCTGTCCCGTCTTCCATGATGTCAGGTCGTTAGCATGCAGCCAACGCCATTACATCAGTCTTTCTTGCTGTGTGGTGCCCGAAGCAGAAGCAGTTCGCAAGTGCCGGTCGGCCGACTTCTGAAATTTTCATTTTCGAGTTTCAGAACCGAAGTCTTCAACTAAAAGCTAAGTACCCCATTGGGGAAACTTTTTCTTGCTCCTTACCGATGTCAGTAAAAGTTAATAATTGCATTACTTGTGGAAAGCAAATACCTCATAAAGATTTTCATTCGTACTGTATTCCTTGGCTAGGCCCTGACCATGACGTACCTTGCTGTCGGTTTTGTCCTTTATTTAATCAATGCACTGTCCGTCGTTGGTATATTTTGCCTCTAAATATTTAGGTTCTTGGTTTAATTATCCAGAAATGTCGTCGGTTAGCCATCCGACTACCGGGATTCTGAAAAAATGCAAAGATAAAGACAGAGACAGGCCGCCGAGGTCCAAAACTGCCAACGATGCTTCTCCTAAGCCAGTCGCCAGTTCGCCGGTACTCAGTGAGGTTCTTTCGCAGCCCCTGATACCCGCAGCTTCTGATTCGCAGGCCTCTACTGAGACCCATTTGGAGTCCGGTATGCCGTGAGATGCTTCAACTATGGAACTCGTGGATGTCTCTACCTTGGATGGGTCCAGAGCCGCTGTGCAGGCACTGGATTCTGAGGGTGTATTCAGGCCTATGGACTTGCAAATTAAATCGATGCCTTAAGGCCTAAATCTCAATCCATGTCTAAAAAACTGATGCCCAGGCCACATGCTCAGGCCTCTATGCCTAAAAAACAAATGATAAAAATAGCTGAAGATCTAATAACACTAATCAGGGGTAGCCAACCCCCCCCCCCCCTTCTAAGAGGCCTAGGACTGAGCTTGATTATGAATCTTCTGATAAGGATTCTGTTTTTTCTGACTCTTCTGATGACCTGGAATTGTCCTTACCTACTTATGAGGATTCTGATGCAGAGGACTTTATACCCTCTGCTTCCCCTCCTGAGAATTTTTCTTTTGGGGAAACCTTACATACTCTAAGGGAGCATTTTCACTGTAAAAGCCAGGAATTTTCTGATTCAAAAAAGAGGCTTAGGGATTTCTTAATCCTGCCTCAGTACAGGCCTTTGGCTATTCCTCCTGTGCTAGACATTGTTGATGATGCCTTCTCGGAATCCAGTTTGGCCCCTGATTCCCTGCCTCCTGCTCCCAGTAAACCTGATAGATACTACAGGGTCCCTGAGTCCCACAAGTTCCTTTTCAAAAATCCTATTGGAGATCCAGAGACTATTTCACAGTGGCCCAAGGGCATTAAGGCTTCTACTGCTAAAAATCCTATTCCTTCTGATAGAGACTCCAGGGCGCTGGGTAGATGGGGTAAGAAGGTTTACACTTCTGCAACCTTGGCCATTAGGGCTTTAAACTGCCAGTTTCATATGTTAAAGTATCAACAACATGCTATTGGATTGCTTAAGCAGAAAATGATATTGATTCCTGACTATATGGAAAATAAAGACTTACAGGATTTAATGCATTCTGCTGAACAAGTTGGAAAACATACATTGCAATGTGGTTTTGATTATTTAGAGGCCTCTTGCAGAGCTGCTGTTACTGTTTCTGCGCTTAGAAGGCATGCTTAGCTTAAGGAGCAATCTTTGCCTGATCATGTTAAAGCTAAATTGTTGGATGCTCCTTTAAATCAGGACCGCCTGTTTGGCAACAAGGCTGAAGAAGTTCTTAAAAAGATGGAAGATAAAGCTAAATCTATGCAAACTGTTAAATATTTTTTACAAGCTCAGCCTCCTAGATTTAGTAGGCACTGGCCCTCTAAGAATTGGTCCTTTCCAGCCCCTTCCAGGTCTTCTCAAGCCAAACCCAGACATAGCAAAAACCCCAGGTTTCAGTCCCAGGGGACTCACAGAACTAAGCAGTGGGGGGCCTCCACTTCCAAGTCTGGGAATAACAAGACTCCCCCCTATGGTAAACTGTCTCAATGACTTCCTTTTAAAATTTCCAAGCACTTCTCTTCTGGCTGCCCCTTTGGGGGAAAAGATTTCTCTTCACGCAAAGAACTGGGAACTCATTACTCAGGACAAATGGGTTTTAAATATAGTGTCCCAGGGATACAGATTTCACTTCCACATGTTGCCAACAACAAGTGGGTGGCTGGACCTACCCCAAAATCAGTGGGCAGAGGCCCAAAAACAAGTACTTTCTCTCTTAAGCATGGGGGCTATTCAACTGGTACCAGAAGAGGAAAAGGGACAAGGTTTATACTCGAGACTTTTCCTAGTACCCTGAAAAGACAAATCATGGCATCTTATCCTGGACCTGTCTACTCTAAACACCTTTCTGCAGATTCCAGAATTCAAGATGCTGACTCTTCACCAGTTACTTCCTATGCTAGGCAAAGACTCCTGGTTGGCAATACTAGATTTAAAAGAAGCATACCTGCACATCCCAATCAGGGAATCTTGCAGAAGATACCTACGCTTTAAAGCAGGCTACACGTACTGTCAGTTCTCTGCACTGCCCTTTGGCTTATCTACTGCACCCATGGTATTCACAAAGTGCCTAGCTGCAGTTATTGCATTTTGCAGGCAAGAAGTATTCAAATATACCCATACCTGGACGATTGTCTAATTCAGGCAGAAATCCAGGACATACTTTTGAATCATCTGGCTTTTGTAAAAAGAGTTATAACTTGTCTGGGGTACACCATAAACGAAAAGAAATCACAACTGGTACCCTGTCAACAAATTACATTCCTGGGAGCAAGCTTGAATGCAACTTCCCTGATAGCTTACCTCACGCCAGAAAAACAAATTAATTTGACAACCTACTTCAAACAAGTGGCCACAAAAACCCTGCAATCTGCAGGACAAATACTGCAAGCCTTGGGGTTCATGGCTTCCTGCATTCTTCTAATTCCATATGCAAGACTGCATATGAGGAAACTACAGTGTTATCTAAAAAGCCTATGGAGTCAACATTCTCACAGCCTAGAAACAATAATTCCTATCATACCTTGCCTACTCCTAGAGTTCCTTTGGTGGGCAGAGACCTGCCACCAAAACAAGGGACTACCTTTCACACCAGCCCCTGCCACCCAAACCCTAACAACAGATGCATGAGACTAGGCATGGGGTCTCACCTGGCAGGGAAGTGCATTCAGGGTAAATGGAACCCAAGTCAAATGCACCTACATATCAATCAAAAAGAAATGTTAGCTGTACAGAATGCTCTGACAGCCTTCAAGGACTACATTCTTCCAGGACAACTAATGGTAAAGACGGACAACACCACGGTTATGTGGTACATAAACAAGCAGGGGGGGTACATATTCTTATCCCCTCTGCAGACTAGCCATGGCATTGTGGAACACAGCCTTGAGCTACCAAGTGCAGCTACAAGCTCAATTCCTGCCAGGAAAGTTAAATACACTGGCAGATGGACTAAGTAGAAACCTCATGGACCCACACGAGTGGAAACTGGAACCAAGGATTTTCAGCATGTTGACAAGTGAATGGGGGAGCCCAGATATAGACCTGTTTGCCCCCCCCCCCCAGAACTACCAATTGGACAAATTTTGCACAAGGACTCCCTACAAACAAGCCTGGAAAGTGGATGCTCTATCCTTCAGCTGGAAAAACCTATCAGTCTATGCCTTCCCCCCACTGCCTCTGCTCTCCAAAGTACTATTAAAACTCAAACAGGACAAACCAAGGATGATTTTGATTGCTCCAGACTGGCCGCGCCAACACTGGTACCCCCTCCTGCGCAGTGTGTCACGGTTATCTCCATGGCACCTGCCTCAGACTCCTTCCCTGCTGTCTCATGAGAACCAGATTCTGCACCCTCAGCTTCCAACACTGAACCTTGCAGACTGGCTAATTACTTAAATTCTCCCTTACCATCCCTCAACAAACCTGTGATGGATGTCATCCTACAGGCAAGGAGGGCTAGTACTAGAAAATCTTATGCCAAAAAATGGAAAAGATTCTGTGCCTGGAACCAATCTCAAGGGATAAGCACAGCAGCGCCCAATTTACCTCAGATTTTACGATACTTAACTGAAATGCTTCACAAGGGCCTGTTTTTTTCCTCCATTAAAATCCACACCTCAGCCATTTCAGCTCATTATAACACAGAACCTCCCCTCTTCTCTCATCCACTGCTCAAGCAGTTCCTCAGAGGGGCCAAAAATTTGAGATCACCCAGGAGAGCTCCAACCCCAGCCTGAGACCTTAACTTTGTATTGGAGAAACACACTCTACCTTTTTTCAAGCCAGCTGCTACTGCAGACTTAAAATGTCTTTCTTGGAAAACAGCTTTCCTTTTAGCAATCACTTCAGCTAGAAGGGTATCTGAATTACAGGCCCTTATGGCAGTGGAGCCTTTCATCATCTTTCATGCGGACAGGGTGTCACTCAGAACCAATCCATCCTTCTAGCCCAAGGTGGTATCCAGTGTGGCTCTTAATTAGTCCATTCATTTGCCAACCTTCTTTCCCAATCCACAGAACAAAGGGGAATGGATACTGCATTCCTTGGATGTGCACAGACAACTTAGATTCTACTTGGACAGGACTAAACCTCAAAGAAAATCTGAACAACTGCTGGTAGCATTTGCTTCAGGGGCAGAGGGGAAGGCTATTTCAAAACAAACCATTTCTAAATGGATAAGCCATTGCATTCATTTCTGTTATAAGCATCATGGAAAACCTATCCCCCAGGAGATCAAACCTCACTCCACCAGGGCTGCATCTACTTCTACAGCCTTTCTCAGAGGCATTCCTTCCAGGGACATCCTAGAAGCTGCTACCTGGAGTTCTGTACATACTTTCACCAAGCATTATCATTTGCCAGTTTTCTCTAAATCCAGAGCTGGCTTTGCACTGCAGTCTTGCAGGGCCTTATAGCTGGCCCTAATGCTCTCTAAACTCCTCCTCCCAACCATGGCTTTGGGAATCTACCCAAATGTAATGACTGCAACAGTGAAACATGAAGAACATAGTACAGTTGTGTACATTTACCATAAATGTAGATGTTCAAGTGTATTCACTGTTGCAGTCCGGATTACCCACCCGCCAGCCCCCTTTCTATACCTTTTCTTTCCTTCACTATACTCAAAAGCCTTTGTGGTGTATTTACTTTTAGTTGAAGGTAAATTTTATGTTTCTAAAGTGTATTTATATATTTACAGTTTATATATATATATTTTTGCTCCCCATTTGGGGGGGCACTTGACATCTGGGGCAAGAAAAACTGATTAAAGTGGTGTCGGCTGCAAGTTTTATACCCCTGACGACCTGACGTCATGGAAGATGTGACAGCAACCAACACAGGACCCAAGACTTTGTTATTCAGGCCGACTGAGGGAAACCTGCCAGCAGATTACCCAAATGTAATGACTGCAACAGTGAATACACTCGAACATTTACATTTATGGTAAGTGTTCACAACTGTACTTTCTCCGGTCCTCAGTGAGACGCTTTCGCAGCCCCTGATGCTCGCTTCTGTGGATTCGCAGGCCGCTACTGAGACCCTTTTGGCATCCGGTATGCTGCGAGACTCTTCATCGACTAAGGATCTTGTGGATGTCTCTACCTTGGATGGGTCCAGAGCCGCTGAGCAGGCACCAGCTTCCGAGGAAGTACTTCGCACTACTGATTCTCGATGTAGACCAACTTCTTCCGCGTCTACCATTCTTTCGAAAACTACCTAGTTTCTAAGACCCAGGGTAGAAACCCCACCCAAGAAACCAACGACCCAATCTCTGGCACCTGCTTCCTTGCCTCAGTCTCAAATGCTTAAAATGGTGAAATACCTTATAATGCTGATCAGAGGAAGCCAGGCTACCCCTTCCAAAAGAAAAAGAGATTTGTCCCCAGTAGTTTTATCTGAACAGGAGTCTGATGACTCTGATGCATCTGAATATGAAGACATGCAACCCCTCTCTGCTTATGAGGATCCTGATGCAGAGGAATCCATTCCTCTCAGCCTCTCCACCCGAGGACTTTTCCTTAGGGGAAACCCTACATACTTTAAGGGAGCATTTCCAGTGGGACTATCAGGACTACCCTCAGTCTAAAAAGAGACTCAGGGAATTCTTAGATCTTCCACAGCACAGACCTCTGGCCATTCCTCCTGTCCTGGATGTTGTGGATGATGTCTTTATGGAATCCAGTTTGACTCCTGACACCCTCCCTCCTGCTCCCAGGAAACCTGACAGGTACTATAGAGTCCCTAACTCACACAAATTTATTTTCAAAAACCCTACTGCTGACCCCAAAGTTATTTCTCAAGGGTCTAAAGGAATTAAAGCAACTTCTGCTAAGAATCCCACCCCCTCAGATAGGGATTCCCGAGCATTAGACAGATGGGGTAAAAAAATATACACCTCTGCAACTCTTGCTATTAGAGCAGTAAATTGTCAGTTCCATATGCTAACATTTCAAAAACATACCATGGAACTCCTTAAACAAAAAATATCAGCTTTTCCTGCTTGTGCAGAAAGTAAAGAGTTACAAGAGTTAATGCATTCTGCAAGTCAAGTAACTAACCACACCTTACAATGTGGTTTTGACACCCTAGAAGCATTTTGCAGGGCAGCAGATACTGGTTCTGTCCTTAGAAGGCATGCTTGGCTTAAGGAACAGCCCTTGCCAGACCATGTCAAATCCAAATTATTGGACGCACCATTGCACAAAGACAACTTATTTGGCACCAAGGCAGAGGAGGTCTTAAAAAAGATGTTAGAAAAAGCTATATCTGTGCAGACAGTTAAGGACTTCTTGCAGGTCCAGCCACCCAGGTTCAGTAGGCATTGCCCCTCCAAGCACTGGTTCTTTCCTGCTCCCTCCAGGTCAGCTCAGCCCAGACCCCGGGGAAGCAGGCCCCCCAGACAGCAGCCCCAAGGAATGCAGAGATCTAAGCAATGGAGTTCCTCCTCTTCAAAACCAGGGAGTGCTAAGCCACCCCCTCATAGTAAGAACTCACCATGACTTCCCACTTCCACCCCCTCCCTCTGCCCACCTGCTCTTGCCCCTAGGAGGAAAACTCTCCTTCCGCACAAGCACCTGGGCCACCATTACCAATGACCGCTGGTTCCTCAACATAGTGTCCCAGGGATACAAATTTTATTTCCACTCTCTAACAACCCCAAAAGGGTTCCCAGATCTTCCCCCAAACCAGTGGGCAGAGGCCAAAAAGCAAGTCCTTTCCCTACTCTCTAAGAGGGCAACAGAGCATGTTCCTGCAGAACAGATAGGCCAAGGTTTCTACTCCAGACTCTTCCTGGTACCCAGAAAAGAGGAAACCTGGTGCCCCATTCTCGATCTATCCATTCTAAACACCTTTCTGGTGTTATCAAAATTCAAAATGCTCACCCTCCAGCAACTTCTACCTATGCTCTCCAAGAATGCTTGGTTAACCACACTAGACCTAAAAGAGGCCTACCTACACACCCCAATCAGGAAATCCTGCAGTTCTCTGCACTTCCCTTTGGCTTATCCACTGCTCCCAGAGGTTTCACAAAATGTCTGTCTCCCGCCATTGCTTTTTTCAGGCAAAGAAATTTTCAAATTTATCCATACTTAGACGACTGCCTGATTCAGGCAGACAGTCAGGGAAAGCTGCTAAAGCACCTGGCCTTTGTAAAGGAAGTAATGACCTCCCTGGGGTATACTATCAATGAAAAATCCAAACTAGTACTCACCCAAAAAATTATATTCCTGGGAGCAAGCCTGGACACAGCATCCCAGATGGCATTCCTTACACCAGAAAAACAAACCTACCTGACAGCCTACTTCTCTCAACTAGTCACCATACCCCAGTTATCCGCAAGGAAAATCCTGCAAGCTCTGGGGTTCATGGCCTCCTGCATTCTACTCATTCCATATGCCAGACTGCATATGAGGAAACTACAATGGGACCTAAAAAGCCTTTGGTGTCAACACTCTCAAGACCTGCAAACTCTTGTACCAATGATACCTTGTTTAAGGAAAGATTTTCTTTGGTGGGCAGAAACATGCTACCACAACAAGGGACTTCCCTTCTCACAACCCCATGCCACCCAGACCCTCACCACAGAGGTATCAGACTATGTCTGGGGTGCACACCTGGACAGCAGGTGCATACAGGGCCAATGGAGCCCACATCAAATACATCTGCACGTCAACCAAAAAGAGATGTTATCTGTCCAGCATGCACTGACAGCTTTCAGAACCCTACTCTCCCCAGGGGCTCTATTGATCAAAACAGACAACACCACTGTGATGTGGTATATCAACAAGCAGGGAGGGACTCACACGTACCCTCTGTGCAGGCTCGCCATGACCCTTTGGCACACGGCCTCAGCCATGCAACTACACCTGTTACAGTGGCGGATTTAGGCATGGGCGCAGGGGCGCGCGCTGCCCCCTTTTAAAACTTGTATATATTTTCCAGTTTTCAACTTACGATTTCTTTATTGTGCTGTAAAAAAAACTCTGTTCTGTTGAAAACGGAAACTGTATGATCACCAAAACAGTACATTTTTTAGTATCAACTTCAGGTGCATTATTTTATTCACAGAGAATCCCTAGACTGTCGCCACATGCGCCCAATACACCGGAGATGCGATTGGAGGCTGCAATCAGGTGATTTTTTTTTTTATAAAGATTCTCCTCCAATTGCTTCTCCCCTGTAGTTGAATTAGGCACGTTGATGAGACTATTGTGGGTGAAAAGCTGTAATTTGACTCATGTATAAATAATCCCTGGTTCTGGTCGAACGGATATGTTTTGCAGAGTGTGCAGATTAACTCTGAAAACAAAAAAAAAACTGTGCGACCACCTCGCTGAGTGATTCCGCCCTAAGGTAATTATCATCATTTTTTTTTTTTTTACTTACTGATTCAATGCGCCAAACAGTTGAGTACTGCGCTTTAAGCTAAAGAAGATATCCCTGAAAATTACTTGGGACAAATAAAAGGGTTTACTAACTAATGTGAAATATGATAGCATAAGGAGGTAGTCACAGAGATACCTAGATCTATGATGACAGTGCTGGTTTGTTTGGGTTATGTATGTCATCTATGTGGAAGGATATGGATTTGTTTTGTTTATCATATTTAACAATACTATATTTTTGTATTTAATTTGAAGCCACTGTCCTTGTACCATTTACTGGCATGGTCTAACCCTTTCATATCAGCAGGTAAGCAAATAACATACGGTGTGCAAATGCCTGCAAATTTTATTAACCAAATGCCAGGAGCCCAGATTTTTATTTTCAGAGGTGGCACATGTGACTTTAACTACATATTTTTTTCAGATAAACAGCTAACTATCCAATACACTAAGTTTATATTTATGCCAAGTCTATAAGTCTGTTAAAAATACGTATGTGGGAGATAGTATCAAAGGCTTTAGCCAGGTCAAGATAAGTTGTATAAACTCTATAGTCACTATGTACTGGTTCAAAAACCTTTTCAAAGAAACGATCAAGGTTAAAGAGGTAGGAACTGCCTATAACAAAACTGAACTGGTGAGGATCCAAGTCTAAAAGGTTTTCAATGTCTAAACTGATGAGGTCAGAAATGACATATTCCATAGTCTTACAAATACAGTTAGAGAAGATAATAAGTCTGCAATTGCCAGGACAGAAAGTTGGGTCACTTTTATTTAAGGGCATCACAATGGCTGGTTTTCAGGTTTTGAAGTACAGATAAGTTATATTTAACATGAATAATCATGTATCTTCTTATGCAATCTGGTCCAATGCGTATGGTATTTTTAGCTTTTAAGAGACAGACAGGACATGTTCTATAGTAATTACAAGGGTCTGTCTGCCACTGAGTCAACTTAGGAACATTTATTGATGTTTAGCTATTTCCTTGGGGTATGAGTGCATAGGGCCATTGTGGACAAGCTCAGAACATTGCTGGAAATTAAGTTTCTGATACAGTTAAAGAAGGATTTATAGTTACTGTTGGTTGTGGTAGCTATTTTAATTTTATATTTAGCCTTACATTTTCTGAATATGTACTTTAGTTTTTTTGCTAGCTCATTAAACTACTCTCTTTAAGTGGGTAGAACATGAGTTATTATAGGCCATAAATGATTTGTTATTCCTGTTTAGTTTATTTGGATGGACATTTGACCAAGGAGGTTTGCATTTCATAGGTTCATAAGTGTTTACTAAGCTAATGACTGCAAGGACCTTTTTAAGCCTAGCCATGTATCCTAAATCTCTGACAAGTTCTGATACCCTTGGTAAGTCTATGCAGGGGCTTGGGAGATGAAACATTTACAACCAGGGGCCTGGAAATGGAACCATTTACAGGTTGCCAGTGTCCTTTAGAGACATAGGTGCCAAACCAGGGATGAATATCCTGCTCCCCATCCAACTGTCCAGTTGCAATTCAATTGTGTTAGGGAGGAACTCTGCTTCGCATGGATGGGGAGCCTGTTCCAGAGATGGGGGTAGTCCCTGGGATACACACCTTCTCTCTAGTAGATCCTATTTATATCACAGGCAAGGTTTACGACTTTAAGAATGGGTAATTCTGGTGTTGTTTGTTTTGTGGATATGCAGGAGGTCCATCAGAGTGAGGTCTGACAATGCCCTATATGCCAGGCATAGATCTTCCCTCAAAAGCCTGTAGGAGACAGAATACAGGGATATGCCCTTGAGGTGGTCGGCAAAGGACATTTTATGTATGCCCAGTATTCTTTTAGTGAGGAACCTCTGTGGACATAATTCCAGTTGTTGGATATGCCTGACTGGGGTCGCTGTACCCAATAGGTCTGATGAATGCTGACTACAGTGGAACAATGACTACCTTGGACTTAGATGTCATACCTTTGTTTATAAGTTGTGCAGCACAGAATGATTTCCTCACTACTGTAGATACATGATGGTCAAAGGCTAGATTATTGTCATTGTGTGTCCCTAAGTCCTTGACTACTGGGTCAACTCTAAGGGGTGTGTCGTTCATATGATAGTTACCAGGGGTGGATGACTTCCTAAAGGATACTTTATGCATTTCTTGGCATTTAGTTTTAGTCCATGACTCTGACACCAGTTGTTTGTCTATGTCAGCCCTTCCTGGATAACATTTGTGCTAATGTGGGATTCAGTGACATCTAATTTGCAGTCCTCTGCAAATGTAGTCAGCCAGAGACCATTGACATTGGCCTTCACTTCAGAGAAGTAAATACCAAAAAGGAACAGTCCAACGACTGTCCCTGAGGGACTCCACTTGGGACTGGTCTCTTTGTAGAAGTAGACTGCCCAATTCTAACTTACTGGTCCTGTCTGTGAGCCAGTTGGCTATCTGTTGGGTGACATATGGATTTGTACCTAACCTCTTGAGTTTGTCAACAATGCCCGAGTGGAGTATTATGTCAAATGCCTTGGCCAGGTCAACGTAGGCAGTGTGAACCATTTTGCCCTCATCCATTGTTTTGGTGACCTTCTCAAAGAAGTCCACCATGCTGAATAGGCATGACCTGCCCTTGACAAAACCAGACTGGTTTGGGTCCAGTGTCTGGAGGTTTACTAGATCACAACTGATCATTTTCGTGATAATTATTTCCATGGCTTTACCTATAAAACTAATGACACTTATGGGTCTGTAGTTTACAGTGTCTGTAGATGGCCCACCTTTGTGCAGAGCGATGACTGTTGCTGTCCTCCATTCATGAGGCATGAAGCCGGTTTGGAGACTACAGTTAAATAGCAATTCCAGAGGGCCTAATAGGTCATGTTTCATGCTATTTAGATAGCATCCTGGGATATTGTGTGGTCCCATTGATGTAGTGTTCTTGGCCATAGAGAGAGCATTAAGGACCCGTTTCCTAGTGATAACAGGGGGAATTATATTTGATATTTCCTGAGGGAAGGTTCCAGGGGAGAGAGGACTTGTTTAAACATGATAATAGAGAGAAAATAATCAAAAGTTCACATAATAGAAGAGATCACATTGCACATTGAAATTAACAGAAATACAAAAACAAAAAAATACCATCATACCTCTCAACTGTCCAGATTTTCACAGAATTTCCAGATTTTTGCCTCGTATGTTTCATCTGTTCCTCATAAAATTTGTGGATTTCCGGCAAATCATTGAGGACTGATGTCACTAAATAATGACTTGAGTTTCAGACTTCAAATCCATCAGAAAATGTATACTCACAGAAAACCTTGTATTATATCAATTGTCTAAGTTTATAGGAGGAATATTTAAAAATTGTCCCTATTTTGGGCCTTTGTTTCTCCATTATTTTTGGCTTAGTCCAGATTTTGTATGTTAAGAAGTTGGGAGGTATTATACCAGCACTTCAGTTCATTGGATAATCAGTTCTTTTATGAATATATTCAGTTTCTCCGTATTTATTAAACTACACAGAAGCTATAAAAACTTAGATTGTACTGGCCCAGGACACCTTTCAATTAGAATCCAGCAGGTGTGACTTTTCTTTCTCACTGTTATTGTTTCGTTACATCTGTTCATTGATGTGATTTTTTATTTTTAAATGTGTGGTTGTTTTGATAATGTCTTTGCTGAAGTGCTGCTGCTGCTTTTTGCAATATCTGTTACCTCAGGAGTTAAGCCAAAAAAAAAAAAAAAGAAATAAAAAATGTATTACTGCACTGCATTCAAGTGTTTATTTTAATTTATTGACCTGGTTAGAGCCCTGAACTTAATGGACTGGTTTCAATCTCAGCCTGGAGACTGTTCTTATACTCCTAATAGTTCTGTCATGCCAGATGAAGTAAAATGTTAACTATTTAAATCAACTTGTCTACCAGTTGCAGTTCTCATCTTTAGCTGTATACAAATATTGAACATTGGTGGGAAAACTTATCTTGGAAAACGTTTGATAATTGTTATAAACTACATTATAAATATAGCATAGAAGAAGTTGTTAAACTGCTGGAAAATAGCACATATAATAAAATATTTATTCAATGTTTTAACCTGGTAACTTCAATGAATACAATACCTCTCAGCCTCAGACAATGAAGTCTGGACAAATACAAAAATAATCAGGGACTGAGGCCCACAAATCATGGACAGATTTTAAGTGTTGCTCTTAAAAAATGTGAATTTGCTAGAATTACAGGTTTTGCTTTAGTGTGTATCTGTTAAAGGATCTGAAATATGAAACTCAAATGTGATTTCAGCCCTCTGAATTGTTATAAAAAGCACCATTTTTTGAGAATCAGATTAAAAAAATGAGGCAAAAATTTGTACATTTTGCAAATTCTGGACAGTTGACAGGTATCAGGTACCTCCATATTTATACTTGTGCAAACACGCACACATACTTATCTACATTTTAAACATATATCTGTACATGTGCCTGTTTCTACTACCACAACCACAGCAAAATCATGTGCAACTGAATGTAAACTGACATCTTTCCACGCATGATTTTGCAGATTCTTAAGGTGATCTTTTCACAACCACCAAACCCAGTGTCCCACTTTCCCATTTCTATTCCTATAGTCAGTTAACCAGACTGCGCCCCCCCTTTTGCAAATTCCTGGATCCGCCACTGTGTTAGCACAATTCCTGCCAGGCTCTCTAAACTCTCTGGTAGACAACCTAAGCAGAAATCTTCTGGACCCACATGAGTGGCAGCTAGACCAAAGAACCTTCACCCTTGTATCCCAGAAATGGGGCACTATAAAGGCCGACCTCTTTGCTTCCCACTCCAACCATCAGCTCAGCAAATTCTGCACCAGGGAGCCTCACTGCAAGGCCTGGAAAGTGGATGCTCTATCCTTCCAATGGGTCAACCTCTCAGTGTATGCATTTTCCCCTCTACCACTCATTTCAAGGGTACTGCTTAATGTAAGGGAGGAAAAACCAAGGACAATCCTGATTGCCCCAGACTGGCCATGCCAGCACTGGTACCCACTGCTGCACAGCCTGTCACCTCTGCCACCATGGCATCTCCCTCAAATCCCAACACTCCTGACAAAGAGGGATGGAGAACTCATGCATCTCCAATTGCAGACCCTCAATCTGGCAGCCTGGCTTATTCCCTGACCACTGCACAAGCTGCCAATCTCAGCAAACAAGTTCTAGATGTTATACGGGAGGCCATACTCTCTAGCACTAGAAAGTTTTATGCTGATAAGTGGAAAAGGTTTTACACCTGGATCCAGGCTAAGGGAGCCGGGATGGCACAGCCCTCCCTACCTCTCATCGTGGATTACCTTGCTGACCTACTACGCAGGGGTCTATCCTTTTCTTCTATTAAAATTCATGCCTCTGCTATCTCTGCTCATTTCAGCACAGAGCCACCTCTTTTCTCTCACCCTCTCATCAAACAGTTCCTAAGAGGGGCTAACAACTTGAGGCCACCCAGAAGAGCACCTACCCCAGCTTGGGACCTAAACTTTGTGTTGGAAAAGCTCACCCTGCCCCCTTTGAACCAGCAGCTTCAGCAGAGTTAAAGTTTCTCTCTTGGAAGACAGCCTTGCTTCTGGCCAACATTTCCGCAAGAAGAGTATCTGGGCTACAAGCACTAGTGACTGTAGAGCCCTTTATCATTTTCCATGCTGACAGGGTTTCCCTCAGGACTAACCCATCCTTCATGCCAAAAGTGGTGTTCAGTGTGGCTCTCAACCAATCCATTCATTTGCCCACCTTTTTCCCTAACCCACAAATCAAGGGGGAAAGGATTTTGCACTCTCAGCTCAGATTCTACGTAGACAGGACTATATCATTTATAAAGACTGATCAATTGTTAGTCAGCTTTGCTGCAGGAGCAGATTGCAAGGCCATATCCAAACAAACCATTTCCAAATGGATAGCACACTGCATCCATTTCTGCTACAAGCAACATGGGAAACCTCCCCCCAAGGGGGTCAGGACACATTCTATCAGAGCATCCTCCACCTCTGCAGCTCTCCTCAGAGGGGTCCCTACCAGGGACATCCTAAAGGCTGCAACATGGACATCTGTTAATACCTTCACCAAGTATTACCACCTGCCTATCTTCTCCAAATCCAGGGCAGGCTTTGCCACCACAGTCTTGCAGGGCATCCTAGCCAGCCCCCAGTCTTATTGACTGCCTCCACCCTTTTCTTCAGCTTTGGGAATCAACCCAAATGTGATGACTGTAACAGTGAAACATGAAGAACATAGTACAGTTGTGTACACTTACCATAAATGTAGATGTTTGACTGTATTCACTGTTGCAGTCCTGGTTTCCCTCCCTCCATCCCACTTGTATCTGTCTCAATCTCTCTCTCTCTCCCCCCTTACAAGGAACTTTTGGTATTTACTTTCTACTGGTGGTGTTCTTCCACCATAACCTAGCTCCCTTTTGGGGGCTCCTGACAGTTAGGGCAAGAAAAACTGATGTAATGCTGTTGGCTGCCTTATTTTATACCACTGATGACCTGACGTCAGTCCTGGAGCTATGGCAACCAATGCAGAAATAGTAAGCCTCTGGTATTCGGGCTGACTGAGGGCTACCCTGGCAGGGATAACCCAAATGTGATTACTGCAACAGTGAATACACTTGAACATGTACATTTATGGTAAGTGTACAGAACTATACTTTTTCACACACTGCAACAAAGCTGCATACTCTAATTGCGATTCAGCACACCCAGATATCTGAACTCTGGGATAAAATACTTCTTTGCAACCACGAGGGGAAGAAGTGAATGTAGCAACAGGCTATTTCCCTGAACTTACAGATCTCTGCAGCTGACTGAAGCATAAAGTTAAAAGATGCTTGTTTTAGAAAAAGACAGCTATGACGAACCTGGATCATGATTTTAACAAATGCAATATATTATCAACTAAGGTCCATACTATGAAAGTATGTTTTTTTCCCACTAAAGAATGGTTCTGCACTCGAAAACTACTGTTTTGGCGTATTTAAATTAGTGAAAGAAGTTGGTGATGATGTCAGCTTGGTGGCAGGTACTTTGAGTAAACTCGAGAGCAGGATGCGTTTCATGTATAAACTGTTAAAAATCTCGCCAAAATAAAAGAAATGAACTGAAAGTAATTGACTTTTAGATAGTAAACTATTCAGTGGTATTATAAAAAATAATGTTGCCAAAGCAGCAGAACACTGACATTCTCCCTGAAGCAGTCTATGTGCTGTAATGTTACCGAACATATGGACTGCCACCACTTGCTTGAGCAAATACTTTGAAAGGAGATTTTCTCCTAAACGTTTAATGTGACCAGCATGGAAAAACACACTGAATCATAACTATATTAGGTAAATAACAAGTTCAATTATGATTTCAGCGTGTTTTACACTAAGCTGATCTACAAATCTACATTACAGTTTCACGCGCCAGTGGAAGGCACTTGGGGGGGGGTAAAAGCTTTCAATTCCTATCATCTCATAGCGCGCTCAGATGTAAGCACAGAGGCACTATGAGATGGTAGTCGGGGTTAATGAGTTAAGCCATCTTAACCTTGTAATTGACCTTGTTGGATTTAATTAGTCCTCTTAGTTTCCTGTTTAGTTTAATTGGGGAGCTCTTATCAGTATGGAAGTTGTTCTTCCTGATTTTAACCATGACTTTTTTCTTGTGTTATACACCTTATTAAGGTTAGGATTCCACCATTGTAGTTTGTTTTTAGAGTTTGTTTTGGGCCTACTTATATTAGGTACAGCAGCTTCTATACAGCCATTTACATAGTGTACAGGGTCTCTGTGAACAATTCCACATAGGTTGCTGTGAACTCGGGGTTAGGAGGAGCATTCAGTTTTGACGAACTGTCACTTAATAGGGTGTAGTTTGCTTTGGAATAGTTCCTAATTGTTACAGGGTTTGCTGGAGTTACCGAGTTGATTCATATTTTGAAGAAGACAGCTTTGTGGTCCAACCTCACCAGTGAGGACATGACACGGGGAGGGGGGGTGACACTCTCACATATTGGTGAGCACCAGGTCCAGTATATTTGAATGCCTGTTAGGTGTCTGCATTTTCTGGTCAAGAGTATTTGTATTAATGAAGTCCAGGAATTGTGCCTCTGAGTTTGAGGTAATACATATTTCCCAGTCTATAAATGAGTAGTTAAAATCTCACTTGAATAAGGTATTTGAGTGATGAGTGAGTAATGGTGTCTCCAGTAGATCTAGGTATGAGCAATGGGATTCTTGGGACAGATACCATGACCTATAGCTTGCATGGTATGGTATGGGACTTTATTTATGGTGATTTGCCCATGGATAAATTCCAGTGCATCATCCAGTTTAACCAACCTAGAGGTGTACTTGTTGTTAATGTAGATCAAAACTCCTCCACCTATTGTTCCCATATGTGCAACTGATGGTCTAAATGTGTGGAAGGCACTGAAGCCTTGCACTACCAAAGTATGTTCTGTGGATTTAAACCATGTCTCAGTAACCACACACATGTCTATAGTCTCAAGAGTGATGACAACTTATAGGGTATGGAATTTCTTGTTTAGGCTGCTAGCATTAAGCAGTAGCACCTTTAGGTTTCTTTGGATTTTATTTGCTATGTTGGTAGGTTTGTCAATTTAGTATTGCCTAAAAAAGGCTCTAAGGGAGTGGATAAAGTTGTAACCAATATTCAGGAGCCTAGAGGGGACAAGTGCAGACCATGTTTTGTGAAGCAATGTGATTTGCTAACCGTGTCTTCCCTTGCTGACAAATATTGATTACCCCTGGATAGACCCTATAAACCCAGCCAATTGTTGCAGTAAACCATCTTTTGTTCATACTGTGGGATCATTCTTGGTGAAGGTAGAATGCTGCTCAGTGCAAGGCACGTACCTGCCTGAGATACATATTCATAGAGATCAATAATGCCTCTCTTCATATAGTCCCCAGGGAGTCACATCTCAAGTCAGTAACACCCACATGGGCTATTATAGAATCATACTGGTACCTGTGGTGTAATGACTTGAGTGCATGTATAATTTGACAGATTCTGGCTCTGGATAAGCAAATAACTGTTATCTTCTCCTCTGTCTCAATCTGGTGAGTGGGGTATTTGTGTGTCATACATTGGAGTCCCCTATAACAAGAGTCCTGGGTAAAGTGTTTGTTTGCCTTATGGATTTTGCTCATAGGATTCCACTGGGTGTAGGCATATGTGTGGTGCTTGGTGTTGCTTTTGGTGAGTGCTTTATAGATTGCTGAAGATAGATGTTTCCATTTATAGGCTTAGGAGGTCTTTGGGAAGACTGCTTTTTAATGCATCAGCATACGTTGGTCTATGGGTTTGGTTAACATTATGTGTAATGGCTGGAGTGTGTATGTGTTTTGACAACCTTGTTTGTATGAAATTTTTGCCTGCAGTGAAATTGTGTATGTGTGTCTCTCACATAGAGTGTTTGTTTCTTTAAGGCTTAAGTGGGTGTCTCTGTTGATGAGGCAATTGAGACGTTGTCTCAGGATGCCCATATCTACTAAGCTGGCTATGTAGATGTTTGGAAATTGCACATCTATATTGTCCATAGCTGTGTTTGGGTGGGCTACTGCATTTTATGAACTGGGTTATACAGAGGTCTCCATGGGTGGGGTTTGGCACTTGACTAGGTTAAATTGTGCTAAGAGTTGATAGTAGTGCTGTTTAGTTAGCAATCCAGCGGCTCTAAGCTTGTCTCTGTGGCTTTGTTTTGCCACATTCTTTTACAGGTTTCAGTTCTGAGGCTAGTTTTATTGATGACGGTCATACAAGAGATAAAATAGTTTGCTGGGTGGGCATTTAGTATTATGAATGTATGAAAAACAGTGGGTGGGAAAGTACTTAAATAGCTTACACAGTAAACAATAGCAATGAAAGTGGGGAGGGATGGACTTTGGATGTTAGAGTACCATAAGGGGCTGAAGCCAGAAACAGTCTTTTAAAACCACAACAGCAAAAGGGTGGGATAGTTGGAGAAAAATTCAGGCTGCTGATTTGCTAGTGAGGGATCCAATCAAATTAAGCCAATATTGGAGCTCTAGTCCAGTTGTTAGAATTTTACAAACTTTAGCTTAATGTTTCACTGGGGGCTGGTTCAGACACAAAAAAACAGAGGAAAAAAACAGCAGCAAAGTAAACAGAAGGGCACTGGAATGCAACTTAAGCAGCTAAATTGTAAGCAGAATATAAGACTCTTAACGGCAAGACCAGAACATAGACAGCTGGGAAATACTAAAGCGCAAATCCTGGACCAGAATTCGTAATACTACCACTACAGCAATTATACCACAGACTAAGGCACAAGACTATGCAGAAATTTAACAGTAACACTGTTTATGGGAAACATTCTGTAATGAATGACCAAATGAGGATCAAATCTGACAGTACTCCACAGCTTTGCCATAACTGTGAATGAACCTACAAGATTAAGGCCCAGACAGGTCAAAATACAAACCGCTAGCTCTTACAAGTAGTTATATTTATGGAAACTGAAGGGCAGAGTAATGTATAAGCAATGCTAAAATGTTTCAGTAATACCCAGTCTTCCCTCAACTGCAAATTCAGCTACAAGACTAATTACTGCAAACAAACTAAAAAAAATGCAAATAGATAACTTTTTTGGGTAAAACATGTAACAAACCAGAAAAGTACAACAAATATGTCACCACACCGGTCAAACATATTTAAGCAGAATTTAAATAAAGTCTTTTTCTTCCTTTTTTAAACACATTTATTGAATTAACACTTGTGACATAGGCAACTTTACACTGATGCAAAAGAAATCAAACTGCATTAATTTACATTAACAAACATTATACTTCGCATATATTGCTATATGTCATATAACCTAAGCAACATTACATCAATTATTCAATTCCTGACCCTTTTTAAACAAGAAACATCTTTAATAAACCATCACTTATGACATAAGTAATCATACATTTATATAAATGGAAACAAACCACACTAACACAGTCCTATTTGCAAGCATTTTACATTACAAACCATACTGAAACACTCCCAGTTGCAAACATTATACATCATTTATAATCGACCCAGTCATTTTCAGTCAAACATTACAGAGCTCATTTAAGTCCTGCCTTCTTTTAAACCTCATTCCTCCCATGTATGCATTGTTCCCACAATTCCCATTTTTTTCCTATGTCGTGTGCTTCTGCCCTTTTCTAAAGATCTCAATTCCAGTTGTTTTATCTCTGTTACCACATTGTATTCATACTTCTAATATAGTTGATGAAAGGCTTATTTATCAGACTTCAGAGGTTTCCACACTTCTCAGTCTTGAATACAAAGACAGGGTCAGCCTAAGTGCACAATATATCTTTATGACAACGTGCTTTTAGATTTGTCCCTTAACCAGTTCATACAACTGCCATTGCTGTCTAAATGAGTCCCAGTTGAGGGACTTCCTTTTTGCCTTTTGATACTTTATTAAAATTGTAGATGCCTACTATGAGGGGTAAGTGTGAGTGCAGTAGGCAGATTCCATACAAGGAGTTGCACACCATGTGTCTTTTTTGCCTAGGCCCAAAACATGATCGCAAATCTTGCTCTTTCATTCCATCATTCCAAAAACCTTAGTTTTAAGCTCTCTATTCTCAACACTTTTCTCAAGACCCAGCATTTTAAATGCTTGGCCCAGTCCAAGATGGCTCTGCTTCACCAGATGTCACCCTGCCACGGAAGAAAAAAAAAGAGGCCTCAAATGGATCTGCAGTCCAATGTTTCTGATTCTGACTTACCTACTGATGTTTCAAAACCTACAATACATCAGGCTACTTCACTGCTGCCCACTATCAAGAACCCACTGGAGGCTGGGATAACACCTGAGGCCTTGCAGACTGCTGATATATCTGAGAAACTGCTTCTCGTCATTTCAGCAGGACCACAGAGTATCCCTCAAATTTTAGTTAGAAAAGAAATCCAGGCTGTCTAATAGAGGTCAGATATGGTTCGGAACCTCCACATCTCATCTGGGTGGGCATCAAATTTAAAAGGAAAAAGCAGAAGACTAAGCATGTGGCCTTCCCCAGAGCAGCTAGAGAGAAGGAATGGATGGACTTCTCACAAGTGTTGTTCAAAGCTATTATGTCTTTAAAGCCTCCCTCCTTTCGGTCTCCACAACCACATGCTACTATTCTTAAACCTAGTTTGGTTTCCTCTTCCTTTGATGAGGAACAGGACTGTGACTCTGAACATTCTCTGGACTATTCCTCTCAGCTGCATTCTCCTGGGTAAATTTCTTCTGGTGAAGGGGACTCCATCTCACACGATAACATGATGAAACATTTTGGCAATCCATGCAAATCTGTGATTCTCAGAAAAGGTATTACTCCCTCTTGGAGCTGGACACCCCTGCCCCTTCTCCAGTTCCACCTGCCTTTGAGGCTTTCTAGGATGCCTTTCAGTCCACTTCTTCTGCACCTGATTCTAAACCACTAGCTGCTGAAAGACCAGACAGGTTTTGTAAGATCCCTGATTCCCTTAAATATTGATATAAGTACCTTGTGGCAGAGCTTTCTGCAGTATCTCTCTCTTCAGATAAGCCATCCAAGCTTTTGCCCAGTGCTTATGCCCTACCTAGTTTTTAAAGGTAGTAGGGCAGCTATATATAGATGAGAGAAGAAGGTTTACACCTCTGCTACCCCTGCCTTCAGGACAGGCTAATTACTAGCCTCAAATGAGTTTTTGATTTCTGTTCTTAAACTCCTTAAACAAAGTTTTCTTGGATCCCCTACAGCAGAATATAAGAACAGGACTTTTGCAAGCCACTCAGATTGCCAGACACAGCATTGAGTGCATTTATGATGCTGTGGATGCTTCTTCTAGGACAGCTGCCACAGGACCTGTTTTCTGCAAATATGCATGGCTTTGCAGTCATCCTATACCTGAGGATTTTAAATAAAAATGTCTAGACTCACACATGGGCAAAGATCATTTTGCCCTTAGGTGGCCAGTCTGTCCAAAACTCTCCAAAACCAAGGTAAGACCATGAAAGACAGCAGGCAGATCCTTCTCTCCTGAGTTCATAGATGTCAGAGGAACTTCCCAGCTAAATTTACCTCCTTCATGAGAAGGGGCCCAGGGACAGCCCAGAGACAAAGGAAGGGACACAGAAAAAGATGCTTCAAAAATCTGAAAGGGAACCTCCAGCTGGGAGGCCATCTTTTGGAGGGAAAAACCTATGACTACCCCTGCAGCATCCCCCTGCTTCCATTCCCATCACACCACATTCTCAAGGGTTGTCACTCTCCCTGACCAAGTGGGAAGCTATTACTACAGACATGTGAGATCTCCCCATCATCAGGGACAGCTATGCCATGTTTTGGAAAACATTCCCCCAGTGAGAGGCATACCTCTACCTCCGCAAAACCAAAAGAATTCATAGGAAAGGGGGTTTATTCCAAGATTTTTCTAGTCCCAAAAAAAGAGGGGCATTAGAGACCCATCCTTGACCTCTTCATCCTGAACACTTACCTGAAAGTACCATTTTTCAAAATGCTGCCTCTTCAGACTCTCCTACCTTTCATTCTCCCACAGGTCTTCTTAGTGTCATTAGATCTAAAAGATGACTATTTGAAAAATTACAACTCATCCCTCTTGCAGGAATTTTTTCTGTTTTTCTCTGGCTCCTCATATTTCCAGTTTACTCCTCTGTCATTTGATCTTTCTACAGAATTAATAGTGTTCACAAAATGTCTAGGGCCTGTGGTAGCTTTCTGCTGCACATAAGAATTTAAGATTTTCCTCCACCTGGATGACCTTCTGATCCCTAGTGATGATTCTTCAGCATCTTTAATTCACCCTCCATCTTCTGGCAGGTATGAGTTTCACTATACACTGTAAAAGAAAGCACAAATGGTTTCTATAAACAGGTCTGAGTTTCATTATAAACTACAAAAAAATCACAAATGCTTCCTACACAGACTCTGATGTTTCTGGGATACATGCTGGACACAAAAAAAATGCATATCTGTTTGCCTCAGGAGAAGATCCTCAGCCTATCCAGTTACTTCTAGGACCTCTCATTTGCAAGCCATTGCTCTGAAAGGGAGATGCTAAGGACTTTTGGATTCATGGCAGCCACCATCCCTATGCTCCCTCTGGCCAGAATGCTCCTCCTGGCCAGATTTCACAATTCAATGATACCTGAAGACTGTGTGACCCCAGCACTTCTACCACCTTGGACACCCTGATTCCATTGACTCAAGAAGGAGCTTATGTGGTGGAAGGGACAGATCATCTTCAACCCAGTATTACCTTTCACATCTCCTCATGTTCGACAGGTTCACACAGACACCTCAGACATGGAATGGGGGTATGGAGAGGATCAGAACATGTGCAGGGGAAGTGGCAACCCTAGTTACTAAAAGAGCACATCAACCTGAAAGAAATGAGGGCTCTTCTGCAAGCTCTTCAGATTTTTGCCCACTTCTTTGAGACCAGCACCACTTCGTCAACACCACAGTCATGTGGTACATAAACATGGAGGCACCAGGTATTACAAACTAAGTTAGCAAAGGAGGCTTGGAATTTGGCAATGCAAGAGAGCATCATGCTCACAGTCACACACATCCCCTCTCAAAAAATGTGCTATCAGGCTGCTTAAGTTGCTTCCTGGTGGAACCCCATTAATGGACGTTGAACAGAGAGAAGCAACCATTAGCTCCCCCTGTTCTGCACCAGGACCGTTGTCCTACAGGCTGGAGGACAGATGTTTTCTCTTTCCAGTGGTCAGGGAGGTTCCTCTATGCCTTCCTTCCTATGCCTCTCCTTCTAAACATTCTTCTCAAAGCACAAAAGGAAACACCCAGACTCCTCTTACTGGTGCCGTTCTACTCAAGGCAACATTGGTTCCCCCTCTGTTTCACCTGGCAAAAGAAAACCAGAGGAGGATTCCTCTGGGGCTGGACCTGATTACTCAGTTCCACCTGAACCATCATCTCTCAACCCAACCGTATGAATGATAGAGTTTTAATCCCTCAAAGACATCTCCTCTCTGAAGAAGTGGTACAAGTCCTACAACAGGCTAGGAGACCTGCTACCAGAAAATCTTACATACCTAAGTCGTAAAGTTTTTCCTTCTGGTGCTGCAAACATAGTCAGGATCCATTCTTAGTACTCATCCCTGTGGTGCAACAATACCTCTGTGAGCTTATTTGATCAGACTTAGCCTAATCATCCATAAAAGCTCATTTGTCTGTTGTCAATGCCTGCCTTCTTGTTAGCCCTCCACTTATGGCTTGGCTGAAGGTCAAGCTTTTCCTTAGGGGAGTTTGGCTTCTTAACCCCCAAGGAAACCCATTTGTTTTCCTTGGGATCTTAATTCTTGTACTACAAAAGCTTACTCTGCCTCCCTTTGAACCAGCTTCTTCTGCTTCTCTGAATTTCTGTACTTGAAAAATTCTCCTCCTCCTCTTGACCCTCACCTCTGCCAGGAGGGTTTCAGAACTACAAGCTCTCATGGCCATTTTCCCTTCTCTCATTTTTGCAGAGACAGCATGGCTTTCAGGGTTAACCCATTCTTCATTCCTAAAGTAGGGAAGGAGCTGTCTGTAGGTCACACCATTCATATTCCTACCTTCCTTTTCAATCCCCAAAACAGGGGGAATGCATTCTACATTCTCTAGACATTTAAGGGCAACTCCAAGTTTACTTGGACAAAGTAAATCTTTCAGAAAGACTTTTTCTTCATATCTATACACAATTCAGACTATTACTTAGGGAAAAGTATTAGTAGCTGAATTTTATATCATTTATTGTATTTTTAAAACTTGTCTCAAGATGCGTTTCCGTTAATGTAAATGGGCCCAATGTTGATTGCAAGAGAAGAAATTTAAAATATTTGAATTGATTTAAAACTTAAGTTGCCTTTTTTGCAAAAAACTCATTTAATTCGTAATGATATCAATAGACTAAATTCAAAGGACTGTACAGTCATGCTCAGCTCTAATGTTAAACAAAAGAGAAGAGGTGCTGCAATTCTTTGGAGAAATTCTTTTTAATTGCCTAAAATTATCAAAACTTACAGTGATAGGAAAGGAATGATGTATATAGCAGTATTAGAAATACAAAGAAGACTTTATACTTTAGTAAATATTTATCAGATTCCAGGAATTGCAGCTAAATTTACCAAAACATATTTAGATGTTATAATTTCAAATATGAATGGAAGTGTGGTGATTGTGATTTTAATTACTTATTAATTGAAAAGATACTAGTGCATCTATTAAGCCTAGACTATCTGCCACAGCAAATGCTTTATTAAATTTTGTCAAATTATTTAATTGTAAAGATATTGATGATTTTTCTGAATCTTTTTCATTGTTTTATACTCATTATTCATATAGGTTTAGCACTCAATCTAGAATAAATAGATTGTTTACATCAAATGATTTAGTTTGTAGATTAAAGTTAAAGTGATGTTATGCCCCTTATCAGATCATAATGCTATTACATATGTTATAGTTAAACATATAAATTTACTCTCTTGCAATAGATTGCCTGGATATATAATACAATTAAGGAAATTTAAAATGTGGTTTCTCAAGGAAATTCAACAGTTTGTAGATGTTAATAATAACAGAAGAGTTTCAGATGTAATCCTGTGGGATTCTTTAAAGCCTTATTTATGTGGTAAAATAACCGATTGGTACATTAATAAAAGAAAACAATGATGTACTGAATTATTGGATTTACAATTACAAAATTGATAATCTAAAACTGACTATTCAAAAAGGTTAAGAGTCTACTAAATGAAATGAAAAGTTTGAACACAAAATGCCTCAAAATTGTACAACATAACGTTTCAATTATCTTAGAGCAAAATTTGCAATCCTATTCTTTAAATTATAAAAGTATGCATACGTTATCCATTAGAATCATAAAAAATAAAATCTAATCATATTAAAGAAATTACTGTCGGGTAGCAAAAGAAAAGTTACAGATGAGATTTTAGATAGTTTTAGGAATTACTTTAATAAGCTTGATAATTCATTTGATATGACACAGAAAAACGTAGAAATTTTTCTAAGAAATAACATACATAATAAATTAAATCAGAAGCAAATAAAGAAAATGGAGGAACCCATTATGATGATATAATTAAAAGAAGAGTAATAAAGCTACTAGCAATGATAGGATTTTAAATTATCAAATGAGGCATTATTTATTATTTAGTTATTTACTGACATTTGTTCACCGGGAAAGTCCACTGGATCAGAAACCCATTTTCAGTGGAGGCCCGGGGAGAAAAGCTCCAGAAAATACCTAAAAAGTTGTTACACAAATTAATGCAAAATGTAAAATTCATAGAACATACCCTGACACACAAAAGTTGTTGATTTTATATACAAGCTAACATGCAGCTAGTTATATTAAATATGCATTACAGTTAAACAGGGTCAATCAAAGCTAGGTAAATTTAAGGAATGTATTGATTATTTCTAAGGTTAGGCAGTTCCAAGGTTAGAAATTCGTAAAAGTAAAGAGGAGGGTTGGCTTTGTTTATGGTGGCTTAAATGTCTGCTTATTTCTCCCATATTAAATCAAGATAAAGATCCATCATTATGTTCTTGTAGATCTGTGTCTTTGTTAAACATTGATTACAGACTCGTTAAGCTCATTTATGCTAACAGAATGTTCTTCCTTTGTTAACTGATAAGGATCAAACAGGTTTTATAATAAGTAGACAATCTTATGATAATATTAAAAGCATAATTGCATTGAATGATTATGTTAATAAAAAAAAAATCAATGGTTAGTTTAGATCTAAATAAAGCATTTGATTCAGGTGACTGGTTCTGTTTAACCTCTGTACTAGAAATATATATTTTTTCAGGCAATTTCATTCAACTTATTAACTAGCTTTGCCAGAATTCCTCTGCCTTTGTTAAATTAGGTTCTTTGTTTTTCAAGTATTTAAAATTTGCAAAGATACTAAACAAGGTTGTCCGTTATATCCCTTTTATTTGTTTTGGTAATTGAAACCTTTGCTAATTTTGTAAGATCAAATATAGCTATAAGGGATTTAAAATTAATGGTCAGTATTCTTCTAAAATTTAGCTTTTTGCAGATGATATTCTATTGACAGTAGGTAATATTGACGTACTTCTTGGTCTTTTAATTAAATTATTCAGTTTTTTTAATCTATATCTGTATTAAGATTTAATAACAGTAAAACAATTAAAGACTCAAATCAATAAAAATGTTTAATGAATTTAATTAGGATAAACAGCAAATTACTTGGGGATTACATTGTCACATAATTGTAAGGAAATAACATTGATTAATTATAATAATATTTTGACTATTAAGTTACTAATAAACAAATGGATATTTTTTTTTCTATCAAAGGTCGGGTAACATTAAGTAAGATAAATATCTTACAAAAGTAGTATATGTTATTCAGTTAACTTCTCTTTTCTCTTCTAAAGACTTTGTTAAACAATTTAATGGTATACTTTTAAAATGTATTTGGTTCTCAGTTAAACCCAGATTGGCACTGAGCCATCATACAAGAGATTAGATAAATGGTAGAGTGGAATTTCCTTGTATAGAATTATATATTTACTGTCATCAAAACTGTAGCATTATAGTAAAATCCTAATTATTCTGCCAGATGGAAAAATAACTTTATGAGATTGTTTGGTTAAATGGTAATAATAGTATAACTAGATAGAATACTCAGATTTTAGGAAATAACTTTAAATGGTTACTAAAGCAATATTTATTAGAAACATTTAGAAGCCATCTGATTCATGCTATATAAACAATATTGTAATTATATTTGGAATTATTTTTAATCCAGATTTGAAAGTCTTGGTCTTTACAATATTTCCTATAGTCTTCACTGTAGATTGTATTAATGTTCTAAATTTCTCCAAAGTGCTGGATTTAAAAAAATCTAAATTAGATTTTTTGTATCAAATGATACATGGAGAAAATCTACTTACTTCTGACTTTATAATAATTAAATAAGATCTTGATATAAACAACTGGTTTACTATTTAGATAATTAGGCAATTCATTAGTTATAAAATTGAGTTAATGGCCAATATAAAAGAGAATAGATTTCTACCATTTATTGTTTTTTTTTTCTATACGTTATTGATTCAAGAAATAATTTATGGAAAACATATTTATCTACTAGATATATCTATATATATTAGTAAGAAATCTAACATTATACATTAAAAATAACTCTTAGCATTGTTTTGCATTAGTTAATCATACTAGTGTATTACAGGAGGATAACAGACTAACATTATCATCATCAAAGAAAACTACATCTTGGAAATTATTTTTATGGAAATTTATACTTAGAAACTTTCTTACTCCTCATAAAATAGGACTTATGTATAAAAAAGATATTGGATGTTGGAGATGCAAATATATGTTAAAAGCTGAATGTCAGCATATGGTCTTTGATTGCAGTATGATGCCATCTTTTTGGGAAGAGGCTCTATGGACAGGCACATTTAATTTAACTAAAGCACTAATTTATTTAATGCTTCAGTTTTTTGGAAATGTTCCTATAATGGAAGTACCCACTTCTATGGAATCTGTTGACTGTTACTAGATAGTTTTTTTACACTAAATTGTATAAATATATTGCTCCCTCATTTAAAGAATTTATAAATATTGCTAACACTATTTGTCAAAACAAGTTAGTCACTATTAAAATGAAAACAGATGAAACTTGCTGTAATAACTGGTTAAAATTAAGTGTTTTATTAGAAAAGTATTGCTTTGAGATTTCTATAATATGTATACTTGTTTACTATTTTTTATTCTTTTTTTTTAATGTAAATTGAGATTGATGTAGACTCTATTGTAAATACTTTTTTATTTTTTTGGATAATGACGTACTTTTTCATTGTGTTTAAAATAAGAAAACTTTCTAAAAAAAGAAAGACTGACCAGCTGTTTGTATCCTTTATGAACCCTAAGCTGGGATAGCCAGTCTCCAGACTGTTACAACCTGGATTTCAAAAGCTGTTACTTTCTGCTACTCTCATTATGGTAAGACCTTACCTTCCTGATATAAAGCATATTCCACTTGAGCAATAACTTCCTCAGGAGTTTTTCACAAAGGAACAGACTGCAGGTCTATCTTGGTGGTAGCCATTTGGTCCTTTGTGCACACCTTTACCAAACACTACAAAAGTGATGCTTTCTACAGGTCCAGAACAGCCTTTGCCAGGTCAGTCCTGACCGGACTGCTGGACAATTCTTACTCTCAATAACTGACCACCTTTCCTCCCTTCTTTATCTCTCTGGGAATCGCCAATATGTCTGGAATACTGCAACAGTAATTTCAGTCAGGCCATAGTACAATTGTGTAAGAACTTACCATAACAGTAGATGTCCTTCTAATCACTATTACAGTGTTCCATCCCACCCTCCATCCCCTCTTGTCTTACTCACTTCCATCTTCAGCTGTCTCTCCTCCTCTGCTCTAGGTTTTACTCTCTTACATATGTGAGGGGTTACACCCCTCCAAGCTGACCAGTCCCTGTCTGAGTAGTTTTCAGGCCGCTGGCTTGAAAATAGTCTGAGCATCCATGCTCGTTCATTCATCTTTATACCCCAGTTCGTATGAACTGATGTCATGCGTTGGACATACTCCATAGGGAGGACAAAGTTTTGGTACCCCAGCTAGATGTCAGCAGTGACATCCCATGTGTTAGGAATCCTGCAACCGTGATCAGTAGAACATCCACTGTTATGGTACATTCTTACACAACTGCACTGTATGAGAACTGTTTCAACAGTTTCCCTTGCATACACACCTGGTGTGATGGTGGGGTCTTAAACAAATACACCTTCTTGTGACTTTTACAGCACCTTTCTTTGGATTTGTGTCAACTTGCCAAATACTGTTTAAGCAAATGTAAAAACACTGAAAAATGTTCTTCAAAACTGCCTTCAGTGAATTTTCCAAGAAAAAGTTTTTTCAGAGGGCAAGCACCCCTGCACCCCCATGTGGGGAGACACTCCAAACACACCCAACTCTGGGGTCACACAACAGTGGAGAAAAAGATGGAATCAACAGTCATCAAATCTATTTTCATCAAACTTCAATCATTTTACACTTGCCAGGTTAATGACTTCGAAATAAAAAATAATGCATGCACATAAAACTGAATGCTTTTAAATTTCAGTATCAAGACAGTATTTGATGCAAATATGATTTACGTACCGAAAAAAACAAGCTAAAGATAATAATAACAATAATAAAATATATGGAAATGTTTTTATTAAAAGAAATTATGTGATATTGTTTATGTCAGGAGAAATTGCAAGGGATAGAACACAAGAGTGTAACCTGTAGCGATTTGACTTCAGAATTAGCCAGAATTTGTCCTTGGATTTAAAAAAAATGTTGCCGTGGTCTGTAGTTTTCTTGCTGTCCATTAGCTATGAATAAATAAATAAACTATTGTAAGCATAATGCAAAAGATTCTTGGAAGGATCCTTTTTAACTGTACAGCTTCTGTTGATTTTGATTTACAGGGTACAACATCCCGGTGGAACATCTTTCGTTGCTTTTTAATAAAGATGATAAAGTTCCATCCAACAGCAATGAAGGAGGAACAAGGGTGCAACAAAGCCAGTTTCCTGACAGCTGTATCAGCAGTAAGTACAAGGTCAGATAATTAACTGGTCAGCTTCCTGACAGTGATACTAGCAGTAAGTACAAGGTCAGATAATTAACTGGTCAGCTTTCTGACAGTGGTATTAGCAGTAAGTACAGTTTCAGATAATTAACTGGTCAGTTTACCGACAGTGGTATCAGCAGTACGTATACGGTCCAGATAATGAACTGGTCAGCTTCCTGACAGCGGTATCAGCAGTAAGTACAAGGTCAGATAATTAACCAGTCAGCTTCTTGACAGCAGAATCAGCAATAATTACAAGGTCAGATAATTAACTGGGCAGCTTGCTGACAGCGTTATCTGCAGTAAGTACAAGGTCAGATAATTAACTGGTCAGCTTCCTGACAGCGGTGTCTGCAGTAAGTACAAGGTCAGATAAGTAACTGGTCAGCTTCCTGACAGTGACATTAGGTGTAAGTACAAGGTCAGATAATTAACTGGTCAGCTTTCTAACGGCCATATCAGCAGTAAGTATAAGGTTGGATAATTAACTGGTCAGCATTCTGACAGTGGTATTAGCAGTAAGTACAAGGTCATATGATTAACTGGTCAGCTTCCTGACAGTGATATCAGCAGTAAGTACAAGGTCAGATAATTAACTGGTCAACTTCCTGACAGAGATATCAGCATTAAGTACAAGGTCAGATAATTAACTGGTCAGCTTCATGGCAGCAGTATCTGCAGTAAGTACAAGGTCAGATAATTAACTGGTCAACTTCCTGACAGCAGTATCACCTGTAAGTACAAGTGCAGATAATTAACTTGTCAGCTTCCTGACTGCGGTATCTGCAGTAAGTACAAGGTCAGATAAGTAACTCGTCAGCTTCCTGACAGCGACATCAGCAGTAAGTACAAGTCAGATAAGTAACTGATCAGCTTCCTGACAGCAACATCAACAGTAAGTACAAGGTCAGATAGTTAACTGGTCAGCTTCCTAACGGCCATATCAGCAGTAAGTACAAGGTCAGATAATTAACTGGTCAGCTTTCTGACAGTGGTATTAGCAGTAAATACAATTTCAGATAATTAACTGGTCATTTTCCTGTCAGTGACATCAGCAGTAAGTACAAGTTCAGATAATTAACTGATTAGCTTCCTGACAGTGGTATCAGCAGTAAACTGGTCAGCTTCATGACAGCATTATCAGCAGTAAGTGCAAGTTCATATAATTAACTGGTCAGCCTCCTGACAGAGGTATCTGCAGTTTAACTGGTCAGCTTCCTGACAGCAGTATCAGCTGTAAGTCGAGGTCAGATAATTAACTAGTCAGCTTCCTGATAATGGTATCATGTGTAACTACAAGTTTGATTAAATAGCAGTTTACTTTTACCCACAAGTGGGCAGAACAGAAAGATGTTTGAAGTGGTAGAGGTTGTCTAGTGTCACCAAGGGATAGTGATATCAGTCCTGCAAATATGTGAAGCTCCAGCTTGTCGCAGCCCTAGGAGTCTAGATATATAAAGTCATTATTTGAAATGTGCAGTGATGCTGGATGAAGTCATCATTGTGCTCTGAAGGACCTGGGTTCAAGTAGTAAGCCTGGGTACTGGACAAACTCACCTGTGTACGATAGGAATATGTGGCCAATGACAGCGTACCCATTATAGAGTGGAAGTATTTTCCCATTTCTGGTGTCACCTGTTGAAGGATGAATGGTGGAAGGCTCTGTAGCTGCAAGGCAAAACAGTAGTAGCCTACCAAAAATTTAACTTACTCAAGTACAGGTGTGGGTAAACAGGAGTGCCCCCATATTTATTGAGGCTCAACAGTGTAGGCAACAATGCATACACTGATTGCCATATTATAAAAATGTGTCATGGATGAAATCCCACCCTTTGATTCATTGAATCCTCACCCACCTTTCACCATGGATGATGACTTACTGTTTCTTGACCCCACCCTTTGCCACAGATGCTAACTCACTGTCATCTGACCCTGTCCTTTGCCATGGATGATGTTTCACTCTCTCCAGATTCCAATCCTTCATTGGTAGCTGAAAAATACAGGGATGAGAATGGCAAGTGTTCCATAGAATGGGAGTCATGTGGGATGTTAGGGACTTTACAGCATAGAGGGAAAAGATGGGTCAGTTTGTTGCCTGGATAGTTATGGCAGAGCATGACCATAAAAGGCTTTCCATGTTGGCTTTGTGGTGTAGAGGAATTATACCCTGCCTCTGACTTGGATGACCTGGGCTTGATTTGTGGCCTGTACCCTGGAAGAGCTAATCATGGAGGGTGACTGTGTTTTGCCATTATCTGGTTGTCCATCTTGGGGGGAGTATAATGGTCTGTTCTTCTGTGATAGTGACTGCTGGGTTGAATTTGAAATGTAACACAATGTCATGTCAACATGGGACATTAGCTTACCTCTGCCATGTTGCCAGTAGACGGTAACCTTCCAGGTGGGAGGAGCAAGAAGATGTCATGGAGAGGAAAGCATAGCAAAAGTCCTACATTTCAGCTCTGGGGGGATACTTAAGTCAATGCATGAAAAACCCAGATGGCTGCCTGTATTACAGTCTCCTGTTGTCAGCAGTCATCCCAGAGGAGAATGGAAGGCCAGTCATTTACAGGAAGTCTGCTAGGTGAATGGTAGCAGGCATAAAAGGTACCCACAAAATGACTTTTAATGGGTATGTATAGAATTGAAGAGACACTCCAAAGCTGAGTTTGCACTGAAATGCTTATGTTCAAAATCAGACAGACAGGTGAGCATCAGAAGCAACAAGTGGTGAAGACTGGAGAGGGGTGATAAGTAGACCGATGTTGAATTGTGAGAAAGAGCTTGATAAATGCACTGAAGGACAGAAGGGTAAGAAACCTGGCAGCACAGTAGAAGATAATATGCCTCTGACGGCAGGGGAGAGCAGTGCTGTAGAACATGATGTGAAACTGAAGGCAGCAGTGAGCAGGCGAGCATTGCTGTGGGTCGCAGTTCCATAGAATCATAGAATCTACATGGCAACTGGGCCATGTGACCATTTCTGCCTTGACAGTGTCCATAATTAGTTATTTCCTTTTGTTTCAAGCACAATATGCCAGTCATATTGGGGGGAGTGAGTTGTCTAATTCCTTCTCAAAGAGAAATAGTGTATTACATTGCTTGATCTAGAGAGGAAGTTTATTTCAGGGAAGGGGTACTTACTACTTGACAAATCTGTCTCTTCACCGTCACTTATCTGCTGAAGTAGGTTCAGATCTCTGGTTCTAAATGTTCACAGGGCTGTTTGATTTGTGGAGAAGTAAGAGATCTTGAACTGCTGGATACTAAATGGCCCAGAAAGCATGATGCGTTTTATTTAAAGATCTTTTTTCCTTGAAGTTTTAAAATATTCTTAGGGAGGAAAGCAAACTTTGTTTTTTTTTTTTAAACCTAAGAGAGGCTATTTGCTTGTGTATTGTGAGAGAAGCTGAAAACTTGTAGGTTAGGTAACAATGAAAACCATTTTCTTGAGAGAGTCACCAGATCAGACTGCTGTGACAGTATGTCTGACTTTCCAACCTTACCTACAAAGTTCCTGTAATTTTCTTAAGCCCAGCTGTTTAACCCTCTGCTACTTGTATTAATTTAACTTAAAAGTCCTCTCTACCTCCTATTTCATTTGTTTTTGCTGGACATCACTGCAAGACCGTACTGTGAGGGCTATTCCCTTGAACTATTTATTTAGTTGTGGGCTGGCTTTGTAAAGTAATCTAGTTCATTTTTACATCCAAAATACAGAGGTTAGGAGTTGGCATAATGGCGAAGGTTTTTACCTCATAAACACGGGATACAGGGTTTGATTCTTATCAATGAAATGGGAAGTTTGGCTAAGCTTAAAATAGCCTGTAAAAATAAGGTCCCCTTTACTTTCTGTTGTTTAATGAAGTTTTGTGATGACTAAGCTTCTAAAAGAAAACAAAAATGTCAATTTGCAGCCACTACTGATTGAATACTACCTTAAAATATATGCTTGCTGTTTTAAAACAGTACCCTCAACCTTCTTTAACAATTCAAAAGATCTAAAGATTAACTAAATACTATAAATCTGGTTTTAAAATATGTTTGAGAAAAATTAAGTTGTTAGGGAATTTATATAGTACTGTGTAGCACCATGCAATGGCATTTTAACCTTTTACTGATTATTTCTGCAAGGAATTATTAGCAGAAGTACATGCATTTAAAAGATTTTTAAACAGCAGTTTTGTAATTGTTGGCTATGCAGTACATCTGTTAAAAGTAATCTCAAGTACTGATAAGCAAATCTAGTGTGCTACCACTTATTTCTCCTAGTAGGCTGGCGGTATTAGTGAATACATGTATATAATGGCTACAGTCAGTAATTAATACATGTGCCTATGCAATACACCTATTAGCAAAAAGACTCAAGTTCTCTACTGGATTGGATTTTAGTCTAAGACCTTGCCAATTTCATTTCATTAGGTACTCTTCCAAATTCCCTCAAGGATTATCTACCTACCTTCACCAAGTGTTAAATACAAACCCCACAAAACAGCAAGCCTTTTAAACCATTTGCAACCTAACCAGTTTTAATCCATATACATTCAGTACCAGACTCTCCTCTATCACTGGAATATACAAAAAAAATCCCCTTAGATGATGGCATTACAAAATTTAATTCAGTTTTCCTTGATATCCCAAACAAACCCCCCAGAAATAAAGAGAATATATAGAAATAATGTACACTGGTTAAACGAACAAAGAAATCTTATGCACATTACAGACTAGATCTGGAAAAACTGGCAGAAAAATAATACTCCACAAAACCTACAATGCTACAAAAATCTTCACAATTAGACAAAAATCATCTCTGACAAAAAGCATACTATAATAAGCTTCAAACTGGTAGCAAAACGGATCCTAAGAGATTCTAGTCAACTATTAAAGAAATAATGCAGCCAGGACAAAAATGTAATCCTAACCCATCTTCAAACAGCACACTTTAAAACATTGCCATACAGTTTAATACTTACATTACAGATAATATAGCATCTGTTACTAAAAGTTTCTGTCTTGCCTATCCACATCTTACAAAACAAACACAAGCTTGATCTATGTTCACCCTACAACCTGTACCTGCATCCCCTATAAACATTCTATTAACTCAACTAAAAATCAGCTCTACCTCTGAAGATAACTTGGCAGCAAGCAGTATCCCATATTCATTTTTGTAAATATATCCATACAGAAATCTTATGCCCCCAGAGTCTGGGAAAAGTCATATATCATCCCTCTCCACAAATATAACAGATAACAGATATCACAAATTTTAGACTAATAGCAATAAGTTCCCCTGCTTCAGAAATATTAGAAAAGCGCATCTGCAAACAACTTCTAAATTATCTCTGTCAGGATCAACTCCTAACCTCAACCCAGCATGGCTGTTGACCATCCCATAGTACTAGTACAGCTCTACTAGCACTTACTGATGCATTTAATAAAGCCAGGGATAGTGGCAAATTAGTTTTCATCCTGTTCTTAGACCTGTTCATAGGTAGGTACTAGGCTATTGGCCCTAGGGCCTATATAAGCCTAGCCAAATGGTACCATGGCTTTTGCCACCCAAGAAAATGATTTTCCTGTGCCCCTGCAAGCAGAGCCACAGAAGTGATGCCCGGGGTGAATTTCCTATCTCCCATCCAATCATCAAGATTTTTCTTGAAGAGTGCTAATGAGGAGCTTTGTTTGATATAGATAGGTAGTTTGTTCCAGAGTATGGGAAGTCTCTAAGACAGGAATCCATCCCTCCAACATGTTCTGTTTATTGTTGTGACAAGGTTTAGATCCCTAGAGCATGTAGCTCGGAGGGATTGGGATTTCTTTATGTGGAGCATGTTCAACAGCTCTGGGTATGACATAGCTTGCATGTTAGGCAGAGATCGTCTCTGACTAGGCGATATGTGAAAGAGTAAAGCTGGAGTTTTTTGAGACGGTCTGCATAGGCCATCTGTTTGAGGCTGGTAATCCTCTTTGTGAGGTATTTCTGTGGCCTTTCCAGTTGTTGTAGATGTCTTGTGAGGTACATACCAAATGGGGCGTTGTACTCTATAATGGGTCTAATGAGTGATGAGTAGAGGGGAACAATGGCCTCTTTTTTCCTGGATGAGAAACCTTTTGTGATGAGGTGTGCCACGTAGAAGGATTTCCTGACCACTGTGGCAATGTGATTATCAGAGGAGAGACTACTGTTCACCTGTGTCCAAGGTCTCTTATCACACTTTCGGTGTTAAGTAGACTACCGCCTATGTGGTAGTTCATGGGTACAGAGTTTTTACCAAAAGGGATGACAATGCACTTTTTGGCATTGAGCTTGAGGCCATGGCTTTGACACCAGGCATCTGTCTCAGTGAGGCCCTTTTGTAGGATGTCCACATTGTTAGGAGATTTGATTATGGCTCCTAGTTTGCAGTCATCTGAGAACTTTGTTAGCCAAAGACCTTCTGTGTTAGCCTGTACTTCAGAGAAGTAGATACCAAACAGGAGAGGACCTAGGACTGAACCCTGTGGTACTCCAATTGTCACTGGTCTGAAGTTGGATTTAGAGTCTGCTACTTTCACAGTGTGGATTCGGTCAGTGAGCCAGTTGGCAACCTATCTTGTGACATACGGATTTATACCTAGTTTAGTGAGTTTGTCTATAATTCCAGAGTGGGGGATGGTTAAAGGCCTTTGACATAGCCTGCCATACTGAACTCTTGACACAAATGTCCTTCTTAGGCATAGCACCAGATACCCTAAAGTGGTTTAGGAGCTACATCAACGATTGACACCAATCAGTGAAATGTCAGTCTGCACTCTCACCTTACCTCCCTGTCAATACTGGTGTTCCACAAAGATCAGTCCCTGGTCCCCTCCTCTTTAATATTCTTACCATCTGTTTCATACATCCTGATACAGCTTATGAATATAAGCTCAATTTTTATGCTGATTGTAAATCGAGAGATTTAATATATATAGCTGTTTGTCAGATATGCTTGTGCTTCTATATAGGGAAAACAAATAGAAGCCTTCAAGAGTGAGTCAGAGAGCATATATATGCGATTAATAGGGAGGATGATCATAATGCTTTGGCTCGGCATGCCTTGAATATGGGCACGCTACATAAATTCAAATTTAGTGTCCTAGAATTGATTAGAAAAACTATTAGATTAGGGGACATCAAAAATTATACTGAGGAACGTGAGAATAGGTGGATAATTAAACAACAGGGTTATAAAGGACATGGTCTAAATGAGAAGGTAACTCTCAAACCGTTTTTAGCAGCATGTCCCTATGCACATTAATGCATAGAGGTTTATATGTTTAATATATGTTATTTGTTTATACTCATCTATGGAAATCCATAGTTTTATCAATGGGTTATTTACATATGTTTTAATTAATATAGTTTTAGGATGATATTTGAATATATTTAATATATATTTTTGTGTTGCAATGTGTGTTTTAAAATGGGTCGACACAGTTGTGATGCAATCAAGTGAGTAATGATTGGCTGAGATGTTTATGTATCACCATTTAAATGTATGTCTGTTGATTGCAGTTGTTCAAAGTCTGATGAAGCGTTGGAAAGACGTGAAAGCACTTATTTTGTACTGCAGTGATTAAATTGTTTTATTATACTTGCCGTGGTGAGCCTCATCTGTTCTGTGAAAATACTATATGTGATTCTGAGGAGGCTCCTTATCCAGTACTGTTTTGTTGTTTTCTCTATAAATTAGTTTCTTGACGGTTCTGAGACATGGCTGAGAGAAGAGTAAATATACCTGAAAGTGAAACTGGTGGTGCCAGTATGTTACAGGGAGCTATTGTGACGCTTGAAAATCTGCTCCTAAAGTTCACCACAAAGGAATTAACTAATGAAGGACAGTGTGTAGTTAACACACAAAAGAACATTGAGGTAATTCAACTCACTCGAAAATTGGAGAACACATTGTAGAAATTATGGATTACACAGTGGCAGAGACAGCTCGTGGAAGCATGCCTATTGTTCAGTGTAGTACCTAGAGGGTTAAGAGTGCTGAAAATGCCCACATTCTGCACTACTTACCCTAAGCTGTTAACCAAATGACAAAAATTGAATTTAGTGGCTAGCTATGGCTACATTAATCTGTTGATAGAACAATATAAAGAGATTGAGTTGCGATTAATGCAAGAAAAGTTATGGTGATGGAGAATGATTTTGAACACCTTGTTAGTGTTGAAGAGAAAGAGGTGTTTGTTACTGACATTATGCTAAGGCTATCAGAGTTGGACAATAAACAATTATTGGACAAGAAAAAGAATTTAGAAAGAGACCTTGGTGATTTTCGAAAAGGTCAAGTCTTTTCTTGATCCAGGGACAACATGAATAGTAATGTGAATCCTTTGCAACATACTCGTAATGTTCATAATGGGAATGTTATTCCTTTAAACGCTACTTCTTCAAATATCACACAAGCAGTTACATCCATTGCAGTGATGTCAACACACATGTCTCCGCCCACAGAAGCTACATCACATGATGCCACTACTCCAGTTGGTGATACGGAGTTAGTCGTAGAAGAAGGCCCTTCTGGATATAACAACAAAAGATTGTATTCAGCAATGGCTGGCATGACGAGAAAGAAAACTGGCGTTAATGTGCACAACACATCACATTCTTTAGATGATACACCAGTCAACAGCACTTCGTTTTCTTTTCCCTTACCAATTCGGCAGATGACTTCGGTGATTTGGTCGCCACAGGGGCGTACAAGGAAACGGAAAACATCAGGGGACAGGCACGAGTTCCAGAGGAGGGTACTCAGACCAGTACCAAAGACTTAGTGGTAAATATATCGAGTTATAGTTTGACTGAGAGTGAGAGGTCTTTGCTCAATCATGGCCTCTCATTTATACCTTCAAAATCAGCGGACATCACTGATGTAGTTGTAGACATTAAGATGTTCACTTGGAAAGTTAATTTGAATATGTTATTTGGCAACACAGCCACAGGGAATAGAAATGTATTTTGTAAACCCTCTACTTTTATACCTCAAGGACACCCATTATTGGAGACCTTTGAGAAAGCCTGTGAGCGTGACCTGTTTGAATTGTATAAATTAAAAAGGAAATCAGAGTTTTACAACTTGACTTATGATGAATTTCAATCCATTAAGAAATTGCAGGACAATAACACCATAGTCATTAGGCTGGCCGATAAGGGTGGTGCTATCATGGTTTTAGATGCTGATATGTATACTAACAGTATGATGAATATGCTGGAAGATGTGGATACGTATCAAGTGTTAAACAGTGTGATGTTGAATAGATTAATTAAGAATGTGCATTCTGAATTGTATGATACGCTTCTATGTTGGTTGAAAAACCTCTTGTCCCCACTCTCATGGGACTTCCTAAAATACACAAAACCCTTAATAATCCACCTATGAGACCTATTGTCTCAGGTGGTGGTTGGCTTACAGAGCCGGCCTCAATATTTATTGAAAAGCAACTTCGACCAATTGTGAATAATACTAGTTCTATATTGAAAGACACACAACATTTTTTAGAAAGTTATGGTGAATATATATATTCAAATGTAAGGGCACAAAATGAGTTATTAGTCACTTTAGATGTTGTTTCTTTGTTTACATCAATCCCCAATAGTACAGAGATGGAATTTGTGAGACTTTTTCTGATTGAGAAAGGGGTATCAAGGAATTTAATCATTAAGACATTAGCACTACTTGATTTGGTGCCGAATAATGTGTTTTTGTACAATAATGTATATTATTTACAGAACAAAGGGATTGCCATGGACACCCCATGTGCTAACTCCTATGCCAACCGTGTGTTGGCATATTGGGAGAGTAATTATGTCATGGCAAATATATTTTATAGTAAACACATTAAGTTCTACAAGCGTTTTGTAGACAATGTCTTTTTTACGTGGGATGGTACTGAAGTAGAACTGATTGAATTCATTGATTATATAAATGGTACCACAGATTTTTTGAGGTTTGAACACAAGAGTTCTGATATTATGATAGAATTTTTGGATGTTCAAATACTAAAGAGAGATGAAGTTATGCACTCTGAAATATATAGGAAGCCACGCTGGAGGAATAGCATTCTACATCGCAGTAGTATGCACCCCCAGCATATTTACCATAATATAGTAAGAGGTCAAATTCTCAGAATGTCACGTCTCACTACCAATGATGAGAGCTATAGATTGAAACAAAAGATGTTAGTTGAAAATTTATCATCTAGGCGATATAGTAAACAAGAAGTGGAGGGCATCTATCAGGTGAATAAATCGATGAGGAAGGGAAAAGGTAAGCCCTACCTGTATAAGAATCAGTACAATAATGGAAGCGTTAGTGACATTAATCAATGAACGAATGTCAATAGAATAGCAATTCCTTACTCTAATAAGAATTTGAAAATTAAGGAAGTCATTAACAAAAATTGGGGTATTTTAACTACTGATGACAGGATTGCTGAGATAGTGGGAACAAGACCTAGTTTTTCCTACAAAAACACAAAATCACTTAAAAGGCTTTTATGCTATGAGAATAATATGAGGGAACCAATTTCATCTACTAGACATGGCACCTTCCCTTGTAGAGGGTGCAATCATTGTATCTATATGTCTGGAACTGACTGTTTAATACATCCTGATACAGCTTATGAATATAAGCTCAATTTTTATGCTGATTGTAAATCGAGAGATTTAATATATATAGCTGTTTGTCAGATATGCTTGTGCTTCTATATAGGGAAAACAAATAGAAGCCTTTGAGAGCGAGCCAGAGAGCATATATATGCGATTAATAGGGAGGATGATCATAATGCTTTGGTTCAGCATGTCTTAAATATGGGCACACTACATAAATTCAAATTTAGTGTCCTAGAATTGATTAGAAAAACTAGTAGATTAGGGGACATCAAGAATTATTCTGAGGAACATCAGAATAGGTGGATAATTAAACGACAGGGTTATAAAGGACATGGTCTAAATGAGAAGGTAACTCTCAAACCGTTTTTAGCAGCACGCCCCTATGAGCATTAATGCATAGAGGTTTATATGTTTAATATATGTTATTTGTTTATACTCATCTATGGAAATCCATAGTTTTATCAATGGGTTATTTACATATGTTTTAATTAATATAGTTTTAGGATGATATTTGAATATATTTAATATATATTTTTGTGTTGCAATGTGTGTTTTAAAATGGGTCGACACAGTTGTGATGCAATCAAGTGGGTAATGATTGGCTGAGATGTTTATGTATCACCATTTAAATGTATGTCTGTTGATTGCAGTTGTTCAAAGTCTGATGAAGCATTGGAAAGACGTGAAAGCGCTTATTTTGTACTGCAGTGATTAATATACTTGCCGTGGTGAGCCTCATCTGTTCTGTGAAAATTCTTACCAACTCACTCCACACATGTACGTAGTATGTTTCTCTGAAATAGTACAATGATGAATCACCCCTTATACGTTTGCCTAATGGTTTGGGTCATCATTGATAAATTATTGCGAATCCTGTACCATTACCAAAAAATGGCAATATAACTCTCAACTCATGCTTAACCCAAAAAAGACCAAATTATTACGTTTCTTCCCTAAAGCTCAGTCCCATGGAAAAAAAAGCAACTTCAGGTATATTCTCCCAATAACAATTATATCGAGCTAATCTCACACACTAAACTGTTAAGTGTTTGATTTTCAGCTTACTTTATAGATCCAGAAACATCCTGACCACTACATGTAGTATCGCCCTAACAAGTACTTACCTCCTACCTTCCCTCCTCTGCGGTGCACCCATCGTCAGAAACTTGCAGATGTTCTTCGTGTTTCACTGTTGCAGTCATTACATTTGGGTAATCCTGCTGGCAGGTTGCCCTCAGTCAGCCTGAATTCCAAAGTCCTGGGTCCTGCATCAGCCGCTGTCGCCCCTTCCCTGACGTCAGGTCATCAGGGGTATAAAAGATGCGGCTGACGCCAATTTCTTTAGTCTTTCTTTCCGCGCGGTGCCCGAAGCAGAAGCAGTTCGCAAGTGCCAGTCGGCCGACTCCTGAGATGTTCGAGTTCAAGTTTCAGATCAGAATTCTTCTATAAAGCTAAGTACCCCGTTGGGGAAACTTTTTTCTTGCTCCAGACCGATGTCAGAAAAAGTTAATAATTGTATTTCTTGTGGGAAGCAAATACCTCATAAGGACTTTCATTCTTACTGTATTCCTTGCCTAGGCCCTTACCATAACATTTCAGGTTGTCGGTTTTGTGCTAGATTTAACCAACTTACTATTAAGCGTCGGTATGATTTTGCATTAAACTATTTTGGACGCAGGTTTAATTATCCAGAAATGTCGTTGGATAGCCATCCGACTACCGGAGTTCACAAAAAACGCAAAGAAAAAGATAGATAACCGAGGCCCAAAACCGACGAAGCTTCTCCTAAGAACCAGTCGCCGGTTCTCAGTGAGGTGCTTTCGCAGCCCCTGACACCCACTACTTTAGAGTCGCAGGCCGCTACCGACTCCCACGTGGAGTCGGCTATGCCTCTGGAAACTCAAGGTATTGGAGCCTCGGACGCTATTCCTTCAGATGGGTCCGTAGCCGCTAAGCAGGCACCGGCTTCTCAGGGTGTATTCAGACCTAAACATCTATACATTAAACCGACTTCAAAGGCAAAGACTAAAGCACCTTCAAAGGCAAAGAAGCAAACTCAAGAGCCACATGGACAGGCCTCCATGCCCAAAAAGCAGATGCTCAAAATGGCCAAAGACTTGATTACCTTGATCAGGGGTTCCCATCTCCCTCCTGATAAGAGGCCTAGTCAAGAGACTGAGTATGAATCTTCAGATCAGGTTTCCATTTCTTCTGATTCCTCTTCTGATCAGGAATATTCTCTTCTCCCCTGTGAGGATTCTGATGCTGGAGAATATATACCTTCAACTTCTCCTCCGGAGGACTATTCTTTTGGGGAAACCTTACATACCATGAGGGAGCATTTCCACTGGGAGAGCAAAGATCTTTCAGAATCTAAAAAGAGGCTTAGGGATTTCCTGTTACTACCTCAACACAAGCCACTAGCCATCCCACCTGTGTTAGACATTGTAGATGATGTGTTTTCGGAGTCTAGTCTTACCCCTGACTCCTTAACTCCGGCTCCTGTTAAGCCTGACAGATATTACAGGATTCCTGACTCACATAAATTCCTTTTTGAAAACCCTGCTGCAGGCCCAGAAACTATTTTTCAGGGTCCCAAAGGAGTTAAGACTTCCGCTGCAAAAAACCCTACCCCCTCTGACAGCGATTCTAGGGCACTGGATAGATGGGGGAAAAAAGGTTTACACATCTGCTACCTTGGCTATAAGGGCCTTAAACTGTCAGTTTCATATGCTCAAATGTCAGCAACATGTTATGGCATTGCTTAAACAGAAAATGTTGTTAAACTCTGAATGTGCAGAAAACAAGGAAATGCAGGATTTATTGCATGCAGCTGAATAAGTTTGAAAGCATATTTTGCAATGTGGTTTTGATTCTTTAGAGGCCTACTGCAGGGCCGCAGTTACAGGTTCTGTAATTAGGAGACATGCTTGGTTAAAGGAACAAAATCTGCCTGATCATGTTAAAGTTAAATTATTAGATGCACCTTTACAGCATGATACTTTGTTTGGTGTTAAGGCAGAAGAGGTGTTAAAGAAAATGGAGGACAAAGCTAAATCTGTGCAAATTATCAAAGATTTTTTACAAGTACAGCCACCTAGGTTTAGTAGACACTGGCCAACGAAGAATTGGTCCTTTCCTGTGTCAGACAGACCTCAAAGGGACAGACCCAGATGCCCTAGAGGCAGATCCCAGGCACAAGGTTCATTCCGCTCAAAACAATGGGGGGCTTCTACCTCCAAAGTTGGAGAATACAAATCACAACCATTCAGGAAAGAGTCCCAATGACTTCTCCCTGCCTGCACCAAGGACTTATCTCCTGGCAGCCCCCTTAGGGGGAAAATTAGCACTTTTTTCTCAAAATTGACACATTATAACTCAGGACAAGTGGGTCTTAAATATCGTGTCACAAGGCTACAAGTTCCATTTCCATACCCTGCAAACGGCTGGCCAGATCTGCCAAAAAATCTATGGGCAGAGGCACAAAAACAAGTCTTATCCCTCATTGACATGGGGGCCATTCAGCTAGTACCAGAGCAGGAGCAGGGACAAGGATTTTATTCAGGACTATTGTTGGTACCCAGAAAGGACAAGGCCTGGAGGCCAATACTGGACCTATCTATTTTGAACACATTCCCGGATATACCAAAATTCAAGATGTTGACTTTGCAGCAGCTTCTGCCCATGCTGGGCAAGAACACTTGGCTTGTGACTTTAGACCTAAAAGGAGCATACCTGCATGTCCCAGTCAGACAAATATGCAGAAGATACCTCAGATTCAAGGCTGGCTCAATGCATTACCAATTCTCTGCAATGTCCTTTGGCTTATCTACTGCGCCCATGGTCTTTACAAAGTGCCTGGCACCAGTAATTGCATTCTGCAGAAGAAAGAGGAATACAAATATATCCTTACTTGGACGACTGTCTAATTCAAGCAGAGAACAAGAACATTCTTCTACAGCATCTGGTGTTTGTGAAAAGACTTCTAACATGCCTAGGGTACAAAGTCAGCGAAAAGAAATCAAAACTAGCACCATCTCAAGAGATAATATTCCTGAGTGCAAGCTTAAATACAACTGCCCAGATGGGTTATCTCGCGCCAGACAAACAAAGACGACTGACTACCTATTTCAAAATGCTGGCAACAAAGGCCCAGTTATCTGCAAGAAAAATTCTGCAGGCTTTGGGCTTCATGGCATCCTGCATCCTACTAATTCCATATGCAAGACTGCATATGAGGAAACTTCAATGGTACTTAAAACGTGTTTGGACTTAACATTGCCACAGCCTGGAAACTGTGATTACTCTCATTCCCTGCCTGCAACAGGAGTTTCAATGGTGGGCAAATGCTTGTCACCAAAACAAGGGACAGCCATTCACATTACCCCCAGCCAGGCAAACACTAACAACGGATGCATCAGATTATGCTTGGGGGGGGGGGGCCCACATGGCTGGAAGATGCATTCAGGACACATGGACCTCAAACCAAATGCATCTACATATCAATCAAAAAGAGATGCTAGCAGTTCAAAATGCCCTGACAGCCTTCAAGGACCTACTTCATCCAGGACAACTACTGATAAAGACACAGACAACACTATGGTCATGTGGTATATAAACAAGCAGGGGGGCACTTACCCTCTTTGCAGACTAGCCATGACTTTGTGGGACACAGCATTGACTTTCCAAGTACACCTGCAGGCACAATTCCTGCCAGGAAGGAAAAATACTCTGGCAGACGACCTAAGCAGAAACCTCATGGATCCCGAGTGGCACCTGGATCCACAAGTCTTCAGCATGATAACAAGGAAATGGGGATGCCCTGAAATAGATCTATTTGCCTCCCCTCTCAACTACCAACTAAAAAGATTCTGCACAAGGATTTATCACAAACAAGCATGGAAAGTGGACGCCCTATCTTTCAGCTGGAAAAACCTATCAATATATGCATTTCCCCCTCTGCCTCTCCTCCCCAAGGTACTCCTAAACGTCAGACAGGAGAAGCTAAGGATGATACTAATTGCCTCAGACTGGCCCCACCAGTACTGGTACCCAATAGGAGCTTGTCTCAATGCCCAGCTTGAACCTTACCTCAGATACCTTATCTCCTGTCCCAGCAAAACAATCAGATCCTGCACAGCCAACTCAGGACTTTAAACCTGGCAGCATGGCGGATAATGTAATCCTACAAAACACACCTCACAGTAAAGCTGTGATGGATGTAATTTTGGAGGCCAGAAGGCCTAGTACTAGAAAATCTTATGCTGGAAAATGGAAGAGATTTTGTGTTTGATACCAGGCATAAGGAACTGATACATAAATAGATAAATATTCCTCAGATTTTGCAATACTTAACTGAGATGCTGAACAAAGGTCTATCTTTTTCATCTATTAAAATTAATGCCTCTGCCATTTCAGCTCATTACAATACAGAGCCACCTATCTTTTCTCATCCCTTACTAAAACAGTACCTCAGAGGAGCCAAAAACTTAAGGCCTCCAAGAAGATCACCAATAACTGCATGAGACTTCACTTAGTCTTGGAAAAACTCACCCTGCCACCTTTTGAGCCAGCTGCTGCAGCTGATATAAAGTTTTTATCTTGGAAAACAGCTCTGCTCCTAGCAATATGTTCTGCAAGATGAGTTTCAGAGCTTCAGGCACTCATGGTTCTGGAACCTTTTATCATTTTTTATCCAGACAGGGTCTCTCTGAGGACAAACCCAACATTTATGCCTAAGGTGGTGTCCAGTGTGGCTCTTAACCAAACTATTCATCTGCCATCTTTTTATCCAAATCCACAGAACAAGGGGGAGAGAATTCTGCATTCTTTGGACGCACACAGACAGCTTAGATTCTACTTGGACAGAACCAAAGTTTTCCGAAAGACAGAACAATTACTAGAGGCATATGCTGCAGGATCACAAGGAAAGGCTATCTCAAAGCAGACTATTTCAAAGTGCATAGGCCACTGCATTCCTTTCTCAGGGGAGTACCAACCAAGGACATTTTAGAGGCTGCTACTTGGAGTTCAGTGCACACCCTTACCAAGCACTATCACCTGCCACTCTACTCTAAATCCAGGGCAGGCTTTGCCACTGCAGTTCTGCAGGGCCTCATAGCCGCTCCTAATGCTGTTTAGCTCCAGCCTCCCATCCATAGCTTTGGGACTCTACCCAAATGTAATGACTGTAACATTGAAACACGAAGAATATAGTCCAGTTGTGTACACTTACCATAAATGTAGATGTTTGAGTGTATTCACTGTTGCAGTCCAGGTTACCCATCTGCCATCCCCCTTTCTTCTGATGGAACCTATCTTTCCTTCTCTGATTTATATGTGGTGTATTTACTTGTAGATGAATGGTAAAGTTTATATTGGTGCATGTATTTATATGTGTATATAAATTTTAGCTACCCTTTTAGGGGGCACCTGACATCTGGGTCAAGAAAAACTAAAAAAAATGGCGTCGGACGCATCTTTTATACCCCTGATGACCTGAAGTCAGGGACAAATTTGCTATCAACACTTACTACAGCACCTATCTCTGTAATGCAGTAAAAGGTCTCAAATGGCTTAAACTACCCTACTACTTATAATATACATTACTCACAACATTCAGAATTACTCACTACTGTGCTACCTGCCCTAAATGTAACCCTACAAAAATATTCCCCCAAACCTCCGCCGTGATCCAATGACCAAATGCAGCTCACTGTTCATAAATCCTCCAAATATGCAATCTACTCTCAGTATACCTACTGTTCTATCTCTATAGCCATCAGAACAGACACCCTCCCACTCCAGTCATTCAAACTCTCTCTCTAAAAGATTACTTAAACAACAAATGGCTGTGCTCATCCTGCACACAAGGATGGCTCTGCATTACTCCCCAGGATGGATATGCATTACTCCATAGGATGGATATGCATTAAATACTAGGATGGATATGCATTACTCCCTAGGGTGGATATGCATTAAATACTAGGATGGATATGCATTACTCCATAGGATGGATATGCATTACTCCCTAGGGTGGATATGCATTAAATACTAGGATGGATATGCATTACTCCATAGGATGGATATGCATTAAATACTAGGATGGATATGCATTACTCCCTAGGGTGGATATGCATTAAATACTAGGATGGATATGCATTACTCCGTAGGATGGATATACATTACTCTTAAGCTCAGTATCTGTCTCCTATTGTATTCTCCTTTTCTTACCTATCCTGTAAAATGTTCACTGCTAACTCCTCTGGTAATTTATATGTAAATGCCTTGAAGTCCTGCTTTGTCACTATTTAGCATTCAGACCTCTTCTTTTCAGCATAGTGTTTGTTATAGAAACTGTTCTCCTACTTGTATATAGTAAAAAGCAAACATATTATAGAAACTGTTCACTAGCTAAATATAGTAAAAGTATACAACCATTATTTTTCATAAACATCTGTATATCATGCTTGTCATAACTAGCAATTATGAAGTCAATCATATTTGTTGACTAGTTTTCTGTAAGTAATCTGTCTTTTTCTATACAGTCAAAATTAATGTATGTGGTTTCAATCTTGTCTGCCTCAAATCCTGTAAATATTTTTCTGTATGTCATACCTCTCAACCCCTTAGCACAACAAATCTGGACAAAGCATAAAATTATGAGGGTACAGAGCCCCAAAATAGGAACAGATTTTAAATATTGCTCTTATAAAAGTAAAACATTGCTGCTATAACAAGATTTGAGTTAGCATACATTTTTTGAAGTATATGAAGTCTGAAACTGAACTGCATGTCATTATGTAATGACTTAAGTACTCAGTGATTTTCCAGAAAATCCCAGATTATGAAGAACAGAACAAATATATGAGACAAAAATCTTGACATTCTGCAAAAATCTTGACAATTGAGAGGTATGTTGTCTGTACATATAATATTAGAATCTGTGTGTTACTATCTAATCATAAACTCTATAAAAATATTGCTTATCTCTGGATTTTTTTCTCTTCAAAATGTTCTTCCCTGGAGGGACAAAATCATTTTTGATGAAGTACATGCTAAAGAGGAAATACAAAAGTTTGTCCAACAATATGTGAGCCGTGAAACAGGAGGAGATGCTTATTGTTGTTCTTCTGGTAATAAAGACCACAGAGAAACTATTCCAGTGAAACTTTTCAGATGTTTCAATGGAGAATGCTGGAGAGAAGGAAGGGGGCACAAGAGTTGGACTAGAAGAATCAAGAATGCGTTGGGAATTAAGCACAGACAGGATTAAGACAGTAACTTAATGTGGGATTGCAGTGCAATAATTATATTTGTGAAATATGACAGAACAAGAAAATCTGGAAATATTTGACTTTTTTTTTTAGAATTTGTTGGACTTGTGGGTGACTCTAAAGCATATGCCCTACTTCATGTCATTAATGTTTGGAAAAATACTTAAGAGAGGAGAAGAGAAGGGAGAAAGTTAACTGTAAGTAAAGTAATTTTTTTCTTAATAGTATTATTTTATGGTATATGATTTTCTTTGCATGCTATAAAGTAATGTTTTCTCAGTTATTTTCAAGTGCAATTGGGATACTTTTGTAAATAGGTTCTGCTGTTTTTTTTTTTCTCCCTTCTCTTTTTCTCCTTGTTCAATTTTAAGAAATGTAGGCACTGCAATAAAAAAAGCTTGGTCAAAAGAGCATGACAAAAAAATAATGTGCTTTTTTTCATTCTTGCATGGGGGAATGATTGGATTAAGGCCCTTAGGTTGATCTAGTAACACATTTTAAGAGAAAGCAAGTAAATGAAAAGGAATATTGAATATTATGAGGCTTTTTTTCTAGCAAATCAGTGTATGGTTAGCAATTCTGTCTCTGGTCCTCATGTCTCCATTGAGACAATCTGATAAAGAGAAATTGGCTGTCTGATTCTCGTGTCTCCATAGAGAGAATCTGATAAAGAGAAATTGGTTACAGTCTGGTGGAGAGTGATTGGCTGGAAAAAGGAGAAAGAGAAATTGGATAGAATATGTTCTTTGAAAGCATTCAGGTGGGTTTTCCCAGCTGGGAGAGCTATAAAGATAAGACAAAACCAGTCAGAACTTAGTAGCAGCACAGGCTGCATCGTACATCTTAGCATGGATACCCTTTCTTTTAGGTTAACTCAAGTCTGTGAGTGTGGCTGTCAGTTTGGGACATGTGTTCCTATTAGTAGGGTAAAACTTCAATATCTGAAGATGTACATAGTTTTGTGTGTTACTAGTAAGTTAATAGGTTTAAGGGGATATTGGTGGGGTGTTTGTTTTTTTTGTTTGAGGTCTTTCAATAAAACAAAAAATGTAAGATGTGACATAGGCTAAAATGGATATGAGAAGAAACAACTATAAAAGTTCAACCTCCCAAGCAGTATATGCATATAACACAAATCTGGAACTAAACATTTAAATAAAGTGGTGTTACAAAAAGATGGGTATAATAGCTTTTTAATATAATGATGCTTTCTGCAATGTCTTTAAATGCCAATGGTCTCCCAGATAAATATAAAAACAGGAGTAGTGAACTATATTAAAATGTACAGTGGAAATAGTTATGCTACAGGAGACATACTTGGAAAGAACTGGACATGTGAATTTGATAAAGAAAGGTTATCAGGATGGTTATTCAACACAATATCTGGGACAAGAGAGAATCACATATATTAATGCAGGAGGAGCTCCAACAGTGATAGAAGAGGATAAAAAAGATAATGATAGATTTGTAGTACTAAGGGGCTACTGGCTAGGAAGGAGGATTGCACTGGCATGTGTTTATATTCCACCTAAAACTGCTATAATGGAGCTTAAGAAAATTCTGGGAGAAATAATCAGTGGGGATGGGAATTTGACATGCAGCAGTGAAGATATGACTGGGAAGCCGAGAAGGGAAAGTATAACTAAGGAGGGTAGATTTTTTGAAGATGTTTATGAAAATATCTGGCATGGAAGATGTGAATTCAGTAATAGGAGTTCAGAGTGAATTTACATATTATTCCCCAAGACACAAAAACTAGGCTAGGCAAGACAGAATGTATATTTCACAGGAACATGTACATTTTATTAAAGGTCTTGATATGCACCCAATAACTATTTCAGGTGATGCACCAATAATAACTAAAATAAAAACACAGAGTAATGAAATAAAAATGAGACACTGGTGCTTTCCTACCTTCTGCTGAAAGAGAGCAATTTAAGGAATGGGTAGTGAAGATTATTGAGGAGCTATTAGAGAATATAGACATTTCTTCTGAAAATATAGTGAGGGAGTGGGTTAACATTAAGGTGGAGTTTAAAAATAGGGTGGAATTGAAAGAATAGGAGATATGGTTAAGAAGTGACAAAAATTATTTAGAGGGACTGACAAATGATTAAGTACTGCAGAATAGGGGGAATCTCACAGAACAAGAAGAGGATCAACTGCAAAATGGTAAACAGAAAATTAGGGATTAGCTTGATAATCTGCATGAGATTAGAAAGATTGCTGTTAAGCAACTGTTTTTTTTTATACAATAACTCTACAGCACAAAAGCTTTTAGCACAACGACTCAAGACAACAGAAAGTATAAAGGTCTGTCACCAAGCTTACGGAGCCTACAATAAGGAAGGTAACAAAAGATCCTGTAGAAGTATTGGAAATGTTTTTGAAATTCTGTGAAAGCCTGTATAAAATAGAGAAATGTGGAAATCAAGAAAAGATACAAATGGAAATGTTTATCGAAGAATTAAATATACCAAGGTTAGAGGTGGGTGAGGCTCAGTTGCTAACAGTTAAGATGGGAGGAGATGAGATAAAAATGTTAATGTATAACCAATGTACAGGAAAGTTCCCAGGAATAGATGATATTCCTGTGGAGGTTTGGAAGCTAGGTGGGGAAAAAACTGATACAAATCTGGAAGGTTTTGTTTAACAGTATTTTAAGATGAGGAGAAGTAACAACATCCTTTAAGAAAGAGTGATAGCTGTAATACTTAGAGGGTAAAGATCCAGCTTCATAGAAGCCCATTTCAATGCTAAACCATGGCTATAAAGTGTTTATGTCTATAATGGCTAAAGGAATGGCAAAGAGGATACCAAAATTGATAGACATGGATCAGTGTGGTTTAGGGCAGGCAAACATTTGACAACATTATCAGAACATTCAAATGTAAAACAAAACGACCAACGGAATAACACGCTAGCTGAAAATAAAAACTTGTTTTATTACCAAACAAATAAAATAGGTAAGCGCTTTCACTTTTGCTTCATCAGACCATATACACAGAGAAAAGAGCAACCTTTACGTATAGGCATGTTGAATTTCTCTTTGTATGCATTTTTTCTGTATGCAGTTTCTGCAGATATGTATACGATTTTACACAAGCTGTGGTATTATTATGTCTTTCTCCTTTAACTGTGACCCTTAGCATGTGATTGGTTGCTTAGTAATTGGATTGCCTATAAGTAAATGTTGCTCTTCTCTCTGTGTATAAGATCTGATGAAGCAAAAGTGAAAGCGCTTACCTATTTTATTTGTTTGGTAATAAAACAAGTTTTTATCTTCAGGTAGTGCATTATTCCATTGGTCGTTTCATTTTACATTTGGATTTTGCTTTTCCAACGACATATTTATCCCAGTCTGTGCACTATTATTATCAGAACATTGATGGATCCAGAGGGAAGCAGAATGTAAGAAAATACCACTGTTGTTGGTGGGTCTTGATGCAGAGAAACCATTTGTCAGAGTTAAACCATGAGCAGAGCAATGGAAGCAGTGGCATTTCCTGATAAAATTATAAGGTTGTTTAAGAGGATATATGAGGGATCAGAGGTGAAAATTAAAGTGGGTGGGATACTATCTGACAGTTTCTGCTTGAAAAGAGGAACCTGGCAAGAGTGCCCTCTTTCCTCATTATTTGCATTATATTTAAACCATTGGCAAGGAAAGTAAGGGACTCAGAAATTCAAGGATGTGGTTGGTATGATAGTCAAGAAAAGCTGGCTATATTTGCAGATGATATTATTTTACACCTGACAAAACCAGAAAGGGACATTACAGTGCCGTGGAACATTTTGAGACAGTTACAAATCTTTTCAGGATACAAAATTAGTGAAGCTAAGCAAAGGCAATAGTGGTAAATTATGTACCCACACATGAATTAGTTGAGCAATTTCCATATTTATGGGACATGATAAAATGAAGTACTTAGGAGTATGGATTGAAAATGATTCTGGTGTGGCAACTAAGGTTATGTGGGAAGAGACTAAACAAAAGAGCTGATGCTATGTGTGTCATTACTGATCATGGATGAGTCATGGATCTGAGCCAGCAAAAGTGAGCGACAGCTCCTGAGCTCAAGCTCATCCCCTCTCCTCACTTACTCCTACCCATGGCTCTCAGATCTCATTGTGAGTGACAGCTCCTGAGCTCAAGCTCGTCCCCTCTCCTCACTTACTCCTACCCATGGTTTTCAGATCTCATTGTGAGTGACAGCTCCTGAGCTCAAGCTCGTCCCCTCTCCTCACTTACTCCTACCCATGGCTCTCAGATCTCATTGTGAGTGACAGCTCCTGAGCTCAAGCTCATCCCCTCTCCTCACTTACTCCTACCCATGGTTCTCAGATCTCATTGTGAGTGACAGCTCCTGAGCTCAAGCTCGTCCCCTCTCCTCACTTACTCCTACCCATGGCTCTCAGATCTCATTGTGAGTGACAGCTCCTGAGCTCAAGCTCGTCCCCTCTCCTCACTTACTCCTACCCATGGTTCTCAGATCTCATTGTGAGTGACAGCTCCTGAGTTCAAGCTCGTCCCCTCTCCTCACTTACTCCTACCCATGGTTCTCAGATCTCATTGTGAGTGACAGCTCCTGAGCTCAAGCTCGTCCCCTCTCCTCACTTAGTTCTACCCATCGTTCTCAGATCTCATTTGCCGCAGACTTGAACGGTCAGTTCCTGAGCTCAGGCAGGCATTTGGTTAAGTAAATCGCTTTATTCACGGATTTCCTTCACTCTTTCCTGTCTCTCTTTTTCTTTACTGCTTTAGTTGTATTTTAGCAGGTTTTTAAGGTAGTTTTAGTGTGGCTTCCCTCCCTTTGTAGTTTATCGCTGGCGTTACGTCCCTTCCTGCCATTTTTTCCCATTCTCTCTCTCTCTCTCTCCACCTTGCTTTATTTTCGTGGGGCGTATGTGTGTGTGTGTGTGTGTGTGTGTGTGTGTGTGTGTGTGTGTGTGTGTGTGTGTGTGTGTGTGTTTGTGTGTGCGTGTGCTTTTTAGTTGTGTGTAGGGATGGCTGAGAAGCCTGTTGGCTTCAGACACTGCCCCTCATGTGGTCAGAAGTTAGCCCCCCCCGACTCGTATGAAGAATGTGTTTACTGTCTATGAGAGCCTCACTTAGAAGTTGACTGCAACATGTGTGCAAGCTTCAACCTTCAGGCTCTACTAGACTGTAGGAATATGCTCTTGTTGAAGGGCTTAGCTTCAGGGGGTCTCTTAGTCTCGAGGTCCCCCTAGAAGTCACCCTCTGATCCCAAGAGGAAGCAGTCTTCTTCTAGGGACCATTCTTCTAAACAGCCAATGCTCTTGGATCAAAGTACTCTGGATCCGAGTACACCTTCATGGGCTTCAGCTCTGGGCTCTTTGGCTCAGAGAGCCTCAGCCTCTACAGCCGAATCCGAACCCTCCAAGGTTGGTAGGGCCTCTGGTCTGATCGAGGAGACTAGGTCTCCATCAACTCTGACAACTTTGTCGGATCCAACGGTTCAGCTCCAGGCCGGCTCTGATCCGTTGACTCCGTCAGCACCCCCGGCTCCATTGGCTACTTTGGCTCCAACAGAGATCAGCGTTATTATTATTATTGATTCCCTGACCCAATCCAGGTCCTCTGATCTGAAGAGGCCCAGCAAATCCTCTTCCATGGGACCGTAGGCTTTCCGCCCACTTGGGTCACTCCTCTGTTTCTTCTAGGTCTACCAGGAGTCTGCTCCCCTTGGATATGGACCAAATGTTGAGGAGCTTCCTTAAAGCTCAAATGGAACTGGGTCTGCACCCATCTCCTAGCCATCCATCAAAGGCTCCCTGTCCCGACCAACTCCAGAGAGCTTGGTGCCCAAAGTTCAGGGCTCAGTGAAGGAGCATCAGTTGGCATCACGAAGTACTCCTACTCCCCTGCCTTCTGGGTCCCTGGTGGAGCTGACTCATTTTCCCTCTGAGTCATCTTTACCTCCTGCCCCAGATGTCCATCCAAGCCACAGAGGAGCAGGTTCTGGTCCAGTGTTGTTGGATCATTCTTTTCCTTTGGGGCTTTGACTTTGGATAGCTTGAGCCTGATATTGTCTGAGGTGTGGGCACTGGGCTGGAGTCCCCGTCCTCCCCCCACACAGCCTCGGCTGGTGAGGAGAGGGAGGGAGGGGGCTTCATCCAGTCCCTCAGCCTTTCAGACAATAGAGAGGACAATGTCCAGTTGGTCACCTAGCTCTTCCTCAGCTCTGAACCTTATATTGCCTAGTTCCATGTTGGGCGAGCCCTCATCTCTGGTCCAGAGTCAGCCACCCTGAGATCACCTTCAGAGGGGAGTTACCCCTTTGGGGTCCCCTCCTCCTCTGAGTCCTCCCCAGAGCCCCCGGCGAGCCTTCTCTGAAGAGGTCATGCAGGAGGAGGCACCTCGACTCCCCTCACGACTCTCTGACAGAAGACATGGATTTCGATGAAGGGGACTGGTCCCCCAGACTTCACCGGAGGAGATGTCTGAGGAGTCCATGTTCCTGAAGGCATTCAGGGTGGGCCCATCTACCTCCTGGGTGTCCCCCCTGCAGACGAGTTGGTCCAACTTGTGGCCAGAAGAGCTTGGAAGGAGCCGGACATGGTTGAACCAGCGCCCAAGAGGGCAGACCAGTACCTTAGCCCCCAAAAGAGATACCCTTCTGGAGTAAAGGCTTACTGGTGGATGCTATTATGGTTGTAGCAGCCACCAAGAAGTAGCTCGCAGAACAGCGCTCCTTGGTCCATCCCCCTAGCAGGGAGTCTAGAGCTGTAGACTTATTTGTGAAGTGAGTCTATGCCTCAGCCACATTCGGGCTGAGGACAGCTAACTACATGGCACATTTCACCTAGCCATAAAGGGATTTTGTGTCGGAACTTTCCACTTCTCTTTCAGAATTGTTGCCTCCAGAGAGCTTGAAAGTGGTGTCTGCAAAGCTTGCTACTCTCATCTCCCTAGCCAATGTGTCAGTGAGGTTAATCTCAAACTTGGTCAAGGCCACGTCTCAAGCAGGAGTACAGGCATTGCCATCAGGTGCCATGCCTGGCTCCACTTGTGTGGATTTGTGGACAACTACAAGGCGGCCTTCACTAATGCCCCTTTGATGGGTCCACCCTCTTCAGTCTCTCAGTCAAGGAACTTTGACCCACAGTGAGCAAGAAGGTAAGATGTTGTCAGCTATCGGGATCAAGTTTTCTACTCCGCAATGATCCTTTTCTAAGACTGAGAGGGGCAGTAAGAAGCTGTGGTTCCTTAAGGCGCAGTCTTCCTTCCAGGATGCTCCACAGGAATCCTCCTGTTATGGCCCAGGGAAGGAAATTCAACAACAGATGCCACCCTAGAGGCAGAGGAGACCCGCAAAATCAAGGCTTCCAAGAGCCTTTCTCGGAAAAGCCCCAGCAGTGCCCCTGAAGTGCTGCCCAACTCTCCTGCCCTGGAGGCAGTCAGGGGTCGTATATTTCTGCACCAACTGGCCTGGGCTTCCATCACCTCAGACTGGTGAGTGCTAAACATTGTGTCCAGGGGTTATGTCATTCCGTTCAATCCCCCCCTCATGTCAGAAGTCAGTGCCAGACATTCCACCCTGCCAAAGGGAGTTGGCTCTCACAGAGGTCCACAAACTCATTCAAAAAAGGGCCATCCAAAGCGTCCCAACAGGACAGCAAGGATCCAGAAATTACTCTCACTTCTTTTTAGTGCCAGAATGAATGGGGGACCTGCGTCCCATCCTGGACCTCAGTCGACTTAATCTGTCTGTTCAGAAGTCAAAGTTCCAGATGGTCACTGTTCAGTCCATTCTGCCATTTATGCAAAAGGATGATTGGATGTGCTCCATGGATCACAAGGATGTGTACTACCACATCAAAATAGACACTCGGAGATTTCCATGTTTCCGGCTGGGGGACAATCATTATCAGTTGAGGGCCCTGCCCTTCAGCCTCACCTCTGCCCTCCAGGTGTTCACCAGATTTATGGCAGTGGTTGCAGCCCATCTCCGGCTGCAAGGATTTCAGGTCTTCCTGTACCTGGACGATTCGATCATTATGGCTCCCACAAAGCATCTTCTCCTTCATGCAGTGGATTTCACCCTGAATCTCTTTCAAGACCTAGGCATTACAGTGAATTTTCCAAAGTCACACCTCTCCCCTTCTCAAAGATTGGAATTCATAGGGATGGTTCTCGAAATGGTGTCAGAGACAGCAACTCTGTCCCACAGCAGAGTAGATACGATACAGAAGCAAGTCCACTCCATTTTGGACTGGGACTGAGTCCCAGCCCACCTCATCCTTCAGGACCTAGGGTCGATGGCTGCGGATTTCCAATTGGTTCCCTTTGTTAGATTCCACATGCAGGTGCTCCAGTGGACTCTGGTAGTACAATGGTCTCCTCGTCTTCACTCCATGTCTTCCATGATTCATATCTCCTGGGTCTGCAGACACCACTTGTCTTGGTGAGTCCAGACCCAGAATCATCTGTTGGGAAAACCCTTTTGCCTTCCTCTGCCCCAGGTCACAGTGACCACAGACACCTCCCTGTTAGGGTACAGGGCATTTCCAGGGAAAGACGGTCCAAGGCACGTGGTTCCCATCAGAGACCAAGTTACACATCAATGTCCTTGACATGACAGCGGTCCTACTGATGTTGCAAGCCTTCCAGAAACTCCTCCCTCTTGGGATGGTAACCATTCAGACAGACAACATGGCAGTGGTCTGGTATGTCAGCAAGCAAGGGGGAACACGATCTTACCCTCTGTGCAGAGAGGCCATAAGAGTTTGAGAATGGGCAATGGCCTCAGGCTGCTTTCTCCTTGCAATACACAATCCCCAGTGAATCCATTGTGCTGGCAGACAAGCTGAGTAGGACCATCCTGAGTCCTCACTAGTGGTCCCTGAATCAATCAGTGGCAGACTGGATCATCAGCAGATGGGGATCCCCATGCTGCGACCTGTTTGCATCTTGGGACAATCACAAGTGCATCACCTTTTTTGCCCTTATCCCCCCCTCCGGGGGAGTCCCCCAAGTATGCTCTGATTCACGATTGGCCACCGGGTCTCTTCTATGCCTATCCTCCAATCCCCCTTATTCCCAAGGTTCTGCAGAAACCCTGATGCCTGCAGGCTCAACTCATCATCATTACCCCCTTTTGGTCTGGACAGACGTTGTTCTCCCTCACCTGGTCTTATCTGAAATATCAGCCTTTGATATTGGATCTGGCTCCGGATCTCATCTCCCACCCAGAGGGGCTTCCCCCTCCCGAAATGAAGTCTTTGAGACTAACAGCCTGGTTTCTGCAGTTCCAGTGATCATCAGCCAGACAGAATTACCTTTCCTGGTGAAGGATATTATTTTGGCCTCCCAGACGCCTTCTACCAAGAAGGTCTACCTCAGCAAATGGAAGAGGTTTTCTATTTGGGCTTGTCAAAGGGATATCGACCCCTTTTCGGCCCCATGTCTGCTCTCTTATCCTTCCTTTCCTGTCTTTTTCATCACGGGGTAAGTTTTTCTATAATAAACCTCCAGCTGGCAGTGATTTACAACTTCCATCTAGATGTTAATCCATTTTTTTTCTTCTTTGAGATTGTCTAAAGCTTTTCTAAAGGAAGTGTTTTTACTTAGGCCTCCCTTGAAGGAATCTTCTCCCCAATGGGATCTTTCCTTGGTGGTGCAGTCTTTGACCTTTCTCCATTTGAGCCTGCTGTGACTTGTGATACCAAGTTCCTGTCTTGAAAGACAGCTCTTCTGGTGGCTATCACCTCTGCCAAAAGAGTATCTGATTTGCAAGCCCTCTGTATAAAACCTTCTTTTATGGTTTTCCATAAGGATAGTGTTTCCCTTAGAACCAACCCTTCCTTTATTCCCAGGGTGGCTTCGGAAAATAACCTAAACCAGTATATATAACTTCCAGTCTTTTTCCCCAGTTATTCTAACAAAGACAAGTATCAGCTGCATCGTCTGGTTGTGCACAGACAGGTTTGTTTCTACCTGAACAGGACTGGAAGAGTTTCAAAAATTGGACCAACTTTTCGTAGCATTCTCTCAAGTCAGGAGAGACAAGGCCATATCCAAAGTCTCCATCTCTCATTGGATTGTTTCCTGCATAGGGCATATGTACCAGCTTAACCATAAAGATCTTCCCAGGCCTCTTAAAGTCCACTCTACTAGGTCTGTGGCTACTTCCTCTGCATTCTGGTCTAGGACATCATTGGATGACATTTGTGCAGTGGCTACTCGGTCTTGTCCCCATACTTTTGTGACACACTGTAAGTTGGATATGGTGTTTAGGGGTAGGGCATCCTTTGGTTCTGCTGTCCTCCCAGGATTTTGGGTAGCTGGCAACTTTGACCCATCCGTGATTAATAATGGCACGGATAGAATCCGATAGAAAGTTATGTACTCATCATAACTTGGCATCTGTGCTGTCCAATGTCATTACTCATCATGTTCCCACACTTTGTCCCCCTCCTTCTGGTGGTCATGGGAACCTTGGGGATGTTGTGTGGGCTGGTGGTCTGTGTTTCTGAGTTATTTAGATCCCCGTATGGGACAGTTCCTAAGCAAACTCGATCTGAGGATCATAGGTAGTAGGAAGTGAGGAGAGGGGAGGAGCTCGAGCTCAGGAGCTGTTGCTCACTTTTTCCGGCTCTGATCCAAGGTCAGATCCATGACCCATCCGTGATAAATAATGACACTGGATAGCATAGGTGCCAAGTTATGGTGAGTACATAACTCTTTATAATACAAAAAGTGAGAAAATGGAAGCTTTGTTATACTGATGTAGATAGTAAAATACAAGCAGTTAAAATGTTTAGTCCCTTTAGTCTTATACATAGGTCAGGCATGTTTTTATCAACCAGAGGAGAAGTTGTGGATAGCAATTAATAAAGACCTGAAGGACATTATCTGGGAGGGGAGGACAGCAAGAGTCAAGTGGGATAAGCTGATTCCTCCAGTAGAACAGGGTGGATTGGAATTGAGGTTATTTCAAAGCAACAAAGTTAAGGCTCCTATACATAGCACAAGCAGAAAACTATAATTCAGAGTGGAAAGGGGTGATGATGAAATGGGGGGGCAAACGAAACAAGGAGAGCCTAGGATTTTGTATGCAGACCTTTAAGGAGAACAACAATAAGCATACAGAATATTATATTCATAAAGTACAGAAACTGCAGACCTTTTGAGCACGTGCTCGAAGCACTCCTCAGTATGGAGAACGTCGACATCTGTGCAGTAACTGAAACCTGGTTGAAGGCTCCACAGAGCACCCCAGCACTACCGGGCTACAACTCATACCACACATTTCGGCCAGAGAACATGGACCAAAACACAAAAGGAGGGGGTGTATCCATATTCATCAAGGATACCTACACCTCCAGGTTAGTGGCGCAGCATGATACCTCTGAGATCATCCATGTGCAATTAACATTGTGCAAATCTGCAGTGCAAATTGTGGCCTGCTAGAGATCACCCTCCATGACCCAGGACTACCACTCCACCTTTCTGGAGACACTTTAAAACATGAAGGTCCTACCGAACACCCTGATATTGGGTGATTTCAATTACCCTACCATTAACTGGGAAAACTACTCAAGTACAAATGCCCTGGATCAACTGGTAAACTCCCCTACCAGAGGTGAAAACATATTGGACCTTGTCATCACCAACATGGGCGACAGTGTTCCGCACCGGATGTCAACCCGTCACTGGTTAGATCAAACCATAAACTAATCACTTTGGATGTCCACACCACACCACCACCCCCAACCAAGGAAACCACAGTGCAAACCTGTTCTATAGCAAACTTCACCTTACTTAAGACAGAGGTGGTAAGTTTCACAGCCCCCACGCTAAAGGATAACAGTGTCCAAGATGCAGGAACCTTTACAAATGCACTGTATGAGCACCTACAAGGATGCATGGATCATGCCATCCCTAGCAAAACCAAGACTCACTCCCCTAAGAGAAGGAAACCAGTTTGGTGGACCCCTGCCATAAACAGGTTATACAATAGAAGGAGGAAACTGGTTCAGAAAAAAAGCAAATCCCAAGAAGGAAAGACATCCCTGATCAGTATCAGTAAGAAACTAAGGTCCCTCATAAAATCATCCAAGGCTAACTTCGAAAGAAAAATAGCCAAGGATTCGAAAGATAACCACAAAGCCTCTTTAGCTATGTCAAGAATCTAAGTGGCAACTCACAGATATGCTCTGAGCTAGTGCAAAATAGCACAAAATATACTGAACCTACTGATATTATCAACATCCTGGCAGATAGATTCAGTGCAAACTTCACCCCCCCTCTCACCCCCAAAAGGGCCCACAACAATACCGGAAAAGTGTAGTGTCCTGGAAATCACAGACGCACAGGTGAAAACAGCCCTTTCAAAAGCCAAAAGCACAGCATCAGTGGGGCCAGATGGTGTCCCAGGCTGCGTCTTGCATGAACTACAGGACGAAATAACCCCCCACCTAAACACACTGTTGAACCTCAGCCTCTCCACAGGCTACGTGCCCATAGAATGGCGCACAGCAATGGTTATTCCGCTCCACAAAGGTGGGGCCACAACTGACCCTGGTAACTGACTAGCCTGGTCTGCAAGGCTATAGAGCTCATCATCATGGAACTCATTAACAAAGACATTGGGAACCTCCAAACACTTGACCCGACCCAGTTCGGCTTTGTTAAGGGCAGATCATGCCTACTAAACCTGGTTGACTTCTTCGAGACAGTCACCATGGCAATAGATGAGGGGGATGTGGTTCACACAGCCTACCTTGACCTCGCCAAGGCTTTTGACACCATTCCCCACTCGGGAGTAATAGAAAAACTCACCAGCCTGAACATAAACCCCTACGTCATGAGATGGGTTGCCAACTGGTTTACAGACAGAACTCACATGGTAAGATTAGCAGGCTCCAGGTCCGACTCTAAACCAGTCACAAGTGGTGTTCCACAAGGCTCAGTCCTGGGACCCCTACTGTTCAGCATATACTTCTCAGAAGTACAGGCAAACACAGGAGGACTATGGCTAACCAAGTTTGCCAGTGACTGCAAACTGGGAGCCATAATTGACTCTCCAGCTGACAGGGACATTCTCCAAAAGGGCCTTACTGAGATGGACACCTGGTGTCAAAGTCATGGTCTCAAGCTAAATGCCAAAAAATGCATAGTCATCCCATTTGGGAAAAACAAAACACCAATGAATTACCACATAAGTGGCATCCCCCTTAATACAGAAGAGGTAATAAGAGATTTGGGGACCCAGGTAGATAGTAATCTCTCCTTTGACAATCATATTGCCAAAGTAGTTAGGAAATCCTTCTATGTAGCCCATCTAATTACTAAAGGGTTCGCATCTAGAAATAAAGAGGTTATAGTGCCCCTCTACTCGTCACTCATCAGACACATTATAGAGTGCAATGCCCCATTTGGGATGTACCTTACAAGACACTTCCAACAGCTGGAAAGACCACAAAAGTACCTCACCAAGAGGATTACTGGCCTCAAACATATGTCCTGTACAGCCCGACTGAAAAAACTCCAGCTGTACTCAGTGGCATATTGCTTACTCAGAGGGTGATCTCTGCCTGACTTACAAAGCCATGTCCAACTCTGAATTGATGGACATGCTCCACCTAAAGAAATACAAGTCACTGCGAGCCAGTCATTCTAGTGAGCTAAACCTCGCCACAACTATAAATAGAACATGATGGAGGGAAATATTCTTGTCACAGAGACTCCCCATGCTTTGGAACAAAATTCCTAACTACATTAGGCAGAGCCCCTCACTAACACTCTTCAAGAGAAACCTTGACAAGTGGATGGGTAACAGAAAATACACCCCTGGGATCACTTCATTGGCTCTTCTTGACAGAGTAATCAATGGGGCGGCGAATGCTGACACACTCTGGCTAGGCTTATAAGTGCCCTCAGGCAGATTGCGTAGTACCTACCTATGAACCGATGCAAATAATAATAATCATACAGAATATTATATTCATAAAGTAGCAGAAAGTATTCTAAGAACTAAGCCAACACAGGAATGGAAAAAGGAGATTCTGCTGATAGGGATAAGTGCAACTAAGGATATAGACAATAGGCAAGAGGGGGCTGGAATTTATTAGAGAAAACTGGCAAAGGAACCAAGGTTTTGGGAGCAAATAACTGGAGAGGGGAAAGGTAATAGAATGAGAGAAGCCAAGAATTTATTTGGACTGCAGGTTAGAGATTCCCTTCCCTATCAAAGATTGATATCAGAGTACAGGCAAAGAGAAAGAAAAGGGGGGGTCCTAAAAAGATCAGCACTGCTAGAGTTTTTAATAGAATCTGGAACAGAAGTTGCTATTAATAAAGGAATAATTAGTTGGGCATGTAAATATTGCATGATAACTATAAGAATCAGTCAGAGGAGGTTAGAAAGGATAAACCCATTGTGACATACTAAAGCCATGTATCGAAGCCCTTTGTGATGCACTAAAGCTGTGTACCAAAGCCCTTTGCAACATACTAAAGCTGTGTAACAAAGCCCTTTGTGATGAACTAAAGTTATGTAACAAGTCCCTTTGTGGTGCACTAAAGGTGTGTAACAAAGCCTTTCATGATGCATATAAAATTGTACACAAAGGGACATATTCTTATGCTGGCTGCTTCCAGAGGAGTAAATCTCTGGATTCTTGCTGCATGCAAACAGATGGTATGCTGTTTGTGAGTACTGAAATCTCCTTTGTTTACTGAACAGCATATAATCACAAAAGTAAACAAAAAACTGTTGTACAGTAGGATAAATAATACCAACAACAGTGTTTCCTGTGGTGAATGTAAACATGCTACTACAATTGTACTTGCCCCATCCTCACACAAATTCTTCCTACTGAGAGCTTGTACAGCACCAGATCCTCTCATTACCATATAATGTGAGTGAGCCTTGCTCTGACATTGTGTATAATGAGTAAAACATTTTTTTATTGGGGTTGGGAGAGTGGCTTAATGGCTAAGGTGTTTGCCTTACAAACACAAGGTGCAGGGTTTGAGTCTCACAAGGGATAATTGGCTAGGGTTAAAATGTCTCACAACGGAAGTTAGCTTAGTACTAAACTATGAATCTATGAACCTATGAATTACTCTTAGACATCACAGCAAAACACAGAAAGTCAGGGAGAAGCAGCTGTAGTAGGGTATACTGTACTCTAAAAAGCAGCTACACCTATTTACTTAATAAGGTGCATTACACCCTACTAAGCTGCTTGTCACAGTTGTATTGTATAGCACTGTTGTCCTACAAGGTGCACCCCCTTGCCTGGAGCAAGGGGCTCCAGAGTACATACTGGTGTACTTTACACAAGGTGCACCCCTCTTGCCTAGAGCATGGGGTTGCAGAGTATGTAGTGGTGTACTCTACACAAGGTGCACCCCCTTTGCCTGGAGCATGGGGCTGCAGAGTACGTACTGGTGTACTTTACACAAGGTGCACCCATCCACCCACTGGAAAAACACAGACATTTTAATCTGCTTAGAAAATTTTTGCAGCATAATTATTTTATTTTTTAAGATGTACCATGTCAAAAACACAAGGGGATAATTCTCAAAAAACAGTGCAAGAAGGCTGCAGTGGAAACTAATGTGGCCCCAAACTATGCTAATCCTTTACTAAGGTTTGGGGAGGAAAATGTATTATGTAAGGCATCTAATTTTGGTAAGGTTAAACAGTATTGCCATTTTATCAATTGCATGCTTTTTATTTTGTCTGATAGTGAAATACAACTCGTTAATATTACTGAATTTGAAATGGGTCAGTTACATTTTTAAAATTTACAGTCGAATGCAGTTGTAGTGACACTGGCCTTTTAGATGTATGTGTTTAAACAAATTGTGGAAGAATGGATGATTGCTAAGGTCTCTCAAAAAAATATAGGCTGTAACTCAGTCTTTCACTGTTTGAGCATGCATCCTTCTTATCCAAAGAGGGATATTTTAAAAGCTCAACATCGCAGGATTAATAATTTGGAGTCAAACATTTTGATTCAGGTGTTTGAATTTAAGAAAATGGGGAAAAATTTTAGTGGGGTTGTATTCAGATGCTTTATTATAACAGATAATATCTGACTCTAACATCCAGATGGAAGTGGATGAACAAAAAGCTGTAAATAATGAGAACCGTTCCTGTCACTTCAGTTGTCTGTACTCTTCCTCCTGACATGTTTCATTCCAACCAACTTCTAACTTGTACTCAGTACCTTCTACTTCTACCTTAATACTACAACTTTCTTTATCACTATATAGATGGTCTGCAATTGTTTAAACCTGTCCCCTCTTAGTTTTTAAATATTGGCTAAAACATTGTCCAACCCCATAGTGCTTTTTAGGCATTGCCAACCAGATAAACCTACCAACATAATAAAACAAGCAAAGGAAATATAAAGATACTACTGATCAGTGCTAGGAGCCGAAACAAAAAAAAAAAACACCCCATGCAGGCCCTCCTCACATTGCAGGATGTAGGCATTTGTGTAGTGACTGAGATGTGGTTTAAATTGTCAGAACACTAGCTGTGCAAGGCTATAATGAGCTTCACACTTTTAGTCCGGCTGCTACACAGGAAGAGGAACATAGCTAGAGGTGTCTTAATCATCGTCCAGAACAGACACATGATGCTCAAGAACTTCTTCACGTTCAGCTCACCATCAAGTAAGTCCTTTACCCTGTTCTACCTAGATACAGAACACACTGTATGACCCAGGAACGTTGTAGCACCTACTTATATGAACTGGGGTCACGATGCATTAAAGCCAGTACTGGATGATTTCAACTGTGCAACTATAGACTAAGAAACATATGTCACTGTTAGAGTTCAAGCCCAGAGATTCCTGGAGTTCAACATAAATACTCTGTACCAACTAGTCAAAGTGCCCACTAGAGGAAACAACATCCTTAACCACATCCTCATAAATATGATGGAATTAAGCTCCATTCTTTTTATAGGATCCTAACTTGTCTTGTCCAACCATACAGCAGTTTCCTTTGAAATGAAGCTAAAACATGAGATCTCTGCACTCTTAGAAACTTTTTTAGAAATTTCTCCAAGGCAAACTTCCTACCTCTAATTTATGCCCTGGAAAGTTTTAAACCCACCCCCAAACCCAGAACTCCATTGTTTACAGCACTAACATATTAACATGTAAACAACTGTACCCAGTAAAAACAAGCACAAGGGGAACCCTAAAAATAAAGACCTAAAAAGAACTACAGTGCTAATAAGCTTTATAATAAAAGGAAGAAATTTGTAGCCAAAAATAAGAACTGCAACACCCAGCATGGTATAAATTTCATCATTAAATTAAATAAGAAACTCATGAGTCTAATTAAAAACACCAAGGTCAAATCTGAGGCACAAATAGCCACCCAGGCCAATCACAACCACAAGGCCTTCTTCAGCCATGTCAGTAATCTCAAAAGTTGTAGTTAAAGAGAACCCTTATAGTCACTTCTGTGTGGCAGCCTGCTGAGCTGATTGTGACCACCACCACCTATAGTAAAGCTGAAGGTATAGCAAACCTGCTGACCAATAAATTTAACCTCCACCCCTGAATTTCTCACAAGAAATATTAGAAACTAGGATGCCCCAGCTATCACACAGGACCAAGTCCTGTACTATTTTAAAAGCCAAAAATACTGCATCTTTGGGTCCTGACAGTAGCCCTAGATGTATCTTCAGTAGCATGAAGCATGACCTGTCCATGCACCTAAGAACACTACAATCTCAGCCTCCAAACAGGCTTCTTACCAAGAAAATGTAGAAAGCAACATTAATACCCCTGCGCAAGGGAGAGCTGTCCACTGTGCTGGGTAACTATGAACCTATTAAGCCTAACCAGCCTTGTATGTAAAGCCATGGAAAGACTTATCATGGAATTGATCAATAAGGACAAAGGAAACCTCCAAACACTGGACCCATGACAGTATGGTTTCATCAAATGCAGGTCATACTTAACCTACTGGTCTTTTTCAAAAAATCACCAAAGCAATAGACAAAGGCAAAACGGTACACACCATCTACCTAGACTTGTCCAAAGCTTTTGACATAATACTCCACTCAAGTATTGTAGAAAAGCTTACTAAATTATAAATAAACTCCTACGTCACCCAGTGAATTGCTAGCTGGCTCACAGATAGGACACAGGAAGTCAAAATAGAGGAAGAAGCCCCCACAAAATGGCCAGTCACTAGTGGAGTCTCACAGGACTTAGTGTTGGGACCATTCCTGTTTGGCATCTACTTCTCAAAAGTTCAAGCAAACATCAAGGGTCTTTGGTTAACCAAGTCTGTGAATGACTGCAAGCTGGAAGCAGTCACTGAATCTCCAAAAGACTTAGCCATCCTCAATGCCTTGCCCCAAACATGTGACTGATGCCAGAGTCATGGACAGAAGTTAAAGCCAATAAGTGCATTATTGTATCCTTTGGGAAACTAACTGCCCCTGACATCTACCACATTGAAAATAACACCCCTGAAAGTTGATCTAGTAGTTAGCTTTTTGGAAATATAGCATGCAACCAACATATGTCTACTGTTGTGAGGAAGTCCTTCCATAGAGATGTCATTGTCCCACTGTACTCGGCCCTTATTAGGCCTATCATAGAGTATAATGTCCCCTCTGGTGTGTACCTATCCAGACATATGCAGCAACAAGATCACCCACAGTGGTTCTTTACAAAGAGAATACCTAAACTAAACCACATGACCTGCACGGACTTCCTCTAAACTATGTCAGTATGCTCAGTCTGTTATAGACTATTAGGAATTAGGTTCATAGGTTCATAGGTTCATAGGTTCATACTAGGCTATCTGCCCGAGGGCATTTACAAGCCTAGCCCATCGTTTTGTGGCTTACGCCACCCCTTTAGTATGGGGAACTATACCCATTATTTTGCTGTGCCTCTGTCGAGCAGTGACACTGAGGTAATCCCTGGGGTATATCTGCGATCTCCCATCCATTGGTCAAGATTTCTCTTGAACAAGGCCAGCGAGGTGCTCTGCCTCACATGTACCGGGATTTTGTTCCACAGCATAGGGAGTCTTTGGGTGATGAATCTATCCCTCCAGCACGTCTTATTAATAGCCGTGTCAAGGTTTAAGTCTCCCGCCCTTGTGGCTCTGATGGATCTAGATTTTTTGAGGTGAAGCATATTCATCAAATCTGGGTTTGACATGGCCTTGTATGTTAGGCAAAGGTCACCTCTGAGCAAGCGGTAAGCGACTGAATAGAGCTGGAGTTCTTTCAGTCGGGCAGCATAGGACATATTTTTGAGACCTTTTATCCTTTTGGTGAGGAACTTTTGTGGCCTCTCCAGCTGCTGCAAGTGTCGGGTCAGATACATTCCGAATGGGGCATTGTACTCAATCATTGGTCTGATGAGTGATGAGTAAAGGGAGACTATGACCTCCCTTGATCTAGATGAGAATCCTTCATGATAAGGTGGGCAATGTAGAAGGTCTTCCTAACTACTTTAGCTACATGGGTGTCGAATGACAGACTACTATCAACCTGGGTCCCCAGGTCCCTGATAACTTTTTCTGTGCTCAGTGGATTGCCACCTATTTGGTAGCTAGGGGTAACCTTGTTTTTCCCGAAGGGTATGACTATGCATTTTTAGGCATTTAACTTTAGGCCGTGGCTCTGGCACCAGTTATCTGTTTCTGTGAGACCCTTCTGAAGGATATCTGTGTCAGATGTGTTTTCTACTATGGCCCAGTTTGCAGTCATCTGCAAACTTTGTCAGCCATAACCCTCCTGTGTTTGCTTGTACTTCGGAAAAGTAGATGCCAAACAAGAGTGGGCCCAGGACTGAGCCCTGTGGGACACCACTTGTGACAGGCTTTGAGTCTGACATGGCGCCAGCAGCTCTGACCCTGTGGGTTCCGTCACTCAGCCAGTTTGCAACCCATCTTGTGATGTATGGGTTGACATTTAAGCTGATGAGTTTTTCAATGATACTCGAATGGGGTATTGTATCGAAGGCCTTAGCCAGATCGAGGTAGGCTGTATGGACTGCCTGGCCTATAAGGCATCCTCTGATCCAGTACTAATGGAATTACTGCACATCTGTGACTCAAATGGTATCAGAAATACCCAATCCAGAGACCTCAACCTCTTCTACTACAGAAACAATAGTTTGGAAGGACAGATACATATTCCAGAGGGTACCACCACTTTGGAACAGACTCTCCATCCACATACAAAAAAAGGTCATCCTTTGCCTTTTCAAAAGCAAGCTTATCCCTGTTCCTGTTCAAACACAGCTTAGATCAATGGATGAAAATAAGGGTATTTACTCCAGGACTGCCCCTGTGCTACTAATGGACAGGCATGATACCTAAATGCCCTATCCTGCCCCCTGGGTCCCTTTTAAATGCTTAATAGTATCACCCCAATTACATTCATTCACAAGTGGCTAATGGGATAGCACTGCTAGGCTTAAAATTACCCTTCAGGACCATTGTGAAACTGTGAACTTGTATCAGCTAACAAATATACATATTGCTCACATATTCATTCACTTTGCACTCCTATCCCCGACACGTCCTCTGTCATGTTTCTCCTACCTGTAAATGTAAAGTGGGAAAGTGATATTTTAAACCTCACTGTATATGCCAGTTTGTCATGTATTAGTATGTAATGACACTATACGTTATTAATTACAGATGTCTGCTATAGCTGCTTTCATTCATTGTATGTCCATGTTGTAACTTAAAACTTTACATTGTCTCTGTTGTACAAACTGCCTGTTTTGTAACTGGAGCTTTTTCCCTTAGTATAGACTGAGAAGGGGTTACCCACAGCCCAGTCAGACTAACCTAGTCAACAAAATAAAGTACATAAGATAATAAATAAATAAGGCTATGGCCCAAACATGTTTTCCGGATGGTTATAAGATCAAGAAAGTTATAAACAATAAGTGGAAACCTTTCTGTGTAGACTCTCACTTTATTAAAATGTTGTAAGATAGTTCAGAATGTATCAATCAAAAATAAAAAAAAACAGATTTTAAAAAGTACTAAATATGTTACTAGAAGAATATGTAGAGTAGGAATGTTTAAATATAAACATTGTAGTTTGCATTAGGTGTGTTGCAGATAGCACCAGTTATTATAGTCCAGTTTCAGAAAAGTATTTTACACCTCCTGAAATGTTTAATAGTTCTTTCATGTTCATTATTTATACTGTAGCTTGTTCTGGATGTGAAACATTTCATGTGGGAAGGCCACTTAGGAGCTTCATACAAGAATTTATAAAAGCAGCTACAATATAAAAGACTGTGTAATGCATTATACACATATTCTTACATTAATTGTAGTGTGTATAAGACACTTTAGTTTGTTATTGTTTACAAACCTGCTGCCGTTAGATGTGGAGGCAGGGAGAATTTTCAGAATTTTGTAAACTTTGATGGCAGATTATATTTAGTGCTTGTGTTTTTCTAGGTATCAATGAATGTATTAATTTAAGTGTGATTTAGAAAAAAATAAGCTTAAAAGCTGATAAAAAAGGACAATGTGTTATATTATCATGTGATTAATTTATTTTGGGAATTTTATCATGTGATTTTAGGTAGAGTTACTTAAACTGAATCAAGTTTGTGGAGATGCGTAGTCTGATGAAGTCTAGTCTTTTTATTCAGCTGCAGAAAATGAAAGAGCTTACTATTTATGAATAAACATTTTTTGTACATTTATATTATGTTCTTTATTGTTGGCCCAGAGTGGGCATGGTGTGGCAGATTACCAGGTATTACTTATTTCATACAGTAAAGGCAGGGGGATGATGGCGAAAGGAACATTAAATCATCTGGGGTTCATTCGTCACACACCAAAGGCAGTAGGGGTGTTTAGGAGGAACAAGTATAGTCGACCTCTTTTGTATGATGAAGGCAGCAGTGTTATATGAAGGGGAGGATCAGTGTATGATGAGTAATTTCTTATTTTGTGCACAAGTTGTGAGGGTAACCAGGAGGAGTGGACAGGTTTATCACCGGTGATTGCTTATTTTGCATACAAAAAAAAAAAACAAGTAATCTCCGTGGTATCCCTGAATTCTCAAAACAACCCACTAAACAAGTGTAGTGGGTCCAGAAACAAAACCGTGTAAGAAACTTCTCTGTGTGGAAGATTTTCAGTCCATATATTTCTAGTTGATCACTGTATATTAATCAGATCAGACAGTAGTAGTAGAAGTAGCGAACGTAAACTCATCAAGTCAAAACAAAACAAAAAATAATAATAGAAAATATATAATTGTACAGCATTACTAAGTATTCAAAAGTAATCCAAGCAAGGCAGGCAGTCTGTTTCCAGTCGAAAATCCTTTATTAAGTACACAGACAAGCAGGGGAGTGATTTATTGTGCTGTAAAACAAAGTGTTATTGGTACACATGTTAAATTCACATCCCTTCCCCCATCAGTGTGACATTCGAGCTGGTCCTGCCCTACTTAGTAGCTGTCATAATAATATAACCCTTGTGAACTTTAAATAAAATTTATAATGATGTGGTACCTCTTATTTAACCAGATTATTAGGTAGATTATTAAGTCCGTGATTTTATCCAAGACAGTATACTACATGACTGAAAATATATCAACCTTAGTCCATTTGGCAATCAAAAAATATATATAAACATATACATATACACTTTGGATGTAAAACATCAATTGTAAAAATCATATTCTATTTTCATAACCTATTGTTAACAGATCGCTTTCGTCCTTCTAGACTTCTTCAGGTCTGTGTACAAGAACCCTAAAAACTATCTATAAAAATATATATAATTTTATAATTAGTTAGCATTGTTATTACACATCATTTTGAATAAAGTGGATAAAAGAGATAAAAAAAAAATTAAAAAATAAGAAAAAATGTATGATGATGGAAACCAAATATACACTTAAATTACAACGGATTTAAAATGGTATTTAAAACTAACTGGTAGAATAAATTAAAATAAAATTAGTCATGTAAACAATATGGCAATTTTCTGAAAATCTTCCACACAGAGAAGTTTCTTACACTGTCTTATTTTGCATGCTAAAGCTACTGTGATGATCAGAAGGACAGGGTCAGTAGATCATTAGTGATTACTTATTCTGCTTAATAAAGGTGTTGGTTGATCAGGAGGAGATCTTAATGGATCAGCAGGGAATTTGTATTTCACACAGTAAAGTCAGTGAATTTAATGAGAAGAAAAAAGAATATTTCATTATCAGGTATTACTTTTCCATGCAATTTACCTAGTAAGGAGTTTTCAGAATGCATTACAAATTGATAGATAATGTTATACTTTCAAAGCCAGGCCTCTTGGATATTGTGAAAGGGGGGTGCGCCAAGTTACTTGAAATTATGTATTTTTTTAAAGATTATTGTCATATGTCAGAATGATTTTCTTTTTGGACAGCACCAGTAGCAAATGCAGATCTGGCAGTACTAAGTTACAAGACCTAAGGAAATGATTTGCAACTTACAATTTTATGGTACTGCACATCTCTGAGTGTCTTCATCAGGAATATTTATGAATTGTTTTCAAAGAATTGAACTTTATCACATCATGGATCACTTCAAACATGTACACTGCTTATCGATCTATAAGGAAGTCCAAAGTTCTCAGCATATTCTTATGTTTTGCATTTGGTTTCTACAGATGTCTAGTAGAAATATTTCATCTTTTCAGCAAGTTTACCTTGTTGGATTAAAGCTTTGAGTTGCTAATACTGTAAGACTCTGAGCAAGTCACCTAAACAGACTTGACTATTTAGTAAATAAATAAAAATATGAGTCATGACTTTAAGCTTTTCTTCTTCTTTTTGTACTTAATAATTCCAGAAATAAGTAAACATTCTTGAAGATTACATTAAGAGCAAGGGGATTATCTGTCCAGTTGTGTAGCATCTGATATGCTGGATGGAGTGACTTGTAATGTATATGTTTTGACTGTATTTCAGTGGAGAGTTTTAAATGTTTAAAGTCACTGTATTAACCAGTAGCATTAACCGTGATTATTTTTGGAAGCAAAGGCTAATACGTTTTTTTCTGTTTTTGTGACTGTAACACAATTTGCTTCTTATCGTCACTTTTCAAGTGTATACATTTTTAGGTGTGCCAGTTTCTTTAACCTTGTAGTGAACATGGGAGATGTATGTAGTGTGTAGGGAGCATGGAAACGGCAAGTGCATCAGCCATATTGTTGGTAATTCTTCTGGGAAGATAAAAAATAAACAGACCCATTAACAAAGTTAGATGTTAATGGAAGCAGTACATCATAAGATGGCACTATAGATTTTTGATGTCACAACTGTTTATTAATTAAATTTTATCCAAAAATGTTTCATTGCTTGTGACTCTTGTGGTAAAAAAATAAACCTTCATTGTTCCGCCTTATATTCTGAATCTTTTTTTTTTTTTTTTATTTAAGTCAAAAGGAACAAGCATTTCCTTGAAATCCAGAGTCTGCCGATATCATTTGGAAAACACCAGGATTTTGAAGATGACAAAGCTCTCCAAGATACGATGTCCATCACAATGCCATATCTGATGCAGGCTGAAACTGGACACATTAAATGTCTGGAAAGTGATGTTGGGGCTATGCAGCAAACTGAATTTGAAATGCATCTGGAAACTAATGCAGAAAAAAACAAGTGCAAATGGCTTAATGACAGCAACATCTCATTCCTTGGTAGTAGCAGTGTAACTGCTCATGTAGGTCATGGTGAGCAAGGACAAAATAACACACTGACAACACATAAGCAGATATCTAGCAGAGAGAAATTTTATGAATGTACCACTTGTGGCAAGACTTTTACACATGCAAAAAGATTAGCAATACATGAGAGTATTCATACTGGTCATGAGTCTGTAATGGGTAAACAGTTAGTCCACCTAGGACAACAGTTGTGCAAATATGACACATGTGACAAGGATCTTACAGATAAGCATGTTGCAGGAAATAATAGGAGTGCAAACATTGGACAGACTTCCTATAAACGCACCCCAGGAAGTAAGGGTTTTAGACGTAAACGTGCTACATATAGACGTCAGAATATTTACACTGAGCAGAAACCCTATAACTGTACCACATGTGATAAGAGTTTTAGATATAAAAGTACTATGTTACTTCATCAGCGTATCCACAGTGGACAGAGACCCTACAAGTGCACAATGTGTGATAAGAGTTTTATACAGAAGAGTCACTTAGTAACACATCAGAGTGTCCATACAGGGCAGAAAACCTATAAATGCACCATGTGTGATAAGAGTTTTAGACACAAAAGTAGTGTGGTAACACATCAAATTATCCACACTGGGCAAAAGCCATATAGATGTACTACATGTGACAAGAGTTTTAGGCACAAATGCAGTATGGTAAAGCATCAGAGTATCCACACTGGGGAGCGACCCTATAAATGCACTATGTGTGATAAGAGTTTTAGATGCAAAATTAATATGGTAACACATCAGTATATCCACACTGGGAAAAATCCATATAAATGCACCATGTGTGACAAGAGTTTTAGGCTGAAAGGCAGTATAGTAAGACATCAGAATAGTCACCCTGGGCAACAGCCATATAATTGCTCCTTGTGTGATAAGCGTTTTGCACAAAAGAGTCAGATTATAAGACATCAGTACACCCACAGTGGTCAGAAACCCTATAAATGCACCATGTGTGACAAGAGTTTTATATATGAAAGTGTTATGATACGACATCAGAACATCCACACAGGACAGAGACCCTTTGAATGTATCCAGTGTGAGAAGAGCTTTAGCTACAAAAGCAGTATGGTGAAACATCAAAAAATTCACACTGGGCATAAACCCTATAAATGCTCAATGTGTGAGAAGAGTTTCATGGAGAAGAGTCAAATGGTATGCCACCAAAGTATCCACACTGGGGAGAAACCGTATCAGTGCACCATGTGCGACAAGAGTTTTAGACAAAAATATGATTTGATAAAACATCAGCTTATTCATTCTGGGCAAAAACCTTATAAATGCACTATTTGTGACAAAAGTTTTAGACACAAAAACAGTATGCTAAGACATCAGAATATCCACACCAGGTAGGTGCTTGGAAGTACACTCTTAGCACGCATTGAAGATGGAAACAAAACTGATTTCATGGGCTTTAATTAAGCCCTAACTTAAGAAAAGGGCCATTCTGTCATAGCTTTTAAAAAACCTTAACATGGAGAAATGCAAAGGAAAAAAACCCTATAAATGCACAAAAACTGCTATATATGTCATGGAGAAAAATAAAAAGAAGAGCTTGGTGCACTTTTCCCCTGAATAAAAAAAAGTGCCCAACCCTGGCAAAGTCACTCGGGTCATGGCTGGTATAAAAAAATAGTGCAAAGCCCTCTAAGTGCGACAACAATCTCATCTAAGAAATGCCCCTGTGACAACAGAAAATTATAGTCCACAAAATAGTAAAAAAAAAGTTGGTAAGCCAGGCAACAGGTATGCAAACAGTAAAACAGATACTTGAGAACAAAAAGCAAATCATGCTTTATTTTTTGCAACAAACCCAACATTTCCCAAAGTGGTTACAGTGTAAGAATAAGGGAGAAAAAAAATTATTGAAATAGTCAAACAGTCATCAAGTTTAGGTCATTCATTGAGCAAATAAAAACAAAACATTATGTAGATAAGAAAAGATCAACTAAATTAGAAAAAAGGTGCAAAAAAGGAAGTACAAGACCACATGTATTTGCAGCCTTAAAAGAGGAATGAACTCGAGAGAAGAAGCGAGACCTAATATGGTGCAGCTCATATGCAGAAAAGCAATCAGTGTAAACTAGTAATTGTACAGCAAAGTCAAAAATATTCGGAGATACTTATAGGTAAAAACATCCAGACATGGCAAATGTTCCAAAAGAGAAAACAGTAGCACAGAAGTCGAATGTAGTGACAAATGAGCAGTTTAATACAGAAATGGAGGAAATTGAAAATGAAGAGAGAGATCATTTAGAAAGTGAAAGATGTGAATAGGAATCCAAGAAATAAATGCTACTTCAAAGTGGTGGTTTATTAAAACAGGTACAGTTTGAAGAAGTGATGGAGGAAGTAAAGCAGTATATCAGAAGAGAAAATCACTTGCTAATTCTGTTAAATGTTGAAACTAATAAAGATGTTTCTCAAAACAGAATTTCAGGAAATTTCATCACAGAATCATTCAAAAATCAAGATATGTCTATGCAGAGGTAGAAAGAACAGAAAACAAACTGTATATGAAACTCATTACCATGTAGAAAATAATTTATAGGGAGACCCGCTGGATTTGATAGAAATGGATACATATGACAATATATTTGAAAGATATAGGCTACTAAAAATAAAGACACGGATTGCTAAAAAATTAATAAACCAAATTAATACAGTAATTGGAAATATAAAGAAAGATCCACGTGATACAACAATAATTAACACAATACATTACTGTGCAGTAAAACTAATAACATAGAAAGTATTACCAAGAAAGCATAAATTAATAAAGGAAAATAAAGGAGCATATAGATCACCAACACAGAAACTTTGGTTAGAAACAACAGTAAAACAGTTAAGGAATGAAATAACTTTCTCAAAAGAATATAGAAAAGGAAGTAGGCTTAAAACAAAGGAGCTAAAACAAAAGCATATCAAAACAAATCAAGGTATGAGTTATACCTTTTCTAACAAATTAGAAATATGTACACAGAGTAAAAAACTAAGACTTTATATTAAAATATATAAAGAAATTATATAAAACAGTTTAGGGATGACCCAAAGAAGTTCTAAAGGGAAGTAAGAAAGAAAACAGCTAAGACACCAACAAGAACAGCAGCAATTAATAAATCCTGGAGAAATATCTATAAGGGCCTGGTTAAACGTAAGGAAATCTGATTGAATAACAGAAGTAAAAGAATAAATAAGAAATTCTAATGTGGCTGATAAGGATTGGAATGAGGCAGGTACTACAGAAAGAGAGAAAGTTAAGAAAGGCTTCCAACTGAGAAATTACAGGTCCAGATGCTGTATCCATCTTTTGTTTAAGAGTATGAACATTTCTGCACCAGGATTTAGCCTTGATTAAAAAATACCTATATGTACAGCCTGAAGTTACATTGCCCTAACTAGTAGTGAGGAAAACCATTCTCATACTTAAAACTGAACCTGCAAGCTATCCTAAGATCTATTGACAACAGCCTGTCTCCCAACAATGTAAAAGCTAGAGACAGGAATTTATGCAGAATATAAAAATTCAGTCACGGATGTAAAACATTAGGTGAATAAAAGGAAAGCATAAATAACTAAGAATAATATTTTGCTAAGTAAAGCTGTAATGGAGTCCTGTAAAAAGAAGAGGAATTTCAGTATGCTTTGGATAGATTACAAAAGAAGTATTTGATAGTATTTTGTCTTCCTGTATTATGGAATGTTCAAAAATGTACAAGATCCATCACACATTTATACATGTTTTTGTAGTTACTATGAAATTTGGCAAACCACTTTGTAAATGAACCAGAAAAAAGGACAAATTACTATCTAGGGTGTGAGAATCCAGCATGGGATATTCAGGTGATTGTTTATTACTATTACTGTTTTGCATTGCCCTCAATGCATTAAGTGGTTTATTTAACTGCCTAGGTCATGAATTCAGTTTGGCCATAAGAAAATTATCCTGTCAAAAGATATCCACCTACATTTTGTGGATGGTCAAAAATTATACATTTCATGGGATAAACACCTGAAAGAAATGTTATAAGTTATTGAAACCTTTTCAGATGGCATAAGTGTGTCATTTTGGTCTCAACAAATGTTCAAAAGCAACATTGAAATGATGAAAATGAAAGAACTGACATGTAAAACTCGAGGAGGAATATGAATTGGAATGAGGGAGTATATAAATATCTGTCAAAAGATGAAGGGGCAGCAATACAGAATGAAGAATTGACAGAACTCAGTAAAGAATATTCTAGAAGACAAATACTGAAAATTGCTTTAACATCTAGAAATAAAGTTCAAGCCAGAAATTAACTTGCACTTCATGTTTGAATTTCATAGGCACTTTCTAGGCTGTTGATCTGTGAGGGTGTTAAGAAGCCTAGCCGTACATTTCAGTGGTAGTTTCTTAGTCCTTAGAGAGATCAGCTGGCCTCAGAGATTTGGATAAGTTTGATAGGAAAGCAATAAAAATGTTTCATGCTCATGAAATGATATATAAAAAGAGTGTTTGCCAAGATTTTATATCACTCAGTTTGAAGGAGGCATGGGCCTCCATGAAACTGACCACACGTCTAGGTCAGTGATTGTGGGATTGCGTACATAGTTATTGGCATCATGTGATCTGTATTTAGTGTGCATTTTAAAACATGAAGAAAGTAGGTCTAAAATGACATCTTTTCTTAGGTTAGCAGAAGCCTTTAGGAAAGAATCAGGCATGGAAATGAAACTAGAAGTGGACAAAAACGGGTAGCAAACAAAAGTGCAAAAAAAGGAAAAGAAAGGATGCAAATAACAAGATCAGTAAAACAGAAAAATTATGTGGAAAACCTGCAATTATATTAGGAAGTGCAAAGATCTACTGGAACAACACGTTGACCAAGACTTGATACGGGTGGCTCAGGTGAGGTGAATTTAAACAAAAAGATGAAAGATTAATATTCACAGTTCAAAATAGCAGACTATGTGCTCAGTAGTTCACAAAATCATAGAAAAGGGAGGAGATACAGACAAATATGTTATTCAGTACAGAACTAGCAACAGTTACACATCTTGTTGCAGGCTGTGATACACTAATGGCTGAAGGTTTGTATACTGAAAGAAATTACAATGTGACAAAGCTGTTGCACTGGATACAGTGTAAATATTACAATGATAATCTAAAAGCAGCTAAGAGACATTGGAAACTTAACCACAAAGCATTATTGGAAATGATGAAGTGGTGATCATGTGCGATCATCCCATACCAGTAGCTAAGAATGTAGCAGTGAGCAAACCAGTTACTGTAGTTCAAGAGATAAAGACAAAAGCAGTATTGATTATTGAAATTGTTGCACCCAACAACTATAAAGTCTTATGAACTGAAGGACACACATTTGTAAAATATTAGGATATGCAAGCAGAAACTAGAGCAATGTGCAAAACGTGAACAAAAATAGTTCCAGCTGGAGTAGGTGCAATTAGACTATTAAAAAATAATTCTCATACATATTTCCAGATGGAGTTGGATACAAGTAACCTTTTCTCCCAGCTCCTCTTATGCATTTGTTCTGCATACCTGTCTCAGTTCAGACCCATAGAATCATATCACAGATGTGTACCATCCATTGCTGATGCAGCATCTCCGGAGATATATATATATATATATATATATATATATATATATATATATGGCTGACTCCACTTCAGCGAAACAGCATTCCACCAAAAGCATGGACTACTGAACTTCTTTCCCTGGGAAACTCACCACTTGGCCACCAGGGTGAACTTTGCCCTTTTCCCCAGTGTAGGGCAATCTCATAGTTGGTATATTTAGTTAGTTAGGTGTGGGGGCAACCCCCCCCCAATTGGGTGGGTTTAATTTCTTTCTGTTGAGGTTTTTTCCCTGGTGGCCAAGTGGTTTGTTTCCCAGGGAAAAAAGTTCAGTAGGCTGTGCTTTCTGTGGAATGCTGTTTCACTGAAGTGGAGTCGGCCAACTACAATTCAAAGAAGTGTAAATTTGATGAGTAAAAGTAGACCCATACACACACGCACGCGCACACTCACACACACACACACACACACACACACACACACACACACACACATATATATATATATATATATATATATACACACACACACACACACACACACACACACACACACACAGTTAAAATTTGCAGTTAGAAAAACTGATCCAGCTCACCAGGATTTCTCTCTTCAGTGCTACTGGAATAGCTGCAAGGACAGGAAATATATAGTATTATTGTGAGCCTAGAAAGAGCATGCCACTTATTTTTTTAATTGTTCTATAAGGACACAACCTGTCGCAGATTGTAGATGCATATGTTAATGACATAAATAATTGTAAGACTTGCATGATTAATTAAGAAGATAATAGTTTGTGGTAGAAAAGGATTCAAGCAGGGGGCTAGAAGCAGACCTGACCGTATCAAAACATGTGGATGCATGCAGGTAAATGAAAAAACTAACTGGGAGAATTGGTTTTTGCAAGATAAAATGTAAGCTGAATAAAAAGGCAAAAGTAAAAATTACAGTGAAATTGTATCATGGCAGTCATGACAATGGGTGTACAATAAATACAGCTCAGTTGAATTTCAAAGCATGTGTACTGGGTGTGGTTATACACAATGAGAAGAGTTGTTCTGTGTTTATCAATTTTGAAGAAACTATGGTAGAAATAATCATTATTCAAATGTGTAAAAGGAAAGCCAAGTGTTTTTCAAAACAATTTGCTTGTTGTCAAACAGAAACATCAAAACAAATGATATTTTGGCACTTTTAAATGAAAAATGATTGTGCTGTATAAATGAATCAGACACATTGAGGCAATAGTGCACGTCAGAGTGTTGTCATGAAATGTTGTTAATTAGTGGAAGTGATGTTCAGTTTTAAATTGGGCACAAATGTAGAGTGTAGTATTTTACCTGAAGATCATTCTAATGCATTGGTGATAGGTGGCACAGAAAAGCATGGTGTGTTCACATTGCCAACTTATTCAGGTCACCGATACAAGCCACTGTGGCAGAGGCTACCGGTGTCCATACAAAAGAGAGAAGTACAAGGTCCTGTTTCAAACTGCAGCATTAAATAAAGATAATGAACTTAATATTTTGTGTCATTTGGCTTGTGATAAGCTAGAAATTATGAAACTGATTCACAGTGTGAAATCAGAGATATAGACTGTGTTCCTGTACACTTTAAGGAACAGTGCATCGATTGTAGAGAAATTACATATACTGTACAGAACCATAGAAGTGTTATCCATAATAAATCTGCTGAGTTATTCATGGATTTGAGAAGTTTGCCAGGAGGCTATCGTATATAAATAAATCCTGATTATAAGCAAAAATGGTTAATATTCAAGAAAAAATATTGTTAATAGTAACTATTTGAAATGTCAGGACCAGCTATAGTAAGTCCCAAAATACAGAGAATGAATGGCTGAAAAATGGATTGACATATACTAAGTCTGAGATGCCATTTCTCAGAATGTTACCTTTTCTCTGAGGTATGACAGCCTTGGGGTTGGTATATACATATATATATATATATATATATATATATATATATATATATATATATATATATATATATATATATATATATATATATGTGTGTGTGTGTGTGTGTATATAAGTTTGGGGGTGTGGGGAGCTTGCCCCCCCTGCAAAAAAGGAGTTTAGAGTAGAAGAGTGATCTTTGAGATTCGCTCTTCTCTTGTTTTTTTTTTGTTTTTTTTTTTTTCCTGCTTGTTGGAACTCGGAATTTTGGGTGCCAGCATTTCAAAAGGGAACCATTGTTAACACTCAGTTGTAAAGCTGAGCAGATAGTGTAGTTTAATAAAAGCTTTAGAGACATGATAATTGGAGAATAGCATTTTTTTTTGCTTTTTGCCTCCTGCCTAATGACTGTCCCTCTGCTGTGGGGGTTGAATCTATTTCTTTCCCAGATAGGTGAGGCCAGTCTCTGACATGTATAAAAGCTGTCTAGAAGGCATAGCCATCCTTCCAGCCATGTCCATGGATTGGCGGTTTGTGTCCTATGCTAGTGAGGAACCTCTGTGGACATTCCAGTTGTTGGGTATGCCTGGTTAGGTACATAAAGGGAGAATGTCATATTGTGAATCTTGACTGAAATTTACATTAGAGTGATACATGTTTATACTGGACATCTAAAAATAGCTGTGTATATTCTGGAAAATAGTTGAACTAATACTAAAGGAATATATATATTTCAGTGTTACAGCAATGCAGATAAAAGCATAACTGAAATCTGGTAAATGTTATATTCTGGAAACAACTATTAGTGCCTTTTGTCAGTATTGTCTGAACATAGATAAAACATAAAACTGACAACTAGTGCTGTTGTATAACTGTGTAAAACATGAGAACATTTACATACTTGCTTTAACTCACAATTTTAACTTTAAAGAATTTAGATAACTGAAACACATTTAAACAGAAAACTGGTAATGTTATATAATTGTCTATAGATAACTGAAACACATTTAATTTAAAGAATGTTCATAACTGAAACACATTTAAACTGAAAACCTGTATTGTTAATGCAGTTGCCTATAGATAACTGAAACGCATTTAAACAAACATTGAAGAAATAACTGAAACACATTTTCTGTAGATAATTAACTTGTGCACCACAACTCTTGCCAAGTTTAGGCCTTAATATGCATTGTCCCAGTCACTGCTGAGGTATTGGAAGAACTGCTACAATGTCCAAGTGTCCTTTCATGTGTCCCTTTTATGGTTAGGCCTTCCAAGCCTCTCCTTCCCTCTCTTGTGCAAGGTTGGGTGGCTAAAGTTCTTGTCTGTATTTAAAATCCAACTGGAAAATCAACCTGGAAATTATTTAGCAATATTTGCAAAGCACAAAAAAGTGTCAGGTCCTTAAAATAACATTTACATCTTTAACAATTATAAACTTATAGCATTGCTTGTTGCTCTGATTTTAATTTATATTTTTCTGAATCAAATAAGCATTTTCTACTAATAAACTCTTACAAGCAAACTGATCATGTACCTTAGTGAACTAAACCAATGTAACTAACAATAACAGATAAATAATCTGGTTTGGTGCTGGACTGCCACACCCTTTGTAAATAAGCTGAAAATCCTTCTTTATAGAACTAGCGACAACAATGACTTGAGCTGTGGAATTATTTTGCCCTGAAACAGCAATTTTACTTGCACTGAAGTCTGTATATCATATGTGCTGGTGCTTACTTTATCAGACTGATCAAAATCTGCATTCTGACATCTCTTATCCCCCCTCAGTGCAGTGTTTGCACTGGTTTTTGCAAACAAGAATCTAGAATTTATTACATTTTGAACATCAATAATGTGAACTTGAGACATTGACTGTGTTGATGTCTGTATGTGCAATACTGCAACTTAATTCTGTACTTTGAATTATGTAAACTAGAATTTATTACATTCTGTACATTTGCATTTGAAAGTGTACTGTGATTTAACTCTGTATCTTGAATTACATGTGCTGTAGCATTTATACTGATTTCTGAAAACTGAAAACAAGAATTACTCATAGAAACTGAATCATTCTGTGAATCATGAGAATGCCTGTTGCAGTTGAGTCTAAAAAGATTTACAATTCCTGAATTAATAACTTTGAAATTTAAATGAACATTTTTGGAACACAGTTTTTAAACTGCTTTACCTAATTTTTAACTTTAAACCACATACTAACTTTACTGTAGAAGTACTGTGTGACATATTTATACAATTTACCTTTACTGATGTATTTAAACTTTTCCGAGATTTACTGTAACAAAAATGAATTGTTACATAACTTTATGATTTGAAGTTGCTTGAAGAACATGTTCTGGCATCTTGCAGCTTCTTTACACTTTCTTGTTTCTTGGCTGCGTGACATCACACTGGAACCTTGAAAGTCTGCCATCTGCTTTGGAGATGGTGAAGTAAACTGGGCAATGCCTTTCCTGAAGTTCTTTGAGACTTTTCCTGAAGTAGTGTTTTAAATGAACATTGGTACCTGTACTTTGCTCTGTAGAATACACATCTGACTGCTGATAAGGTTATGGGGTTTGGGGACTTACTGCTGCTCTGTTGATGTTCTGTGAGGCTTTTTTGAAGTAAACGCTGGTGCTCTGTAGTCTGTCTAACAGCCGTAATTTCTGTATGTAAGGAGTAACTGTAGTGCTGTTGACCGTGGCCTTATTCTGTATGGAGTTCACAGACTCACATCTGAAAAAACACTAGTGTGCTGCTGAATAATCTGTTTACTGGAAAATGCTAATATGAAACTTATGCTGTAGTATTAACAGACTGGAAACAAGTGTCACTGTAAACCATTAACAAAAAATTAGAAAAAATAAGCTGCAATAATGAAACTTTGATGTTCAGCTGGCTGCTGCACTTGAAGCTGTACTTGAAAGGGTTATTCACTACAGCTGTTTCTGGTCACAGATCTTTAGAGTAGCTGTTGGGTTCCGAGAATTATCTTCATTTCCCCAAACAGGTCATTGTGGGCGCCACTGAAAAAAATCAGAGTTCTGTTGCCACGGATTACTTAATATTATACAATGACCCCCCATTAATATTCCAAAACGTGCACACTGATTGGTCAGCGTGCCCATTGTAAATCCGACTTATACTAATGGAAAAGGTCCAGTCACCCGGATTTTTCCATTAGTATAAGTCTTGATTTTTTTGTGGTTTTGGTAGCAACGGGAACGGAAGAGCTCCGTTGCTGTAATCTTGCTATAGCGAGATATCTTAAAAAAAAACAATGAAGATCTTCCTTTCTCCGTTGCTTTTTTAAAGATATTTCACTATGTTAAACTCATTTAACATAGCGAGACAGCTTTAAAAAAGGGAACGGAGATCTTCCTTTCTGTTTTGCGTTGTTTAAAGCTAATTCGCTATGGTAAACTCTTTTAACATAGCGAGACACCTTTTAAAAAGCAACGGAGATCTTCCTTTCTCTGTTGCTTCCACACACAGCTCTGATGTACTGCATAATCATACATCTGCGCAGTACATCAGAACTGCCACAGAATACCGGACAGCTGCGGAAGGGCAGCACAGAGGCATTATACAATGCCATTATTTAAGAAAAGTAAGTATTTTTCTTCTTAAATAATGTCATTGTATAATAGGAATAACCCACTTCTGGGTGTGGGTAATGCTGGATTTACCCACAATTGTCTTTGTTTGGCCACTCGGGCTTTACCCTCATGACCGAACCACACCAACCGTGGGTAAATCCAGCATTACCCACAGCAAGGTGTGGGTTATTGCTTAAATAGTTTAGTGTAATAACATATTGCAAATGTAAATGTAACAGCAGCATATTCAAATGATATATCAGCATAATATATCAAGTAACTGAAAGCACAAAATTACTTCAATAACCATATCTGAACAAGTCTTGTATCAGAATTTTCTGTCCTAAATATACATACATATTATATTACTTCATTTCGTTAACTTTCCTCTAGTAAGCATCTCTACTCCTCAACCTTGATTTCCAGTCATTTTCTTGTAGTTGCATGACTGTACCGGACTGTTTATATTTTATCTAGCATTCCATTGCAAGTACATATATCTTTCCCTTGATAAAATAACTCTGAATCTCTCCCTTGAGAAACTGTTATTGCTGCAGATCTCATGTTTAGCCAGCAAGGTTATCTTTTTCTGTTTTACTGAACTGTCTTTTCCATTTCATTATTGATCATTTCCACGATCATTCTTTCCATGGCTTTGCATATGAGACTAGTAAGACTTATGGGTCTATATTTTACAGCATTTGTAGATGGCCCGGTTTTGTTCAGCGAGATGACTGTTGCTGTTCTGCATTAGTGTGACATGAAGCCTGTTTGGAGGGTATAGTTAAATAGCACTTCCAGAGGATCTAGTAGGTCATGTTTCATGCTATTTAGAAGGCATCTTGGAATAGCATCTGGGCCAATTGATGCAGTGCTCAGCCTTTGAGACAGCATTGAGGACCTAGCAGCATTGAGGACCTGTTCCCTAGTGGTAGCAGGGAAAGATATACTTGATGGTATTTCATGATAGGAAGTTGAGGGGAAGAGAGAGGTAAAGTTATAGCTGAATTTGCCTGACATTAGGTTTGCTTATATCTTCTGGCTCAGTATAGGTGGCTCCATTAACAATAAGCTCTGCACACAATTATTTATTGCCTTTGAGGTTGTGGACATAGCTAAATAACACCTTGTGGTTGTCCTTGGCCTGGGAGGCCACATTCACAATACATTTGGCTTTAGTAGACTTTATTTGTCCCAACTTGTTTGTTTAGTTTAGTTTGATGAGAGTGCTTTTATCCTGCTGGGTGATGCACCTCTTACTTTTCCATGATTTTCTTCCTTCTGTTATACAGCCTATTGATATTGTGATTCTACAGGAGTGGCTTGTTTTTCAGTTAGTTCTGTACTTCTTCCCGGTGGGTACAGCTATTACCATGCTTGTATAGGGTTTCTTTGAACAGTTCCACATAGGCAGCAGTGTTCTTGGGGTTTATGGGGGCTTGGAATTTTTCCAGGTTAGCACTTAGTATTAGGAAGTTACCATTCGAGTAATTCCTGAACATTACAGGGTTAGCTGGGGATCTAGGTTTTATTTTTAATTCAAAGGAGACCATTTTGTTGTCTGACCTTACTAGACAAGACTGCACTAGGGGATATGCAGCACTTTCCCATATTAGTGAGGACCAAGTCCAGTAAGTTTGCACCCCTGGTAGGCATATTGACAATTTGTTCCAAATAGTTTTAAGTTTACAAAATCCAGGAATCTCTGTGCCTGTACATCTGGTGTCATATAGGACTCCCAGTTAATAGTTGGGTAATTAAAGTCACCTATGAATATGGTATTGAATTGGATGGTGAGTATTTCTAATACACTTAAATACATGCTGTGGGTTTCTTGGGTCATACAGGGAGACCTATACCTTGCAAGGAAGTGGTATTGGGTTTTGCCTGTGGTGATTTCAACATGGAGAAGCTGAAGTGCATTATTCTATTTAAGTAGCCTTGGGGTGTATTTATTTTTGATGTAAATTGAGACACCTCCACCTTTAGTCCCTGTCTGAGTATTAGCTAGTCTAAATGTGTGGAAGGCATTATAACCTTCCACTATCATTGCACACTCTTCTACATTAAAATGTCTCAGTGACTGCACAGATGTCAGCATTCTCTAAGGTAAGGAGAGCTTTTAGTGGGTGTGTTTTTTTTTTTTTTTTTTTTTTTACTCCTGTCATTGAGCATTAACACCTTTAGATTTTCTTGTTTTTGATTAAATGTAAGTACTTTCAGTTTGCAATTTCTTAATAAATGCACTATGGAGGAAGAACTGTTTTAGCCAGTATTCAAAAGCTTAGAGGGAATAGGTGCAGAGCATCCCTGGCAAATCAGCATGGTCTGTTGACCATCTGCTTCCATGCTGACAGATGTTACATCCCCTTAGAATGACAGAAAAACTATGCCAAATATTCAAGTCCTTTACTTGCCTTCTTTCTTGACTCTGCATTGCAGTACCAGAGCTATAGCAATCAGACTGCTGCCCTTCCTGAAGGATGGGTCAACTGGTGTTGGCCATTCACTCCAGTGCCTTTCCCTGCCAGCTGTACTAGTGGCCAAACCACAAATTGAATCTAGGCTGAGTCTCAGTCAGAGCTTTATCCCATTGTGCTACAGAACCAGTTATTGTTACTATCATAAAACAAGACAGGGTTTGATTTTATAATGATATACAAGATCTGAATAAAGTAATTGAAAGAGTGCATTATACATGGCTTACGTATAAAAAGTCTCTTGGCAATGCCATATGTGAAGTTTTTTTTCTTTTAACACTTTTTTTACAAAAAATAATCAAACTGTATTAACAAATTAACATTAACAAACATTATACTTCACATATATTGCAATATATAGATGCAAATTATTCTTTCAGATATGTACACACAAACAACTGTGCTTACAGAAAACACAGATTCATGAGAAAATACTAGGCTATAAGTTTGAAGACTATTACAGGCCTAGCCAATAACCCCCACCCCATTCAGAATCAAATCATGTAGCTATTATATGTCAAAGACCTTAAACATCATGCTCATCCCTCCCCAAGAACTGTAAAACATGAAATGCAGTCTTACAGAATAATTCATGAACTGCAAAGTTAGAAAGTCACCCAAAAATCCCTTTATGTGTAACGTTGAATTAAAGTATCAGTACATAAATATTTTACATATATATATATATATATATATATATATATGTTGCATCCACCTTACTTTAGAAAGATGACGTCTGTCGTACAAAATAGTATACATAGTACTTTCATATACACTGTAGTACACTATGTGTCAAGTCACTATGGAATAACACATATCAAATCATGATGCTGCGTGATTAATTATCTTATCAGTTGCATGCATTAAGTACATTCACTATATTCACAATAAGGTACATTTTAATTAATGGTCATACTAGGAAATGTATTCATATTTGATGATACAGGAATGTTGAAACAATGTTTTCCTGTAGGATACATAAATGGAATTTTCGGTTTACCATTCAAATGCCGATCCGACTATGTGCGACTCGACTTGCGCGAAGGCTGAAGAGCGAATGTCACCACGGTCGAATCCAATTGTGCGAACGGCAGATCCTCGCCTCTGCGTCAGCCATGGTAGTATAGGTGTGAAGGTGTTGTGCGGCCGGTAATGTCGAACGTCGAATGCCTGTCGGTGGCGAACAATTTTCACGGTTTCGGTTCGCGTAAATACGTCGCAGAAGTGGCCGTTCGACTAAGTGCGATCGCAATTTCAATAGTAAACCGGAATTTTCTCATTAGAATCAATTGATGTTAAGGTGAACTGTTCTTATGCTGATCTGGCTTTAATATTCACAGACGTTTACACATTGAAAGGGTAATAAGTGGTTCTTGTAGATCTGAACACTGACACACATCATTCACGTATAGACTTAAAATATTTAAATATCACTGGAATTGGATATTTAAACAAATGCTTCTTGTATGTTCTATAAGAGGACCCTTGTATTAGGCAGAACCTCTGCTCTGGTTTACTAATTATAATAGATGGCACATTGGTTTTGTGTAAAAGACCAAACTGATGTGAATTTTGCTCAACATTCATCCTACATATATATATATATATATATATATATACACACACACACACACACACCAGATGAGAACAGTCCAAATCCTCTAAATGGTCATACTTTGTAATAAGATTTCCCATTGTTTGTACCATTTCTTCTACTTGTCCATTAATCTGTAGATACCTGGGATCCTGAAATAGTTTGCCTCAGTGGTAGTTGTCTCTTTGTTTGTTGCTTATATTTGTATTTGTATTTGTTTAGCACATATTTCTTAAATGGGTGAGTGGCCTGTTCTGAAAGACCTTTTATACAAGTAACAATTGTGATATTATTGGTATAGTACAGGGTGATAGCTTTTGTTGTGGACAGTACACTGTGCAGTTTTACAGTATGTATGCTAGACTTAGAGCTATAATTTGCGTATTTAATATGTGACTTAGTACTTTGTGATATTGATATTGTTAGTATTTGGGATGAAATTTAGAGCAGGTTCAGTTTTCTCCAAGATATCTCTTATCGGTTAATTCAACCTTTCAAATTCAAATGTAAGTGCTTATTTCATAAGTACTGTTCTAAGCGTAAATGAAATAGAAGTGAAAATCAGTATAAGAACTCCCCATGACTTATTTAGAAAGGCGCTGCACCAAAACAATACAAATTTATCTGTGTTAAAATTATACAGTAAATCTAGGAATCTGCGTACCAGGATATGTAGAAGCACAGAGCATAACAAATGCAACTCATATAACAATAGAATATCCATTAATCTATAGAAGCCCAATACCATAAAAAGCAGTAATCAACCCATTCATCTCTGCGCTACAGTTATTATAAACAAGATGTTAAGTAACCCAAATGGTCACAGTGAGCAGGTAACTGTGCAGAATGAGGCACTCCATAAATGTGAACAGATCAAAAGTTTTAGTAATGATTGTAAAAATTCAAATTGATTTGTCAAAACCCAATCATAGTCAGCCTTGTATAATGCACAAGCACATTTCTTCCCACACAGAAAGCAACAATACTTTAAAATAGCCCCAAAAGTCTAAATGAAACAAGGGCAAAGGTCCAGTATAGGCAGATATATCTATCACATACTTGAGCACACAATACAATGTTGTTACAGTGCCATATCATTGCTGAATCTCACACAGATTAAATCACCAATCATGATAACAAAGTAATGCAGGAGAGAATATCCCCTACATGCCGAAACAGCAAAGTAACACATTTACTAAAGTAATGCGATTTCTAAGGGAATCAACAATCAAAAGGGATGGATTATTAGGTAGCCCCAGTTGTGCCAAAGAACATGGTTTTGGTGTTGGAGAAGTTGGTCTTTTTTGGAGGCAAACCAGTTACATATACATAAAAGGTAATTTTGTTGGAGTTTTTGGATAGTAGTGGTGTCATTTGAATGCTGAAGAAGATCAACATAGAATATCATTTTATGTAAAAACAAACAAAAAAGGTAAAAAGCAGGGAGTTAATGAACACTAAGAAAATAATGAGATTAAAGATCTGACCCTTGTGGGACACCAGAGAAAAGAAGGAGGGGTTGGTAACACAACAGATTTTACTTGGAAAGGATATCTGTTGTGTTAATTATGGAACAATCACAGTATGCTTTGAGCAGACCCTAGGACATTAATGGTGTGGTCATCACATTCATATGCTTTATTTAAACATCAGATAGTTCCTGGTCATTGCCAGTAATTGAATTATGTCCTATAAGTAGTAAGGCATAGTGCAGTGGAGGTAAGTCTATCTTGTCCACCTATAAGTGTATCTAGCAAACCCTAGGACATTAAGGGTGTGGTCATCACATACATATGGTTTATTTAAACATCAGATAGTTCCTGATCATTGTCAGTACTTGAATTATGTCCTATAAGTAGTAAGGCATAGTGGAGTGGAGGTAAGTCCATCTTGTCCACCTATAAGTGTATCTAGCAAACCCTAGGACATTAAGGGTGTGGTCATCACATACATATGGTTTATTTAAACATCAGATAGTTCCTGATCATTGTCAGTATTTGAATTATGTTCTATAAGTAGTTAGGTATAGTGGAGTGGAGGTAAGTCCAGCTTGTCCACCTGTAAGTGTATCTAGCAAACCCTAGGACATTAAGGGTGTGGTCATCACATTCATATGCCTTACTTTAGCATCAGATAGTTCCTGATCATTGTCAGTACTTGAAATATGTCCTATAAGTAGTCAGGCATAGTGAAGTGGAGGTAAGTCCAGTTTGTTCACCTGTAAGTGTATCTAGCAAACCCTAGGACATTAATGATGTGGTCATCACATTCATATACTTTATTTAAACATCAGATAGTTCCTGATCATTGTCAGTACTTGAATTATGTCCTGTAAGTAGTACGGCATAGTGGAGTGGAGGTAAGTCCAGCTTGTCCACCTGTAAGTGTATCTGGCAAACCCTAGAACATTAAGGGTGTGGTCATCACATTCATATGCTTTATTTAAACATCAGATAGTTCCTGATCATTGTCAGTACTTGCATTATCTCCTATACGTAGTCAGGCATAGTGGAATGGAGGTAAGTCCAGCTTGTCCACCTGTAAGTGTATCTAGCTAACCCTAGGACATTAAGGGTGTGTTCATCACATTCATGTGCTTTATTTAAACATCAGATAGATGTTCTTCATGTTTCACTGTTGCAGTCATCACTTTTGGATTATCTGCTTGCAGTAGCCCTCAGTCGGCCTGACTATTAACATCTTGGATCCTGCGTCAGTTACTGTCTCATCTTCCATGACGTCAGCTAGTCAGGGGTATAAAGCATGCAGCCGATGCCAGTTCATCAGTCTTTCTTGCCATACGGTGCCTGAAGCAGAAGCAGTTCACAAGTGACGGTCGGACGACTCCTGAAATTTTTGTTTTTGAGTTTCAAAACCGAAGTCTTCAACTAAAGCTAAGTACCCCATTGGGGAAACTTTTTCTTGCTCCAAACCAATGTCAATAAAAGTCAATAATTGTATTTCTTGTGGAAAGCAAATACCTCATAAAAATTTTCATTTGTACTGTATTCCTTTCCTAGACCCTGACCACGACGTACCTCGTGTTGGTTTTGTGCCTTATTTAAACAACAAACTATTTGTCGTCTGTATATTTACGCTTCTAAATTTTTCGGCACTTGGTTCATTTATCCAGATATGGCTTTGGTAAGCCACCCGACTACCAACATTCTGAAAAAAATGCAAAGATAAAGACAGAGACAGGCCGCCTAGGTCCAAAGCTGCCGACGACGCTTCTCCTAAGCTAGTTGCCAGTTCGCCGGTACTCAGTGTGGTGCTTTCACAGCCCTTGATACCCGCTACTTCAGATTCGCATGCCTCTACTGCGATCCATTCGGAGTCCGGTATGCCGCGAGATGCTTCAACTGTGGAACCTGCGGATGTCTCTACCTTGGATGGGTCTGGAGCCACTGTGCAGGCACTGGCTTCTGAGGGTGTATTCAGGCCTCCTGACTTGCATATTAAACCAACGCCATCTTCTTCTTCAAGGCCTAAAACTCTATCCATGCCTAGAAAACCGATGACCAGACCACATGGTCAGGCCTCTATGCCTAAAAAACAAATGATAAGAATGGCTGAAGACCTTATTACTTTAATCAGGGAAAGCCAACCTTCCCCCACTAAAAGACCTAGGACTGAATTTGGCTATGATTCTTCTGATCAGGATTCTGTAATTTCTGTTTTTTCTGATGACCAGGATTTATCCTTATCTGCCTATTATGATTCTGATGCATAGGACTCTATTCCCTCTGCTTCCCCTCCAGAGGATTTCTCTTTTGGTGAAATCTTGCATACTCTTAGGGAGCATTTCCACTGGGAAAGCCAGGATTACTCTGATTCTAAAAAGAGGGTTAGGGATTTCTTACTCCTGCCCCAACACAGGCCTTTAGCTATCCCCCTGTACTGGATAATGTTGATGATGCCTTTACGGAGTCAAGCTTGGCCCTGACTACTTACCTCCTGCTCCCAGAAAATCAGATAGATATTACAGGGTTCCTGCCTCTCACCCGTTCCTTTTTAAAAATCCTACTGCCAATCCTGAGACCATTTCACAGGGACCCAAGGGCATAAAGGCTACTACCGCCAAAAATCCCATCCCCTCTGATAAAGATTCCAGGGCGCTGGATAGATGGGATAAGAAGGTATACACTTCTGCAACCTTGGCCATTAGGGCCTTAAATTGCCAGTTTCATATGCTAAAGTATCAGCAGCATATTACTGGATTGCTTAAACAGAAAATGATGTTGATTCCTGACTGTGCTGAAAATAAGGATTTTACAGGATTTAATGCATTCTGCTGAACAAGTCGGAAAACATACTTTGCAATGTGGTTTTGATTCACTTGAGGCATCTTGCAGGGCTGCTGTTACTGGGTCTGTACTTAGAAGGCATGTTTGGCTTAAGGAGCAATCTTTGCCAGATCATGTTAAAGCTAAATTTTGGATGCTCCCTTAAACCAGGACTGCCTGTTTGGCAACAAAGCACAAAAAGTACTTAAAAAAGATGGAGGAAAAAGCTAAATCTATGCAAACTGTTAAAGATTTCCTGCAGGTGCAGCCTCCAAGATTTAGTAGGCATTGACCCTCTAAGAATTGGTCCTTTCCTGACTCTTCCAGGCCTTTTCAGTCCAAACCCATACCCAGCAGAACACTCAGGCTTTAGTCCCAAGGTATGCACAGGACTAAGCAGTGGGGGGCTCCCACTTCCAAAGCAGGAAGTAGTAAGACCCCCCCCCCATGGTAAACCGTTTCAGTGACTTAACTAAAACTGCCAAGCACTTCTCAACTGACTGCTCCTTTAGGGGGAAAGATTGCTCTGCAGGCAAAAAACTGGGAACTCATTACCCAGGACAAATGGGTTTTAAATATAGTGTCCCAAGGATGCAGATTCCACTTCCACACTTTACCAACCCCCAGACATTTGGTCAGATCTACCCCTAAATCAGTGGGCAGAGGCTCAAAAGCAAGTTCTTTCTCTCTTAAGTCTAAGGGCTATTCAAACTTTCCCAGAAGAGGAAAGGGGAAAAGGTTTCTAATCAAGACTTTTTCTGGTGCCCAGAAAAGACAACTCCTGGCGTCCTATCCTGGATCTCTCTATCCTAAACACTTTTTTGATGATCCCAAAATTCAAGATGCTAACTGTTCACCAGTTGCTTCCTATGGTAGGCAAGGATGCCTGGTTGGCAACACTGGATTTAAAGGAAGCCTACCTGCACATCCCAATCAGGGATTCTTGCAGAAGATACCTATGCTTCAAAGCTCTGCACTGCCCTTTGGCTTATCTACTGCACCCAGGGTATTCACGAAGTGCTTAGCTCCAGTCATTGCATTTTGCAGGCAAATAAATATTCACATATACCCATACCTGGATGATTGTCTAATTCAGGCTGAAAACCAGGACATACTATTGAATCATCTGGCTTTTGTACAAAAAGTGCTAACTTCTTTGGGGTACACCATAAACGAAAAGAAATTACATCTGGTACCCTGCCAACAAATTGTATTCCTGGGAGCAAGCTTAAACAAAATTTCCCAGATGGCTTTCCTCACGCCAGAGAAACAAGTTCATTTGGCAGCTTACTTCAAACTTATGGCTACGAAAACCCTGCTATCTGCAAGACAAATACTGCAAGCTTTGGGGTTCATGGCCTCCTGCATTCTTCTAATTCCATATGCAAGATTGCATATGGGGAAACTACAGTGGTATCTAAAAAGCCTATGGTGTCAACATTCTCAGGATCTGGAAGCAATGATTCCTATCATACCTTGCCTACAGTTAGAGTTCCTTTGGTGGGCAGAGGCCTGCTACCAAAACAAGGGACTGCCATTCACCCTACCCCCTGCCGCCCAAACCCTAACAACAGACGCATCATACTATGCATAGGGGGCTCACCTGGCAGGGAGGTGCATTCAGGGCAAATGGGACCCAAGTCAAATGCACCTGCGTATCAATCAAAAAGAAATGTTAGCTGTACAGGATGCTGTGACAGCCTTCAAGGACCACATTTTTCCAGGACAGTTAATGGTGAAGACGGACAACACCACTGTTATGTGGTACATAAACGAGCAGGGGGCAACCCACTCATACCCTCTCTGCAGACTAGCCATGGCTCTGTGGAACACAGCCTTGAGCTACCAAGTGCACCTACAGGCTCAATTCCTGCCAGGAAAGCTAAATACACTGGCAGACAATCTAAGCAGAAGTCTCATGGACCCACACGAGTGGAAACTGGAACCAAAGACATTCAATATGTTGATAAACAAATGGGGGTGCCCAGAGATAAACCTGTTTGCCTCCCCCCAGAACTACCAATTGGACAAATTATGCACTAGGACTCCCCACAAACAAGCTTGGAAAGTGGATGCCCTGTCCTTCACCTGGAACATCTATCAGTTTATACCTTTTCTCCTCTGCCTTGCCTCTCCAAGGTACTACTTAGGTTCATAGGTTCATACTAGGCTATCTGCCCTAGGGCATTTATAAGCCTAGCCAGAGTGTGTTTGGCTTTCGCCACCCATTTTAAATGAATTTTGCTATGCCCTTTTTCGAGGTTAGTATACTGTGCCTCTGTCTAACAGTGACACAGAAGTGATACCGCGGGTAAACCTACTATCTCCCATCCACTCATCAAGATTCCTCTTGAAGAGAGTCAATGAGGGACTCTGCCTAACCTGGACTGGGATTTTATTCCAGAGTGAAGGGAGCCTCTGGGTTATGAATCTGTCCCTCCAGCATGTCCTATTTATTTCAATGTTGAGGTTCAAGTCTCTCGAGCGCGTAGCTTGATGGGATTTGGATTTTCTGAGGTGCAGCATGTCCATTAATTCCGGGTTGGACATGGCTTTATACGTCAGGCACAGATCGCCTCTGAGCAGGCAGTATGCCACTGAGTAGAGCTGTAGTTTCTTTAACCGGGCAGCATATGGCATCTGTTTGAGCCCTTTGATCCTCTTGGTGAGGTACTTTTGGGGTCTTTCCAGTTGCTGCAAGTGTCTGGTAACGTACATCCCAAAAGGGGCATTGTACTCAATTATGGGCCTGATGAGGGATGAGTAAAGAGGCACGATGACCTCCCCTGATCTAGATGTGAATCCTTTCATGATTAGGTGGGCTATATAAAATGTTTTTCTAACCACTTTGGCCACGTGGTTGTCAAATGAGAGATTGCTATCAACTTGGGTCCCCAGGTCCCTAATTACTTCTTCTGTACTTAATGGATTACCACTTATGTGGTAATTTGTGGGCACTTTGTTTTTGCCAAAGGGGATGACTATACACTTTTTGGTGTTTAGCTTGAGGCCATGGCTCTGGCACCAGTTGTCTGTTTCTATGAGGCCCTTTTGTAGGATGCTTGTGTCAGCTAGAGAGTCGATTATGGCACCCAGTTTGCAGTCATCTGTGAACTTGGTCAGCCACAGTCCTTCCGTGTTAGCCTGTACCTCCGAGAAATATATACCGAACAAGAGAGGTCCCAGGACTGAGCCTTGTGGGACACCACTTGTAACTGGTTTGGAGTCTGACATGGCTCCAGCAATTCTAACCATGTGGGTTCTGTCCTTGAACCAGTTTGCAACCCATCTAGTGACATAGGGATTTATATTTAAGCTGGTGAGCTTATCTATAATGCCTGAGTGGGGTATTGTATCGAAGGCTTTTGCAAGGTCCAGGTAGGCTGTGTGGACCACTTTCCCTTCGTCAATGGTCTTGGTGATTGTTTCAAAGAAATCAACCAGGTTTAAGAGGCAGGATCTGCCCTTAACAAAGCTGAACTGGGTAGGATCCATGATGATCCTTTCCATAGCTTTCAGACCAAGCTAGTCAAGCTTATGGGGCGATAGTTTCCAGGATCCATTGAGGCACCACCTTTGTGGAGAGGGACCACTGTTGCTGTATGCTACTCTTTGGGTACATATCCTGTAGTAAGGCTGAGATTGAACAGTAGTTTTATGTTTGGGTTTAGTTCTTCTTGGAGTTCATGTAGGACGCAGCCCGGGACACAGTCTGGTCCCATTGATGCTGTGTTTTTTGCTTTGGAGAGGGTGGCTCTTACCTGACCATCTGGGATGTCAGGGGGGCAGCACTCTGCTGGGATAGATATTTGCCCTTTTGGTGGGGAAGGGGGGGGGAGTTTGCACTGAACCTGTCAGCTAGGATGTTGGCAATGTCTGTGGGTTCGGTGTATTTTTTGTCATTTTGGACTAATTCTGAGCATATCTGGGAATTCCCACCCAGGTTCCTAACATAACTAAAGAAAGCCTTGTGATTATCCTTAGTGTCCTGTGCAATTTTTCTCTCGAAGCTGGCCTCAGACTATTTTATGAGTGCCCGTAGCTTTTTGCTAATACTGATCAGAGATGCCTTCCCTTTTTGGGATTTTGCTCTATCATGTAGTAGCTTCCTCCTTCTATTGTATAGTTTGTTTATGGCTGGGGTCCACCCGACAGGATGCCTAACTTTGGAGGATTGGGTCTTGGTTTTATTTGGGATTGCATGATCCATGCATTCCTGAAGGTGTTCATAGAATGCGTTTATAAAGGATTCTGCGGTCTGGGCCGTATTTTCCACAGGCCCGGGAGCTTTGAAGAATTCCACCTCGGTTTTGAGTAGTGTGAAATTTGCTTTAGAGAAGTTTTTCACTGTGGTTTTCTGGGCAGGGGCTGGGGTCGGGATGTGAATATCTAGTGAGATTAGTTTATGGTCTGATCTTACCAGTGAGGGATACACTTCTGGTCTGGAGCATAGAGTCCCCATGTTGGTGATGATCAGGTCCAGTATGTTTTCCCCTCTTGTGGGAGTGGCAACAAGTTGTTCCATAGCATTTGAGTTTATAAATTCTAGGAACCTTTGGGCTAAGGTGTTGGAGCTAGAGTAATGCTCCCAGTCTATGTTAGGGTAGTTGAAGTTGCCCAATACAACGGCATTTGGAGAGACCGTCATATTTTCCAGTGTTCTCAGGAAGGCTGAGTGGGGTTCCTGGGTTTGGGAGGGTGGTCTGTAGCAGGCTATAAACTGGAAGGCAGTTTTACCCATTGTTAGTTGCACATGGATAGTCTCTGATGCTTCGTGCTGTGCCAACAACCTGGAGGTGTGGGTATCTTTGACGAATATTGATACTCCCCCTCCTTTTGTGGTTCGGTCCAAGTTTTGGGGCCGAAAAACATGGTATGAGGTATAACCTGGTAGTGCTGGGGTGCTCTCAGGAGCCTTAAACCAGGTTTCTGTTACTGCACAGATATCGATGTTCTCCATGCTAAGGAGAGTTTTGAGTGCATGCATCTTGAGGTTTAGACTTCTGGCATTGAGTAGCATTGCTCTTAGTTTATTATCCCTTGTGATACCTATGGAGGTGGGTTTGTCTTTTAAGCCTTGCCTAAAAAGGCATTATGGGGGTGGCAAGAGCCTTTGCCAATATCCAAAAGCCCAGGGGTGACAGGTGCAAGCCATCCCTAGCGAAGCATCGTGGCTTGTCGAGCATGTCATCCCAGGCAGACAGGCATTGGATCCCCTTTGAATGACACCAATACTTAAGCCAATTGTTGAAATTGATCATCTTGTCTTCATATTGTGGCATCATTCTTGGTGAGGGTAAGATGCTAATCAAGGTCAGGGTAATACCAGCCTGGGCTACATGCTCAGAGAGCTCCTCTATGTCTCTTTTCATGTAGTCCAGGGAGGTGCGTCTCAGGTAATTCACACCAGCATGGACAATGACTGAGTCATATTTGTACTTGCCTTGGAGTGACCTGAGTGCTTGTGTTATGTGGCGGATCCTAGCACCTAACAGGCAGCTCACCGTGACCTTCTCCTTGATGTTCATCGTGCATACAGTTGCAGTCATAACAGATGGGGTTCTCCTGCCGTCAGGCGGGTCCTCGGTCGACCGAATTCCAAAGTCTAGGTCCGGCGTCGGTTGTCGTCACTTCTTCCCTGACGTCAGTGCGCCAGGGGTATAAAAGAACCAGCCGACGCCATTTTCTTCAGTCTTTCTTGCCGCGCGGTGCCCGAAGCAGAAGCAAGTTCGCAAGTGCCGGTCGGCCAGCTCCTGAAATTACGAAAATTTTGCAACCGAAGTCTTCTTTAAAGCTAAGTACCCCATTGGGGAAACTTTTCTTGCCTCAGACCGATGTCAGACAAAGTTAATAATTGTATTTCTTGTGGGAAGCAAATACCGCATAAGGATTTTCATTCCCTCTGCATTCCTTGCTTAGGCCCAGACCACGACGTATCGGTCTGTCGTTTTTGTGCTACATTCAACAAACGCACCATTAAGCGTTGGGCGGAGTTCGCCCAGCACTATTTTGGCAAAAAATTTAACTATATTATGTCGTCGGATACTCCCACTCCAGTTTTGTCTAAAAAACGCAAAGATAAGGACCGACACACGAGGTCCGCGGCCTCTACCGACACCACGCCAAAGCCGAATACAGGTGGTCTGGTTCTCAGCGAGATGCCTACGCAGCCCCTGCCTACCGACGACACTTCATTGGTGGTGTCTTCTGTGCCTGAGGTCGCAGGCTCCTCGGCCCACACTCCGACTGCAGATACCGAAGCCACTCTTGGTGGTGAATCTCAAAATGTAGACAGGTCTGCCTCCTCTCAAGGTGTCTTCAGACCTTCCTCTTCTTTTACTATCAAGGCTTTCACTAAGTCTAAAGCAGCCATGCATTCTAAGAGACAAGCTCCACAGGGCCCTTCTCCAGGCCCCATGCCTAAAAAACAGATGCTTAAAATGGCTGAGGATTTGATTACTCTTATCAGGGGTTCTCAACCCCCCCCCCCCAGACAAAAGGCCCAGAGTGGAGGAAGAATCCCCCTCCTCTGACCAGGCCTCCATTATTTCACAGCACTCTGATGAACAGGAACATTCTTACTCCCCTTTTGAAGATTCTGATGCTGAGGAGTCCATTCCCTCTGTCTCCCCCCCAGAGGATTACTCATTTGGGGAAACCTTGCATACCTTAAGGGAACACTTCCACTGGGAAGGCCAAGAGTACTCAGATTCCAAGAAAAGGCTTAGGGATTTTCTCTTGCTACCTCAGCACAGGCCTCTGGCTATACCTCCTGTCTTAGACATACTAGATGATGTGTACTCGGAGGCCTGCCTTAACCCGGATTCTTTACCTCCAGCCCCAGTCAAGCCTGACAGGTACTACCGGGTTCCTGACTCACACCAATTTTTATACAAAAGCCATGCAGCTGACCCAGAAACTATCTCACAGGGCCCCAAGGGAATTAAGGCCTCCACTGCTAAAAACCCATTACCTTCCGAGAGAGATTCCAGATCCTTAGAAAGGTGGGGAAAGAAGGTATACACCTCGGCCACCTTAACCATGAGGGCATTAAACTGCCAGTTCCATATGCTAAAGTACCAACAGTTTCTGTTATCACAGTTGAGAAGTAAAATGTCACAACCTGAACAACCAGACTTGAAGGAGTTGCAGGATTTGATGCATAGTGCAGAACAAGTGGGTAAACATACCTTGCAATGTGGTTTTGATGCTCTAGAGGCCTCATGTAGAGCTGCTGTTACAGGATCAGTCATACGTAGACATGCCTGGCTCAAGGAGCAAACCTTACCAGATCATGTCTAAGCTAAATTACTAGATGCCCCTCTTCAAAAGGATGTATTATTTGGTGTTAAAGCTGAGGAGGTATTAAAGAAAATGGAGGAAAAGGCTAAATCAATGCAAACAGTGAAAGATTTTCTACAGGTACAACCTCCATGTTTCAGTAGAAATTGGCCTTCTAAAAATTGGTCCTTTCCAGCCACGGACAGACCCCAAAGAGGTAGATACAGGTGCCCGAGGGGCAGAGGGCAATCTCAAGGATCGTTTAGGGGCAGACAATGGCAAGCACCTACACAAAGAGTTGGTGAGGATAGTTCGCAGCCATTCAGAAAGCAAGCCCAATGACTTTCCCCTTTGCATGCCAAGCAAGGCTCAAATGTCAGCACCCTTAGGCGGAAAACTGGCATTATTTTCAAAAAATTGGCATATTGTCACAAAAGACAAATGGATCCTGGACATTATAAACAGAGGCTACAGATTCCATTTTCACACCCTTCCAAAAATGAGAGACATGCCAAACCTGCCACACAATCAAAGGGCAGAGGCACAAAGGCAAATTTCAGATCTCATGGACATGAAAGCTATTCAAGAGGTACCTACTCGCGAACAAGGTCAAGGTTTTTATTCAGAACTATTCCTGGTACCAAAGAAGGGAAAAGACTGGAGACTTATTTTGGACCTATCCATCCTAAACACATTTTTATGCGTACCAAAATTCAAGATGCTCACATTACAGCAGCTTCTTCCCATGCTGGGCAAGGAGTCCTGGCTGGTAACATTGGACCTCAAGGAGGCATACCTGCATGTCCCAATCAGACAAAATTGCAGAAGATACCTCAGATTTCTTGCAGGTTCAACCCATTATCAATTCTCTGCATTGCCCTTTGGCTTATCTACTGCACCCAGAGTATTCACGAAATGCCTGGCATCAGTAATTGCCTACTGCAGACTTCAAGGGATACAAATATACCCATATTTGGACGACTGCCTGATCCAAGCGGACAGCAAGCACATACTTCTGAAACATCTGGCTTTTGTAATAATGTTGTTGAATTCTCTGGGATACACAGTCAACAAAAAGAAATCAAGGCTAATACCCTCTCAGAAAATAATTTTCCTGGGTGCCAACTTGGACACAAACACCCAGATGGCCTACCTCACGCCAGAGAAGTAGGGGCAACTAACTCAATACTTCAGAAAACTAGCAAATTTCACCAGGCTGACTGCAAGGAAAATCCTGCAGGCTCTGGGATTCATGGCATCTTGCATCCTACTAATCCCATGTGCAAAGCTGCATATGAGGAAACTTCAATGGTACCTGAAAAACCTATGGTCTCAACACAGCCACAGTTCAGAAACAATAATACCACTAATTCCATGTCTTCAAAAGGAATTTCTGTGGTGGGCTCAAGCATGCCAAACAAACACAGGTCTCCCATTCTGCAAGCCTCAAGCAAATCAAGTCATCACAACAGACGCCTCGGACTATGCCTGGGGGGGGGCGCACATGACAGATTGGTGCATCCAGGGCAAATGGTCCCAAAAAGAAAAGTACCTTCACATCAATCAAAAGGAAATGCTAGCAGTAATAAATACTATTATAGCTTTCAAAGACCTTCTGCATCCAGGTCAACTATTGATAAGGACAGACAACACCACAGTAATGTGGTACATAAACAAACAGGGAGGAACCCATTCATACCCCCTATGCAGGCTGGCCATGTCACTTTGGAACATGGCCCTGGAATTACAAATCAAACTTCAAGCACAGTACTTGCCAGGCAAGGAAAACACGATGGCAGACAACCTAAGCAGAAATATGACAGATCCACACGAATGGAAGTTGCATCCTCAAGTTTTCACAGAGATAATTCAAGCATGGGGAAGGCCAGGCATAGATCTCTTTGCCTCCCACAAAAATCACCAATTGACAAAATTCTGCTCAAGGACTTTCCATCCACAGGCCTTGGAGAGTGGATGCTCTCTCTTTCAGTTGGACAACAATGACAGTTTATGCCTTTCCACCTCTTCCTCTGCTGCCCAAAGTTCTATTAAAAACCAGAGCAGACAAACCAAAGATGATTCTCATTGCTCCAGACTTGCCAAGACAGCACTGGTACCCACTCCTGAGGAGCCTGACGCATTCCCCTCCATGGACCCTACCTCTAATGCCTCTTCTTCTGACTCAGCACAGCTTCAAAACTCTTCAGTCAGCTGAAAACACTCAATCTGGCCGCATGGAAGATTCCTTAACATCACAACAGACCCTACTCTCCAAGGAGGTGCAGGATGTCATTTTGGAGGCCAGAAGGCCGTCTACTAGAAAAGCTTACTCCAAAATGGAAACGGTTTTGTGCCTGGAATGAGAAAAAGGGCCAGAATCCTGGAAAACTGAATTTACCTCAAATATTACAGTATCTAGCTGAGCTGCTAAGCAGTGGACTTTCATTCTCCTCCATCAAAATCCATGCCTCAGCCATTTCTGCAGAATACAACACTGATCCACCTTTATTCTCTCACCCCCTCTTAAGACAGTTCCTCAGAGGGGCAAAGAATATAAAACCCCCAAGGAAACAACCAATACCTGCTTGGGATCTCAATCTCATTCTAAGAAAGCTGACCTTGCCTCCTTTTGAGCCAGCTGCCTCAACAGATTTGCAATATTTGTCCTGGAAAACAGCTTTCCTTCTGGCTATCTCCTCAGCTCGTAGGGTATCAGAACTACAAGCCCCCATGGCTGTGCAGCCTTTTATCATCTTCCATCAGGACAGAGTTTCCTTACGAACCAACCCGTCCTTTATGCCAAAGGTGGTATCCAGGGTAGCTTTGAATCAGGCTATACACTTACCTACCTTTTACCCTAACCCTCAAAACAAAGGGGAGAGACTACTACATTCCTTGGACATCCACAGACAGCTGTGTTATTATTTGGACAGAACAAAGCCTTTCAGAAAATCAGGACAGCTCTTTGTGTCCTATGCTATAGGAGCTCAAGGGAAGCCAATTTCCAAACAGACAATCTCAAAATGGATAGCCCACTGCATACGCTTTTGTTACTCTTTTCATGGTAAAACTGTACCTGCAGGCATCAGATCTCACTCCACAAGGGCCACAGCTACTTCTGCAGCTTTCCTCAGAGGAGTTCCTACCAAAGATATTTTTGAAGCAGCCACTTGGAGTTCTGTGCTTACCTTCTCCAAGCACTACCACCTACCTTTATACTCCAAAACTAGAGCAGGCTTTGCCACTGCAGTCTTGCAGGGCATTCTGGCTCCTCCTAGTTCCACCTAGTGCCTACCACCCCTTTCTTAGCTTTGGGATTCTACCCATCTGTTATGACTGCAGCTGTATGCACGATGAACATAGTACAGTTTTGTACCTACCATAAATGTAGATGTTCGAGTGCTAATACAGCTGCAGTCCAGGTTTCCCTCCCTCCTTCCCCTCTTGCGACAGGCCTATTGGCTAACACCTCCTCATACAACCTGATTGGGGTATTCTTTTATGGTGTATTTGCTTGCATCTACTGTATTTTGATTATATTGCATTACTTTATTACACAAATTTATGTATTGCCTTCCTTCTGGGGGCACCTGACATCTGGGGCAAGAAAAACTGAAGAAAATGGCGTCAGCTGGTTCTTTTATACCCCTGGCGCACTGATGTCAGGGAAGAAGTGACGACAACTGATGCCGGACCTAGACTTTGGAATTCGGCCGACCGAGGACCCGCCTGACGGCAGGAGAACCCCATCTGTTATGACTGCAGCTGTATTAGCACTCGAACATCTACATTTATGGTAGGTACAAAACTGTACTTTCAGCCTGGTGAGCGGGACGTCAATGTGCCTGACAATAGTCACCTATTACAAGTGTATCAGGTGTGTTGTTTAGCCTTAAGGGCTGTGACTGCTCGGCACACTCGCTTTGTGAGTTATGTGTTACACTTGTTTTGTTTTGGGGTAACGGTTGCTTGGGTGTCTGCTTTGGAGGTCTCTGCTGCTTAGGCATAGTATGTTTTTGTGTGTTTATGTGCTTGGTTTGCTGTCGTGGTAGGTCTATGTGAGACTGGAATTGTAGTGAGTGTGGTTTCCTTCTCCTCCTGACTGGTTACGCCAGTACTGAGTTGAGAGAGCTTAGCCTCCAGTTTGGCTATATGGTTGCATCTCTCACATGTGTTGGAATTTGTTGGGAGGAGGTGAGGGTTGTCTGTGTACATGAGGCAGTTGTAACATTGCCTCAAGATTCTTAGATTCACCAGCTGGACTGGAGAGGAGATTGACAACTGACCTTTGGACATGCTAGAATAGTATTGGGAATTTCTTTAAAATTGAAAAAAGGGCCAATGGGGAACAAAGTACTCAAGGGGAGTTTGTGAGGGTGTAGTGCTTTTAATTTTTTAGTGCTGACTTACATAATTGCGTTAGTGAGCAAGTGCCAGGCTTTAGAGTGGGAATAGAGTGTTTATTATGAGAACTAGATCAGTTCTAAGGGAAAAAGTGAAGAGCAGACTTTGTGGAGCTGAGAATGGTTTAAACCCAATTAAGCGGCGCTGCCCAATGCTGTGCTATGCGCAAAATCGTGCAAAGCCGTGCTAAAGCGGGTTTTATACAGGGGGACTTGAAAGAGCTAGAAATTGGCCCAAAACGACCAATAGACTACTAGATTCTTGTGCTGGGAACACTCCTCCAGGGATAGATAGGCTGCACCACGCTCCCCACTGCCACTGGTGAACAAAGAAGCCTCCCTTTATCCAAGAAAGGAAATGGGCAACACAGGAACTTTCCAAACGTCCAGAATACAGCAAAGCCTGTATTTGGGTTACTCTAGGTCAGGAAAGATGGGAAACAAGGATATTTTTTTTTTCTTTTTTGCAAAAAACAGACTACCAGATTCTTGTGGTGGGAACACTCCTCCAGGGATAGATAGGCTGCTCCAAGCTCCCCACTGCCACTGGTGAACAAAGAAGCCTCCCTTTATCCAAGAAATGAAATGGGCAACACAGGAACTTTCCAAAAGTCCAGAATACAGCAAAGCCTGTATATGGACTACTCTAGGTCAGATGGGAAACAAGGATAATTTTTTTGTTTATTTTTTTTTTCTTTTTTACAATAAACAGCAGGAAAGTGCAATAAATATGCAACACAGGCTAGCGCACTTGAGTGTGTAGCCTCAATAGGTAAATGCAACAAACAGGGCAAACTTTAAAAGTGCAGGTGCAAAAACAACTTTAAACAGTTTAAAACAGTTCAAGAAGCAGAAATACTTGCTAAAGATGAAACAGAACAAACCAAGGATGGTACTGATTGCACCAGACTGTCCATGACAACACTGGTACCCCCTCTTGTGCAGTGTGTCACTGCTGGCACCATAGCACCAAACTCAGATCCCCACCCTGCTGTCCCAGCAGAAGGGCCAGATTCTGCACCCTCAGCTTCAAACCCTGAACCTGGCAGCCTGGCTAATTACCTGATCTCTCTGCTACCATCCCTCAGTAAACAATTTTTGGATGTCATTCTGGAGGCAAGGAGGCCTAGTACTAGAAAATCTTTTGCTGGAAAATTGAAAAGATTCTGTTCCTGGAACCAAACTCAGGGGATGAGCACAGCAGCACCCAATTTACCTCAGATTCTTCAATACTTAACTGAGATGCTTCACAGGGGCCGTTCTTTTTCCTCCATCAAAATTCATGCCTCAGCCATTTCAGCTCATTATGACAAAGCACCACCCCTCTTCTCTCATCCACTGCTCAAGCAGTTCCTCAGAGGGGTCAAAAACTTAAGACCACCCAGATGAGCCCCTACTCCAGCCTGGGACCTTAACTTTATATTGGAGAAACTTACTCTACCTCCTTTTGAGCCAGCTGCAAATGCAGAGTTGAAGTTCCTTTCTTGGAAGACAGCCTTCCTTTTAGCCATCACTTCAGCAAGAAGGGTGTCTGAATTACAGGCCCTTATGGCAGTGGAGCCTTTCATCATCTTTCATGCGGACAGGGTGACCCTGAGGACCAATCCCTCCTTCATGCCCAAGGTAATATCCAGTGTGGCTCTTAATCAGTCCATTCATTTGCCAACCTTCTTTTCTAATACACAGAACAAAGGGAAATGGATATTACACTCCTTAGATGTGCACAGACAACTTAGATTTTACTTGGACAGGACTAAACCTCTCAGTAAATCTGAACAGCTGCTGGTGGCATTTGCTGCAGGGGCAGAGGGGAAGGCCATTTCAAAGCAAACCATTTCTAAATGGATAGACCATTGCATTCATTTCTGCTACAAGCACTATGGAAAACCTACCCCACAGGGCAGAAGACCACATTCAACCAGGGCTGCATCTACCTCTACAGCTTTTCTCAGAGGTGTCCCTACCAGGGACATCCTAGAAGCTGCTACCTGGAGTTCTGTACATACTTTCAGTAAGCATTACCATTTACCAATTTTCTCTAAATCCAGAGCTGGCTTTGCCACTGCAGTCTTGCAGGGCCTTATAGCTGGTCCTAATGATATCTAATTTCCTCCTCTCAACTTTAGCTGCGGGAATCTTCCCAAATGCGATTATCTGCCTGATCTGCAAGGCCATGGAACGTATTATCATGGAACTTATAAACAAAGACATTGGCAACCTTAAAACACTGGACCCCACCCAGTTTGGGTTCATGAAAGGCCGATCTTGTCTCCTGAACCTGACTGGCTTCTTCAAATCAGTCTCCAGAGTCGTGGATGAGGGTAAGACAGTCCACACAGCCTATCTGGACTTCGCCAAGGCCTTTGACACCATCCCCCACTCTGGAATCATAGATAAACTTACTAAGCTGGGCATTAATCCCTACATCACTTGATGGGTTGCCAACTGGCTTACTGACAGAGCCCACACTGTAAAAGTAGCTGACTCCAAATCCAGCTCCAGACAAGTGACAAGTGGAGTACCTCAGGGTTCAGTCCTGGGACCACTCTTGTTTGGCATCTACTTCTCTGAAGTACAGGCCAACACTAAGGGACTCTGGCTAATAAAGTTCGCAGATGACAGCAAACTGGGAGCCATTATTGAATCCCCAATTGATGTCAATACTCTACAAAAGGGCCTTACAGAAACAGATGCTTGGTGCCAGAGCCATGGGCTCAAGCTCAATGCCAAGAAATGTCTAGTTATCCCCTTTGGGAAAAAACATGTACCCATGAATTACCACATAGGTGGCAGTACACTAAACACCAAAAGTGTGATGAGACTTAGGAACACAGGTGGACAGTGGTCTCACCTTCAATAACCACATCACCACAACAGTCAGGAAATCCTTCTGTGTGGCACACCTCATCACTAGGAGCTTTTCATCCAGAAAAATGGAGGTCATTGTCCCACTGTACTCATCCCTCATTAGACCCATTATAGAATGCAATGCCCCATTTGGTATGTACCTCTCAAGACATCTGCAACAATTGGAAAGGCAGCAGAAATACCTCACTAAAAGAATCACAGGCCTAAAGCTGATCGCCTTAAAAACTCCAGTTATACTCTGTGACATATCGTCTACTCAGAGGTGATCTCTGCTTAACATACATGGCCATGTCAAACTTAGAGCTGTTGGACATGCTACACTTAAAGAAATCCCAATCCCTCAGAACTACATGCTCCAGGGATCTAAACCTTGTCATCAAAATAATAAAACATGCTGGAGGGATAGGTTCCTGACCCAGAGACTCCCCAGACTCTGGAATAGGCTGCCCATACATGTCAAGCAGAGCGCCTCTTTCGCCCTGTTCAAAAGGAACCTTGATGATTGGATGGGAGAAAGGAAATTTACCCTGGGGATCATGTCAGTCACCCTGCTAGACAGGGGTCCAGGGAAGTAAATAGTGTGGGAAGAAATAGCCAGGGAATTGTTATGGCTAGGTTTGTATAGGCCCTAGGGCCGATAGCCTATTACCAATCTAGGACTGTAACAGTTAAACACGAAGAACATAGTACAGTTGTGTACAATTACTATAAATGTAGATGTTTGAGTATATTTACTGTTGCAGTCCTGGTTACCCTCCCTTCAGCCCTTTGACCTCTTTTGGCTATACCTCCATTATTTTTTACTATGCTTAAAAGCTTTTTGGTATATTTGCCTTTTTGGTGGAGGTATTACCTTGTATATATATTTAATTGCTTCCCATTAGGGGGGCACTTGACATCTGGGGCAAGAAAAACTGATGTAATGACATTGGCTGCATGCTTTATACCCCTGACTACCTGTCGTCATAGAAGATGAGACAGCAACTGACGCAGGACCCAAGACTTTGATAATCAGGCCGACTGAGAGCTACTGCAAGCAGATAACCCAAATGTGATTACTGCAACAGTGAATACACTCGAGTATCTACATTTATGATAAGTGTACACAACTGTACTTTCCTGATCATTGTCAGTACTTGAATTATGTCCTATAAGTAGTAAGGCATAGTGGAGTGTAGGTAATTCGAGCTTGTCCACCTGTAAGTGTATCTAGCAAACCCTAGAACATTAAGGGTGTGGTCATCACATTCATTTGCATTATTTAAACATCAGATGGTTCCTGATCATTGTCAGTACTTGAATTATATCCTATAAGTAGTCTTAGTCCATCTTGTGCAGCTGTTAGTGTATCTGTAATGTAGAAACTGAATATTCTTTTTGGAGAGTAGTTAATTCAATAATTTTATAAGTGCTGAAGTGATAACAGTAGGACAATGTAAGATGCATCTGGTGTGAAGGACTGAAGCGTCTGATAGAAAACACTGCACGATATCTTGTATGAGAGTGTAAGTATACCAAACACATGCAAAAATGTACTTGAAATAAGTTTACCCTGAATAACCACAACTGTTTTTTTTCTACAGGATGTTTTACAAAGTATACAAAAAGAGTAAACTAGGAGTGCAATGTAGGTCAGTGTCACACATTCTGCTCACGTCAGGCTATCTCAGTCATAAATATCTTCATTTGCACATCTCCATCTTCATCATCTTTGTTTGTTTCCCAAGCAGAACACTTTCTCAGACTGTACGTCTGCATTAGTCAAGTGCTGTAGAGGGTCCTTTTTATGGTCATATATTTTCCATGTCTCTACATAAACCTCTTGTGAAATAATTACCTAAAGATACTAATTCAGAAATGAATGAATAAACCCTGAATATTGAACAGGCAGCAGTTTCACTAGAGAGGTATAAATAATATTCACTACAAGCAGAAACTATTACATGAGTAAACAAAGGATCAAGTAAAATATTATTTATGAGCTATCATCTTATTTTATTTCCTTCTTATTTACATGTTATTAAGGAAAACTCCTTCTGATACCCACCAGTCTTTTTTGAACTTGTAGTAGAGATATTGTTTGAAAGGGCAGCTGCAGTGGTGCAGTGGTTAGTGTTGCCACCTCACAGCAAGAGGTTCTCTGGTTCGATTCTCAGTTGGGGTGCCTTCTGTGCTGCATTTGCATGTCCTCCCTGTGGTTGCATGGGTTTCGTCCGGGTGCTTCAGTTTCCTCCCACATCCAAAAGACATGCTGTAGATGGATTGGAGACTTTAAATTGGCCCTGGGTGTGAGTATGTGTGCCTTCTATGGAAGGTTGAATGCCGGGCTGGCAACTCGACATCATAAAACTCCACTACCAATCTTTCTGCAGACAGTTGTTCCACTATGGCGACCCCTAACCAGAGAAAGCTGAAAGGAGAAGAAGAAGAAAGGAGAAGTAGAGATGTTTTTGAAATTAATGTTTTGCCTTACCATAAAGATGTGTACAGAATAACAAAATCAATATACACATCCACAAAATAGGATGTGTACTATAAGTTGCAAAAAAGGAACCAGTGGATGGATATTTCTCTGTGAATTACATGAGCTGGAGATAACACTAAGAGCCATGTCTGATCTTCATTATATTCATTATTGCAGTCCTCAAAGTTGGGATATCCTGTGTGCAGATAGTGTGTGGTTGGCCCAACTTCAACATTTTTACCCCCCCCCCCGACTTTCATTCTGTGCCTCACCACCAAAGGTGTCAGTACATTCACTGGTATAAAGGATGCATTAGCTAATGCCATCTCCAAATTTTTCTTGCTTTACAGTCTATAGGCAGATATTGAGGAAGCACTCTGCCTGTCAGTCTGCCTATATCAACAGAGCAGGATAAGTACTCTATAGGGGATTTCTTTTATTCTTACTAGCTAGTTGTATTAGATTTACAATCTCTTAGCTAATGCCTGATTCTGAATCCAGTGTCAAAAAATTTCCTTTTAAAGCTAGTAACTGTGTGGTAAGTGAATCCCTCACCAAGTTGACCTCTCTTTATGTGTTTATTTTGCTTCAGCCCAGATGACTATATGTGTTTCATTCACTCCAAGGACATTCTATCATAAATAAAGCTCTCTCCAGGAGTTTGTTTCCAAAACAGGGGCATGAACCTGGTGCTACACTGCCACAGTGTCTACCAAACCCTCCAGGAGCCTCCTTTTAAAGAAGAAGACGTATAGTGAGAAGAGGAAGAAGGATCAGGGAACTGAGAACTCCAGTTTCCCTGGATCCAGTGGCCTTGCACACAGTGAGGCACTTACATAGCTGCCATTCACAAAGTTAGTATAGACCAAGATCACGGCCATGCAGATGCCCTTTTGCAGTCATATTTTCATGCATCATTCAGGAGTGACGCATCCAAAATGCTTCCTGAAGCTGAAGAACCTTCAGCATCAGAAGTGTGCATTGCAATTTCAGAATGGAACAGGATGATCTACATTAACTTTGATTGAGAGAAGATTGCCTACAACTGCATTAAGGCCTTGTTTGCCCATTCACTAACCATGGCTTTCAAGGTGGAAGTTTCCAAAGTTGCAACTCACAAAGCTCTGAGGTACAAAACAGTGCATACCAGCTTGCCTCAGCCTAGTCTGGAAAGTGTTTCTTGCCATTCTACTTCCCAGGCTTCCTCAAAGTCTTAGCTAAGCTAGACAAATAATTTATGTCCTGCTTAAAGACTCCCAAGGCCAAACTAAGATATTCCTGAAGTGTCTATGTCCCCTACTTCTAAAAAGAGAAGGATGGATCCACGTGAAAAGAATTTGGTGCCCATGATTTAGAGGATGTCATTCTGGCATGTATGGGCCAGGTTCCAGCTGCTGAAAACTATGATTCTGATATCGAAGACACCTTATTCTTTGCTCTTCCTCCAGACACATCTCCATTGGGGTAACATTTTATAGGTTAAACAAAGTGTTTCAATGGGAAAACAAAGAATATTTGGAAACATAACAAAGGTACCAGGCTTATGTAGGTTAACTAAAACCTAAACCATTAGCAGTTATTCCACTGCTAGGCATTCTAGCCAAATTAGAATTTTCACTGTGTGATGTCTTAAAACCTCCTATAAAAGAGGATAGTGGGATATATGCAAATGACCCCTTATAGACATCAGGTGTTTCAGCTACATTGCAGTTCTGAATGCCCATGACTTTTTTCTTTTTAAGAATGTTAATAGACAAATTCAGACCAATAAAGTCAAACCTGCATTAGCTGTGGACATGCATGTTTCAGCCTTCTTATGACTTCATCAGCACAACATAAGTAGACTGTTTGAATAACCTTTAGAAACACACAGTTGTCGTACCTAGCTAATGTCCATAACCATTAAGATGCCTGCAAAATATTCCATCTGACAACTAAATAAATAAAACGGTGCACAGGACAGGATAATAGGATACATGAAAAGGACCCCTTGTGGACATCAGGTGTTTCAGATACTTTCAGCTACATGGAAGTTGTGAATGCCCCAAGACCTTTTTCTTATTAAGTCTTTGTATCCTCTTTTACATGAGGTTTTAAGGACTCACACAGTTAAAACTTTAGCTTGGATAGGATTTTCTTGTAATTGTTTACTAATTGGTTTGGCTGTCTGTCCTGTGCACTCTTTTATTTAACTGCTAGGCATTCTGTAAGATCTGTTTATTGACACATCTCTGCACCCTGACTCCCTTCCCTCTGTTCCTAGGAAGCCTCTCTGGATCCCATGAGGAACCACATTCCCAATGATAGGGAAGGCAAGAAATTCTACAGATTTTAGAATTTGAGAAGAATTGTATAGCCCTGTTATTCTTTTCTTTAAAGCCTTAAACTTCCAGTACCAAATGCTTAACTACCCGTAATCGCTCCTGGAAAAGATGATGGCTAAGACAGACAGGATGTAAGATGGACATGCTCAACCTTTGTGACCTCTCCTATCAGATGGTCAAGCACTCTAAGAAGTGTCACTGTGATGCTGTGGATGCATAATGCAGGGCAGCATGGGTGTTTAAGGAGACCTGGGTATCTGAGGACTTGCCCAACCAAACAGTGTCAAAACACAGATCTTTAATGAATTGGGCAAGGACCCCCTGTTTGGATTTCTTGCATATAAATGTTGTAAGAAACTAAAGTAGGATACATACCTGGTGCATGAGCTAGCTTTTTAAGACCTTAGCACTGAATATAGCAAGAACCTTTCAGCAAATTCTTGGACTTGTTACCCTAAATAAGATCATGATAGACCTGGCAAAGGGAAGAAGGGGAGACTCAGAAGAGAATGGCAAGTTAAACATAGAGAAGCCCCGTGTCAGTACACACAGAGGGAACAACCATGACTCAGCTAAGCTGCCCACTCCTCTCACCCCGAGCCTTCCCATCCCAACCCACCCTCCTCTTTCCATGTCTTCTCAGAAAAGGTTGGAGGGTACTTGTCTTTTTTATGTAAAAAAGAGATGAAATGACACTAGATAAGTAGGTAGTAGAAATCCTCAAAAGGATGAAAACTTCAGTTTCTAAATATTCCAAGCTTGAGAGGCAAACCGTCAGTTCCCAAAGACCAAATGGCTCTTATGCAAGAAGTACTCCATAGTCATAGAAGAGGTGCAGCTTTAGGGACAAAAGGCAAGACTTTTTCTTGGGATTCTTTGTTCTAAGAAAAGGAGTTCTTGGAGACCCATTCTAGATCTCTGGTACCTCAAAAATGCCTTGTGCTTCCAAAATTCAAAATATTCACCCTTAGTACTGTGCCAGTGCTCCCTTCAAAAGCATTCATTGTGACCCTAGACCTGGAAGATGCCTATCTTCTTATTTCCAGTGCAAGGAAACACAAAAAGTAGCCAACGTTTGGATCTGACCAGTTATGGTGTTACTGGCAATAGACCTATTTATCTCCCATCCAAAGAAGCAACTGCAGAAGCATGGAAAACATATGCTTTCAAACTGACCTAGGCAGGTTTTGTTCATTTACAAAGTTCCTCCAATTACCTTTACTCATCAGGGTACTGATCAAAAATCAAGAAGGAACAACTAGAAGTGATCCTAGTAGCACCCTTTAGACCAAGACATTACCAGTTCTCTCTCCTGATCAATCACCACTGCAAGAGAAAAGTATAAAGTGTTGCCTCAGTGTTTGGACCAAAACAGGGTTTCCTTGCTGCATCCATGCCTGGCCACTCTAAGGATGACAGCTTGGATGATCTCACCTTAATTCCAAGTAGATAAAAATATTCAGAGTACATGCTAAATATGAAGGAGACTAGGAATCCTAATACAAAAAAAAATCATACCTAGCTAAATGGAAAAGATTCTAATTCTTGTGATAATTCAGGGAGGGACCTTGACTCAGAGATGCAGAACACAAATTGCTTCATCCAACTGTACACATAGGTTATGTGCTGTAAGTGCAGAGAATGTTACCCGAACAATAAAACACAGTTAAAATAAGAAATTCAGCAACTAACCTTGCCTTGCTGGCTAATAATTTCCATTCATTTTGCGTACTGCTTGGATAGGAAATTCTTCCAAAATTTTGCACATTTTTTCCAGATACAGAATTCTGGGCAATCAGTCCTCCATACGTCTTCCTAGTAACATTAGATGACTCCAGCTCATACTTTCAGTTTCTCTCATATATTTTTATTAAAATTTTTAAACATAAACGTTCAGTTTTGAATTCATTCTGAAAAAGTAGCAGTATGCTCAGGTTCTCATATCTAGATTTGTTTATTCTTTGTGGTGCTACGACAGTAACCATAAAAGGTCCTTCCCATTTGGATTCCTAGGTACAGATTTTTTTCCTATGATTTTTCACCAGAAATTATATTCATAGCTGAAATTTGTTAGTGCAACATACTTTGACAGTGTAGCATTTAAGATTTGCATTTTTAGTCCATTCCCTTGCCATGAAGCTTCCATAACTTTTTTTAATTAGCTCTGTAACTTCTCAGACCATTTGTGTTTCTCTTTATCACAATCTGAGTGATACTGTGACCTAAACTTGTTTTTGGTGAAATGCATTAGCATTCTTCATGCAGTTATCGGTTCAAAAGGAGAAAATACTTTCCATTTTTCTACTGATGCTCAAATAGAAGTACGTTAAGTAAGCATTACCTAGTCATTCCCTTTTCCTGTATCATCTTATTCTGGATTCTATAGTGTGGTTTGTTCAGTCTTCTGACCAAGGATGATAAGACATTTGTTCATGCTCTAACAGCTTACACATTTCTTTCATGATGTGGTTCATGACATGTGGTCCACTGTCAGTTTCTATAACTTTTGGAGCTCCCCAAATGTTAAAATGTCCATGTCCAGAGTAGCTTTAGTGCTGTATGAGCTGTAGCATTCACAGATTGCATAACTTCCACCCACGCTGACAATGTGTCAGCAATCACTAATAAATACATGTAAATACCCTTTGTAGGATGGAAGGGCCTTATGAAGTCAAACTACAGTATTTCCCAAAAATCTCTGTGCCACTGAAAGTAATTTTATAATTGGTTTCCCTCCACTTTTGGAGCTGCTTTTTAAACGAATCATGCATTCATCAACTATGTATTGATGCACTTACCTCAAGTTAACCTGCCAAGGTTTAAATTTCACTACATTTGTAAAGTCTCTGATCCTAAGTGTGCTAAAGTAACTTGATTAGATGTAATAATTTCCTTGGCCATCAGTATAGGTATTGGGTATCTTGTACATCTCAACATTTTTGTAATACAGTTGTTTGTCTCCATCTACTTGTTCAAGTAACATAGCTAAAACACTTGGATCACTTTTTCCTTGCTGAACACATAAGTCTTGCAAAGCAGAGTCATTTTCATTTTGAGAAATCTGTTCAGTCACTGCAACTACTGAACTTACAAGAAAACAAGGGTGTCTGTTTCCTTTGGAGTATGTATGTTAGCTGCCTTCTCTACCACTGCATTTCCAACTAAGTAGTCATCTGTTTTGGATGTGCATTGTCCATTTAGCTAATGAATGTTCTCTTTTCAAAAAAAATTGCAAACTCAGTTATACCTCATGAATCAGTCATTCCAGTCATGACCCAACTCAACAAATGCAATACACATGTGAGAACCACACAGGCAGTGTTATTAGATATGTTTATTCCCTCATCACAAACCTCCAAAAATGTTCAAGTTCCCTCAAGTTTTTTTCTTTGAGCAGACATATTTGACAAGTAACTTGGATTTAAGTAGCAGTCATTTCCTTGTGATCTAAGTAAAATACACTGTGACATAAGAGCCCTTTTACCAAATTCTCACTCCATTAATATATTCCCAGGGAATAACTTCCTGGTAATGTCCACCAAAAGAAGATGGAGCAACTTCCCAATATTCACAGCAGTCATGGTGTTGTCCTTCATACTGCGTCATTTGTGTTGTGATATTTCTCTAATACCTACACTGCTAAATTCATTTCTTCAAAATCTTGCGCATACCTTACCATTCACTGAGAATTACTTCTGCTAAACTTCCCTTTTATTAAATTTCCAATGCCACACAGTGCTGTTTTCAAAATCAAAGGTAAAAATCTTACAGTATGTTTAGTCTGCATCATAGCCCTGTATTGCATCATTCCCAGTATTACATCAAAGCACAATGTACTTCGAAAACAACAAACTTCTTTGGATGGACATGTAAGAAGTATTTTAAAAGAGTAGAATTTCCTTCCAGTATTAAAACTTTAAAGCTACAAGGCTTAAACTGTCACTATAGACTTGTATCTGAAGTTCTAGTGGTGCTGTGGTTTATTATTCTGCTTATATGATGAAAACAAAGGACAAAAAAGTGTAAAAAAGTTCATTTTTGCAGTACTGAGCTACCATAAGGTCAGGCTGTATCTCAGGCTAAGGACTGCATTGAACCTAACAATGCGAATTTGCTGATTAGAAAGATGACAGGCATCATGGAAGAAGTCAGTTATTAGACAAAATGTAAAATATGTTGCAATTTTTGAAAGTTTGTAAAAATTATTGTTCAGCATTATTTTTCTGACTTATTTACAAGTTCATAAGATGTTTTTATTACAGCTTAGGATGCAGGAATTACCTTTCACAAAACTGACAAATAATGCTACAGCAGTAGTTAGTATAATGTTTTAGTTATTTTTGAATGCAGCACATATTTGTAACCTGTATAACTAAACATTAAGGGCTAAAGCCGTATAGTAAGACAATATAATAGTGGTCTACTATGTATCATGTTAACAATCCTGTCATCAAATGTCAGTGGTTTGTCAAATCATTTTTTTATCCTAGCACATGGAAACTCCTTTGATCAGAGCAGTACCCCAATGCTCTCCCTTGTGTGTATCTTGTACTGATACCAACCAAACCAATTTAGACACGTGTTCGAATAGCTTTAAGCTAATTGAATCAGCAGATCGTGCTCTGAGCTTAACATAGATCTTTAAGATATTTTTATTTTTCAAAATGCTGCAAAAGATTCTCCTGTACAACCTAAAAAGACACAGTGACTTTTAATTCTTCTTCTAATGAGGTTCTCCTTTATTGTGCGATTTTATTCAGAAGGTAGGTGCGCGCACTGTTCTACTGTAACTAGTGCACTCGTCTAACTTCTGAAAAGATCACACAATAAAGGAGAGTCTCATTTGAAGAAGAATCATGAGTCACTGTGTCTTTTTTTTTTTTTTTGATTGTGCGGAGAATCTTTTACAGCATTTTAAAAAATAAAAATCTCTTAAGATGTATGTTAAACTTGGAACTTGACCTACTGGTTCGATTATCTTAAAGTTATTCAGACACACGTCTAAATTGGTTTGTCAAATTTTAAAATATCCAAGGCATCTGTGTTCAGTAAGAAAACTAGCTTTTGTTTATATTAGTGTTTGTATTACTGCAAAAAATACATTTGAATGACACTAAGCATTTGAAATTAGGAAACCTCGGGTGTAAACTATTAGGGTTTTCATCATATCCATTGGAAGGCCAAAGGTATGTACCAACAGTATAGCATAGAAGTACGGCTTTCGAGCTCCTGAAAGTGCAAAAATATAAAGAAGGCAGAGATATATTAGTATGAGGGCGTACCGGTAGGGGTGTTATGCACAAGTGATAATCTGTGTATCCCAAAAGTATAAAGAAGGCAGAGATATATTAGTACAAAGGGGTACTGGTAGGGTGTTATGCACAAGTGATAATCTGTGTATCCCAAAAGTATAAAGAAGATAGAGATATATTAGTATGAGGGGGGTACTGGTAGGGGTGTTATGCACAAGTGATAATCTGTGTATCCCAAAAGTATAAAGAAGGCACTGATATATTAGTACAAGGGGATACTAGTAGGGGTGTTATGCACAAGTGATAATCTGTGTATCCTAAAAGTATAAAGAAGGCAGAGATATATTAGTACGAAGGGGTACTGGTAAGGGGGTGATTCACGTGATAATTCTTGCATCCCAAAAGTATAAAGAAGGCAGAGATATATTAGTATGAGGGGATACTGGTAGGGATGTTATGCACAAGTGATAATCCGTGTATTCCAGCAATCATTGCTTAACAGACTATAGTTAGAAATTGAAAAAACTTTGTTATAGAACAGGAGTGATGGTTTTCTGAGAAGGAGATGAACACAGGTATGATGGTTTTCTGAGCAAGAGACTGGAACACAGGCTTTCTCCACTGGTGAGGTGAATACTGGCCTTTGTTAGGGTGATTTATTTATAAGTCTGCTACACTAATGCGAATGCCAGATGGACTTGAGGCATTAAGGCTTCCTGAAAATACTTTAACATGTTTCTCATACAGGTAGAAATCGTATTCATGAATGCAGGGAGGACATGCAGACTCTACACAGAAGGAATCCCAGCCAAGATTACTAAAATTACTAAAATGACTAGCTTAGCCTGCAAGGCTATGGAGAGGATCATCATGGAGCTCATAAACAAAGACATTGGGGACCTACAGACATTAGATCCTACCCAGGTCGGCTTTGTCAAGGGCAGATCCTGCCTTTTGAACCTGGTTGACTTCTTCGAAACAGTCACCAAAGCCATAGATGACGGGAAGGTAGTCCACACAGCCTATCTGGACCTTGCAAAGGCATTTGACACAATACCCCACTCGGGCATCATAGATAAGCTATCCAGCTTAAATATAAACCCCTATGTCACAAGATGGGTCGCAAACTGGCTCAAAGACAGAACCCACAGAGTGAGAGTTGCTGGAGCCATGTCAGACTCGAAACCGGTCACAAGTGGCATCCCACAGGGTTCTGTCCTGGGACCACTCTTGTTCGGTATATACTTTTCCGAGGTACAGGCAAACGTGGGAGGACTATGGCTCACCAAGTTCGCAGACGACTGCAAACTGGGCGCCATAATCGATTCTCCAGCTGACACAAACATCCTTCAAAAAGGTCTCACAGAGACAGATAACTGGTGCCAGTGCCATGGTTTAAAGCTAAATGCCAAAAAATGTATAGTCATACCCTTTGGCAAAAACAATGTGCCCACAAATTACCACATAGTTGGAAGCCCATTAAGTACAGAGAAAGTTATTAGGGACCTGGGGACCCAAGTTGATAGCAATCTCTCCTTTGAAAACCACATTGCCAAAGTGGTTAGAAAGACCTTCTAAATAGCCCACCTCATCATGAAGGGTTTCACATCTAGATCAAGAGAGGTAATCGTGCCCCTTTATTCATCCCTCATCAGGCCCATCATAGAATACAATGCCCCTTTTGGGATGTACCTTACCCGACACCTGCAGCAATTAGAAAGACCCCAAAAGTATCTCACCAAGGGGATCAAGGGTCTCAAACAGATGCCATATGCTGCTCGGTTAAAAAAACTCCAGCTCTACTCAGTTGCATACCGCCTACTTCGAGGCGATCTATGCCTGACATACAAAGCTATGTCAAATCCAGAATTAATGGACATGCTCCACCTCAGTAAATCTAAATCCCTTAGAGCCACACGCTCGAGGGACTTGAACCACAGCACAGAAATAAATAGAACTTACTGGAGGGACAGGGTCATAACCCAGAGGCTCCCTTCGCTCTGGAATAGAATTCCAGTTCATGTGAGGCAGAGCACCTCACTGAATCTCTTCAAGAAGAATCTCGATAGGTGGATGGGGGATCATAGGTTTGTCCCAGGGATTACTCCCGTGTCACTATTAGACAGAGGCACAGTAAACTAAACCTTAAAAAGGGCACAGTATACTCAAATCAAGGGGTGGCGTAAGCCATACAGAATCGGGCTAGCCTAGTATGAACCTATGAACCTATGAACATATAAGAATTGATGCAGAGAACCTCTTGCTATGAAGCAACAAAGCTAGCCGCTATGCCACTGAGCCATCCAGTATATGCAAGATTATACATCAAAGAACAGAGAGGGTTTATGATAAACCCGGACATATACTTGAAAGTTTATTTTTTGAACAATTATATATAGAAGAAGTCGACTGAGAGGAAGAATCAATAAAATGGACTTCCTGTGTGAGCTGTTATTTGGACCAGGACTATGGAAATTGCTTGATGCAAGAAGATATGGGGGAAACAACATTCAGGAATCAAAAGAAAGGTGCCAGTAGAAATATATGCAATGTTTAAAGCCAAACTGATTAAGGTGTTTACTAAACTAACCAACTGTGTGGTGGTACCTGGAGAGACCCTGAATACATGGAAACAGGCTGTCAGAGCATCTGCTGATAAACCGGGCAAGTATCCTTCACATGGGGTCACCCAGACAGTACTTAATCATAACTATACATTATTTACTGCACTGCTTGTTAAAAGAGTAGCTTTTTTACTGCCCTCATAGAATAGATGCATTTTATACTGTATAGAACTAGCCGTGATACTTATTGAATAAAGTATTTTGATAGAAAATATTAACAAAGCAAAACAAAAAATAATCATTGCTGAATGGAAGTTTGAATACCAAAACACTTTTTGACTGGATTTCTGTGCAATATTTGTTTGAAGCTTTCTGATGGACTTTCCTGAGAGGTAAATCCATGTACTAACATCTTTGTTTTATATTACCTCAGCACTAATAAAGATAGAGAATATACTTTCCAAAAGTTTTCAGTTTAGTGTAGGTACTTCACCCAGCTGTTTGCTTGGGAGTGTGTCTAATCTGCAAATTCAGTTTTGGTGATTTTTTATTTTCTCTGACAATGGAGATTGCCTCTTTCTCCACTGCTGTGTGATCTTGGTGTTGGTGTGTGTATGTGTTTGTAGTGGGGGGGGGGGGTATGGGGAGGGCTTGGTCCCCCAGGAGGATTTTTTTCTCTGATGCTCACTGAAGGTAATTTCAGCAGTTTTCAAACTACTTCGATTCACTGAAACTACCTTTGGTGAGACAACATGAATCCATATTCTCCCTCTTCTATTCACTGTTTATCTTGAACCCTTGGCAAATAAATTAAATCAGGTACAAACAAGAGCTTAAGGTATTTACTTAGAGGCTGGCAGTATATGTGTGTGACTTGCTTCTCACCTGACAAATTCAAGTATATTGTCTGCATGATGGAGTTGCTGAATATAAAGTAAGCTGATAAACTAAATCCATAAAAATTACTTATTCACCTAGTGATAGGTTTTGTGAAGAGTACCCCTTTCTAATTGTCCCCTTTCAACTATTTTATTTTGGATTGAGGTTAACAGACATAATCAAAGGTCAAAATACTAAGTGTCCTCCTGCTCTTTTTATTATTTATTAATGATCTTGTTGAAGACATCCCTACTGTAGCTGTTATTTTGTACGCAGACAGCATACACCTACAAATCCCTAGCCTCCAAATATAATTCCAGCTGTGCATCTAAACTCTCTGCTCTTAGGCTGAATATAGCAACCTCCTCATTAACCACAGAAAGACCAATGTTATTCTTTTTTTCATCTCACAAACTACAGCTGCCAGTCCATACCCCATTATTGATAAGCAAAACTATCTTTCACTTTGTGTCAGAGTACAAATACAAGTGGGAGGTTGGTATAATGGCTAAGGTATTTACCCTACAAACACAGGATGCTTGGTTTGATTCTCACATGAGGTAATTGGCTAGACTTAAAATGGTCCCTAGCAGCAGTTAGCCTATTAGTAACCTATGAACTTTAGTCTTAATCTGAATCCTTACAAGTGGAAGGTTGGTATAATGGCTAAGGTATTTACCCTGCAAACACAGGATGCTTGGTTTGATTCTCACATGAGGTAATTGGCTAGACTTAAAATGGTCCCTATCAGCAGTTAGCCTATTAGTAACCTATGAACTTTGGTTTTAATATGGATCCTTCCCTTTCTTCACACAAATTGACAACATCATTCAGTCTGCTATAGATTGCTGAAGGGTGATCTATGCCTGGCTTACAAGGCACCAACAAAACCCACACTTATGAATCTCCTGCATATTTCTAAGTCAAAGAGTACCAGAAATACAAGGTCGAGGTACCTGAATTTTGTCTGTGACTTAGAACATGCTGAAAAGACATATATGTGTCACAGAGACTGCCCCTCATGTGGAACAGGTTTCCTCAGCCATGTGAAGCTTGGTTCATCTATTACTCAGTTTAAGCGCAACCTAGATCAGTGGATGGGGAACAGGAAATTTACACTGGGCCTGGCACCCATGTCCCTTACGGACAGGATAGAGGTAGCTTATAAATGTTTTGCCCTCAATGTCCTATTTGGATACCAGACATCTTTATTCTTTCTGGAAAACTTAGCTAGGCTTAGAAAGGTGCCCCCTGGTCATCGGCCTAGTAACAATCTGTGAATCTATATATCATGAATAAAGTGTTCTGCTACAGAATCTTACATCTGCTCTGTCCAACCACTTTCACCACCATGGAAAAAAGTATCCTCTTTGTCAAACTGGACTATGAACTACCGTTAGTAGTCTTTCACCTGACCCACAATGCCCGTAGACTTCAGCTCAAATAAAATGTGCACTTTTTATTGACTATTGTACTCACAACTACAGCGTTGTAAACTGTTTTCTTTCGCTACCAGTGACACAAAGCTCTGCCTACCTCTTAGGCACCTTGCTATATAAAGTTTTCAAGGAAGGTCACTACCCTCCTTTGAAAAGAAATGTTTTCATGGAGCAACCATACTGTCTAACAGCCAAGAAAATATTCCCTCCTTAAGCCAGCTTTCTTTTAAAATCATCACTGGAGAATGAGCATTTTCCAGACTGGGCCCTGCTTTATAAAACAACCAGCTGAGATAATTGCCTCAGAGAATGGATAGCAGTGTTCTTCAGATAGCCATTAGCCTCCTGACCATCTGTATTTTCAAACTCCATTACTGCGGCTTGGGTAACCATTAAGTATTGTATATACTGTGTACTGTTAACTGAAAGCTTTGTGTATCAATCACTATGCAATGTTAAACTCAGTCATCTTCATGACTCCTGTTGTTTTACTGTAATTATGTCAGTTCTTTGCCTCTTTGCTTATCTTAGATTATATGAATGTACAATTAGGTCAGTGGTAAGGCTGTACATGTACGTTATAGTCAGTGAAACTCTGTATATATATTTTGGTTATATGTATATGATTTTATATTGCAAATTGAAATTTTATAGTCTTGCCTTTGAACTGGGTTATGGTGGGAAGGATATTTAGACCAGTCCACTTACCTATTAATGAACTGCAAATAAATGTCCTCAGCAGTAGGGAGTATTTTAAGTAAAGTAAAAGTTCTACATGGGAAATTGAACATTTGTCTAGATATAGGTAAAATAATTCAGGAGGTGCAGGGGTTTGTTCTGCCATTAGTACCCCCTTTCTAGACAGGTTTTTAGTAAATTGAGAAAAAAAATACTACAAAATGTATATAGTTGGAACAAAAGCCTTAACATAGACCATCTTAATTTTGCCAGCTGAAAAAGTGGGTTGGATATCCTTTACTTTGAGACATAAGCAAGGCAGATAGGTTTAAACTGTTACAGTAGGATATTGCACCCAAATCGCCAATCAGATGGAAACTCAGCATAATTCAACTGTTGTAAGAGATCAGAAAGATTTATAATTTATTAAGAAACAAAAGGTTGGACAGGAAAAAAGACCGAGAACATTGCTAGCGTAGCTAACAAAGATGACCAAAATTAATTGAAAGACTCAGGCACACTAACTTGGTTGAAGGAGTTGACACCAGCAGAAATGTTATAAAACTGGTGGCTGTAAGCAAAGGAAATTTGTAGGTGTCTGAAAGTTTGTAAAGGATTAATGTACTGGATCAGTTAAAAATATGATTAAAGGTAATGACATGGGAACAATACGCAATTAAGAATGCAGACCGTGATATAAACAGATAAGTGCACAATAAAGTAATAGGTGAAACCTTTGAAATTATACACATTCCAAAGGGATGAATGGCTGAAATTGGTTCTTTGGTGGATAAAAATAGAAAAGAACATTTAGGTAAAATGGAAATCTTATATAAAATGTCAACATTTATTTATGTATCCTTTGTTGATTGGGTTAGTCCCACTAGGCTAATAGCTGCTTTTCAGGGCAACCCAATGTGGCATTTATACTAGCAGGGGAAATTTGGATGGGGCATCAGCATACTTCCCCTCCTACTATTTTCAATAAGTGCAGTGGATCTTTTGCATCCACATAAGCTACTACCAGCTCAGGCAGATATGGCCTTGTTTTGGCATCTCATCTAAAGGAAGACACACTTATGAGTGCAGCACCCCCATTACAGTACAGTGCAGTGTCAGTAATCAATGTATCTAGTGTGGGAATAGAACCCACAGCCTTCTGCACCAAAAGTGAATGTGCTACCTGCTGTGCCACTGATACTGCAAAAGAAGGTGGCAAAGAGACAAGTTTAGAATTATGTGGTAACAAGCATTATGTACTACATCCACAAAAATAAGTTTTTCTAACCCATAGACTTGCTTTTTTTATATTTATTCATTCCCATTTGTTTTTAAGGAATGTCTGAATTGTATTATTTATTTTAGTTGGAAATGTCTCTCTTGAATACTTCTGCACTCCTGCAAGAATCTCTGGAATGTACCAGAGTATTACACCCATTAGTTGGACATGTGATACTGATCCAAATGAGTGCTTCTTTTTGACATGTTATTTGTTTAAGAGGTGAATAAAAGATTGTGTTGCAGAGTTGTTTATGAATTGGTTAAAGGCTGTAAAGTTGCCAAAATTAAAAACAATTCTTCATGAAAATAATAAACCCTCTCTCAGCCGGATCTAAATGAAGAGAAAAATATCCTGCAGGGAGAGGTTAGGATTCAACCTCAGATGCCACTTTATGCCATTTTTGCAACATCATGGCTGAAATTAATTCCTCTAGGACACATACAGGCGTGTAAAAATGTTGCCATTTCAGCACTGATCAATGTAACAGAATCTTTTTTTCTTTAATTCTCCAAAGTTACATAGCAGTCAGTGGTCCATTAGAAAAACTGCTCAGTCCCCTCTACCCTTTGTAACATGATGAAAAATGGCCGTGCCTTTTGATCAAAACCTTCAGTATATTCTCTGGAAAAATTCAGTAAACTCAAGCACTTTTGTAGTCCTGTTAAAGTACCCTCTGAGACACAGACTATCTTTTCTGCTCTATCGTAGTAATTCATAGAAATGTCACCTTTGATTACATGAGATGAGCTTTGTTAATGACCATTATAAAAGTACCTTTCTGTAAATCACACAGAGAGGAAACAAAATGTTTCTGTTTTTTTTTTTTTCTCAGCAGGGATCAGGAAGAGAATGTCATGTGCATCGCCCATTCTCGCATTGCACAGAGCTGTAATACTATAGATAATTACCAAAAATACAGGGAAAGAATAAATAAATATTGAACATCACAATTCTCCTTTAAGCTTCTTCTTTTTTTTTGTAGAGAGACAAACTACACACCCTCTAACTGTATATATTCCAACTCTGAAGCTGCCATACCTCAGAGAAAATCGTAGTCACAGACTTTGTATATACAAGTCCAGATTTTCAGTCTGCACATTTCAGAATGCAGCAGTCCAAGTCCCAACATTTTAAATGGTTACAATTGGAGTACCTTGTCTCCAAACCTCAAACATTCCAAAATCTAAACAGAAGTTTGGTAATATATAAATGCAGTGTGAAACCCTCGTGGTAGTTTTGTAAGTCAATAGTGTTATATGTACAATTGAATTGTAATACATACTTAGACATTAAAAGTCCAGGAAAAAACATTACTAATGTCACCATTTAAAGATACTTTGCAATGCCTACATATCATCATGAATCCCCTTTTCCCATTGTCTCTACGTGCGGCTGGGGTGTTGCATCAAGTGTTGCCCCTCTCTCAATTCAGCGCCACACTCCTACCTTCTTGGAAGTCATGCCTGTCACAGGTCTTCTATCATACATCCATTCATCTGTTCTCCTCTTTTTCTCCCAAATCTTCTTCACCAGATCATCTTCTGCTTACCTGCACATGTGCCCAAACCAGTGTAATTGGTTCTCTGTGAGCTTCTCTGCATTAGGAGCTACTTTGGCTTCTGCTTTGATATCCTCTTTTCATCTGCCCCACAGTGTACATCCTATCACCCATCTCAGGCACTTCATCTTCATCACCACCATCTTCCTCATCCACTCCATATTTACTGCCTAGGTTTCTGTACTAAAAAGAATTGGTTGTACCACTGTTTTGTAAAACTTACTTTTCAGGTTCTTTGGCTTTTCTCTGTCACACACTACCCCTGATACTTTGTGCCATTTGGCACCTCTGATGTTAGCTTTGACCTCTTTCAGATTTCTCTTATCCTCAACCACCCCTACCAGATACTTGAAGCTGTTAACCTATTCCTCTGTTTTCCTTTCTATCACAAGTTTTCAATTTATTTTGATTCCCATTTGTTGCCATGATCACTGACTTGTATCTACACAGTTTTATCCCATGTGCCCTCAGTTTTGCATTCTATTCCCCTATCATCTTCTGAAATTCTTATTCACAGTGCGCTTGTAATACCACAGATGTCTGTCCTATAATCGCAAGACAATATGATTGACTTTCAAAGGATCAATTCACAGAACATTGAAATGGCTTGTCCTCTGGAAGCTGCCAACACAGTGTTTTTACAGGGGGCACCCCCTGCATATATGTACCCACTACAAAATCACTCCACATTGGGAAAGGGCAAACACCCAACCCCCCAAAAAAATACTAGCTTCTAGAGTAGAAGCTGGTTGGATGTTCTGAGAACTGATCTTCTGAAACTCACTCATATGGTCTTGTGATCATATGACATTTACTCAATGCCACAACATCTGCATATAACAGCTTTATTAATCTATTGCCTCCAACCTTTTTGATTATATAGTCCATCTCCACTGTGAACATCAGTGGGCTCAGAACTGAACTCTAATGTGAATCCACTACCAGCTGTAAGTCCAAAAAATCTTTGCCGTTGTATCATTAGTTCCTTATACATAATCTGCACTAATTCTACCAATATTTCCAGGACTTCAAACAATCACAGGACTACCCAAATCAGCTTTCTTGGTTCCTTGTCATATGCTTTTTCCAAGACTATGGATGTCCATTTGAACTCTTTCCTCATCTCTAGATTATTTTCTACTGTCTGTCTCAGTGCAAACATTGTGTCAGTTTATTTATTTATTATTTACTGACATTTGATTACCAGGAAAGTCTGACTGGGTAGAAGCCATTTTTCAGCAGAGGCAAGGGGGAACCTCCAAATTATTGCAAAACATTTTAAGAACAATAATTGCACAATCTTCAAAAAATAAAATAAAAACATCTGCAGTTTAAATAATTATAATAAATTAGACATAATATAAAAAACATTGGTTAAGAATTGATACAAGGTACATGACAATCATTTAATATTAGAGAAATTTTAGACAGTTTATAAAGAAATTAAAGACATGTTAGTCTAATACAAATGAGAATTGCAATATGAAGTGAGGGGAAACATACTCGTTATATTTAGAGAGAAAGTCAGGGAAGAGAATTTAGATAGCAGTAAGGACGTAAGTGAAAAAGGGAGAGTAAGGAGTTATAAGGAATGAAAAGGTACGTGTTCACATTTAGGGATATAGTGTATCCTGGTTTTGAGCAAGAAGAGAGACAGATTTTTATCTAGGAAGTCTTTCAGAGTGATTTTGAAATATGGGAGGGAGGTTATAAACCTGATGGATACATGTAAGGAATTCCAGACCTTACCAAAGTTGTACGAGTACAGACAATGTCCAACAGATTTGCTAGGTTTATAGACAGGTGTTTTTGGTCACTGGATCGCAATGACTGACTGGGAACATAGTTGTGTTGAATGTCTTTTGTGCTGGACAGGCAGATGAATGCTGGATAATTTTATATGTAGTAAGACGTTGAGTATATATTAGTTGATGTGGCAGTTCTGGCCAGTTTAGGCCTTTCAGTGCTATACAGTGGTGGGTTCTGAAAGGGCTATATGCTGCAAAGTTCACAACTTTGTTATAGCATTGTCCAAGTTTTAATTTTTGTGAAGCTTGGAGGTTAGTAAGGATGGGATTGCCATAAAGAAGAGTGGGGATGGGGATAAGTAGTGGCAAGTGTAGTTTTAGTTGCTTCAGTGAGAATTTTTTTTGTCTCTGTAAAGCATCCCTAGTTTTTGAAGATTAATCTTTATGCAATTTTGTATATGCAGGTCAAATGTAAGATTATCAACCACTATCACTCATAATAGTTTGCTATGAGAAGTGATTTCAGTGGTTCTGTTATCAAGAGAGAGAGGACTTTACATTTTGTTTTTTTTCCTGAGAGGGGAATTTGGGGGAAAAAGTAGCAGTTTGTTGTTTTTTGGGTTGAGCATGAGTTGTGGATTATGAAGCCATGTTTCAGTGGCTGTTAAAGCTTTCTGATTAATTATTTAGAGGTGTACCATGTTATCAGATAATCAAATGAGAGTGGAATCATCTGTGTATTGTTAGGGTGGCTTGTTGTGTGTAGGTCATCAGTGGTCATTTTCTCCTAGATTTTTGGTTTGCATGCCTTTGGAATTTAATGACCTCTACCTTCATTCCTTCTGTTTTATGCTATTATGAAATATAGAGGATGTTGTTGAAAAATTCAAGAGGAGGGGACCAAGAAAAGAGCCTTGTTGTATATCAGTGGTGACTGGGAGGTAAGGAGAAAGCATGCTGCAACATTTTACTTAGTGATACTTACTGGACAAGTAGTTTTTGAATGACAGAAGGGTGGGCGAGAGACCTAGTGAGGACACTTGAAGTAGGAGTTTGGTGTGACAAACTGTGTCAAAGGCTTTAGACCACAGGATCACAGCAAGTTACTAGGCCATTGGCCCTGAGGCCCTTATAAGCCTAGCCAGGAGTTTAGCCCATGTTTACACAAATCAGCACCTGATGGCCCTGTCCAGCAGGGACACTGGTCGAATCCCAGGGGTGTATTTTCTGTTTCCCATCCAGTTATGCAGGTTGCGCTTAAAAAGGGGTAAAGAGGTACTTTGCTTGACATGGAGCGGGAGCCTGTTCCACAGATAAGGGAATCTCTGGGACACAAATCTGTTCCGCCAACAAGTCCTAGTGATGTCACAGACCAGGTTGAGGCCGCATGTGCAGTTTATTTGAGCGGAGCTTGATTTGCGGATATGCAGCAGTCCCATCAAGGCGGGGTCCAAGATCACCTTGTATGCCAGACAGAGGTCACCTCTGATAGGTCTGTATGAAACTAGGTAGAGGACAGGGCTTTTAGCCTATCTGTGTTTGGTAGATTTTTGAGGCCCTGGATTCTCCTGGTGAGGAACCTCTGTGGTCTCTCCAGCTGCCACATGTGCTTTACAAGGTAGACAAGTCTATAAATAAAGAAGAAACTAGTTTGCCATTCTCTCTAGGTTCATTGACAGTATATATATATATATACATATATATATATATATATATATATATATATATATATATATATATATATATATGGTTCTACCTGACATAAACGAAACCCCAAAACACCGACAACGCAATCACCGAAACCACATAACCGACAGTACAAAAACCACAAAACCCCACATGCCCGACAACGAAATAACCGACGGTACACAAACACGAAACCTCATACACTGCACACACCACAATCACAACAATCAACAAACAAAACACATTCCCCATCCAAAAACCACATACACAACACAAGCACACCAAAATCCCTACAAACCCACACTAAACCTCACATACACAACTACCTACAACCCTAACCCAAACCCTAACCCTAAGGTCCGTCACTACTGCACACTTACCTGACCCGCTACCTAACCCTAACTCACTTATCCCGCCCCTAACCCAAACACAATCACTACCGCACACTTACCTGACCCGCTCCCTAACCCTAACTCACTTATCCCGCCCCTAACCCAAACACAATCACTACCGCACACTTACCTGACCCGCTCCCTAACCCTAACTCACTTATCCTGCCCCTAACGCAAACACAATCACTACCGCACACTTACCTGACCCGCTCCCTAAACCTAACTCACTTAACCCACCCCTATCCCCACAGACCGTCAATATCCACACTTACCTTACTCGCACCCTAACGTCCATCACTACCGCATACTTACACAGCCTTTTCCCATGTCGGCATCCTCGGCGTCGGTGCTTTCATCCGTCGGGTCAGTCTTCTGAACTGTCGATCTTCTGGGGCCCATCGCGTCGGTCTTCTGGACTGTCGATCTTCTGGGGCTCGCGATTTCCGTGTCGATGTTCCGGCGTGTCGTCTAACTGAGGTAGAACCATATATATATATATATATATATATATATATATATATATATATATATATATATATATATATATATATATATATATATATATATATATATATATATATATACACATTAGAAGGGCAGTGCTAATATTATGGGAAGGATGGAAGCCAAGTTGTGTAGAGGGTAGGAGTTCTTCCTACAGGAGATAGTCTAGCAACTGTTTTTGAATACATTTTGAAGTATTTTAGCAGGGGAGATAAGATTGCTATACATCTAAAGTTATTAATGTCAGTTGAATTTACTACTTTGTGCAGAGGGATAATGTGTGACTTTTTCCAGAGAAAGGTATCATGGGATTCCTGGATAGACCTATTTATAAAGACTGAGACAGGATCGCAGTGCTATTGGTTGGTATTTTTAGGTACTCATTTTGAAGGTCATCAGCTGAAGAAGACCATGGTTTAAGTTTGTTTGGAGTAGTTTTAAATAGGATGTGGGCACAAGTTTGAAGGGGAAAGTAGATGTGATGATATGTGGCTGTTGGGCAGGGCTGGGATTAGATGTTGAAGAATCCTTAGTAACAGATGCTATACTATCTATAAAATAAGAATTTAACTGCATTGCAGTTTCGAGTGGTGAATTATCTGGAGAGGGGTCTGGATTTAATTTTTGGCTGGGATGTAAGATTTTTTAATGGATGTCCAGTTTTTTAGGGTTGTGTTTAGTATCATTCTGAAAGTTATTATAGTATAGTTTTTTTGTCATTTATTTGCTTTTTAGTCCAATTGTGAAACATTCTGAAGTTTTCAAGATATTGAGATGTTTTATATTTTTCCATGCTTATTCTCTATTCTGCATTAGCATTCTACACTTTCTGCATAGTCAAATTGAATTGTTTGTTTTCAGTCTCTTCCTTGTAGGAGGTGCAAGGCTATTTAGGATATTTCAAAAAGTTGTACTGATTCCAATTACAGCATTGTCTAAGGGGAGGATTTTTAGGAAATTCCATTTAATAGATGATAGTGTAGTAATGAACATTTCTGGGTTAAAGTTGGAAAGGTTACATGCTGTTATCTAAATATGCTGTTTAGATGTGTAAGATGTCTAGTCATACAGATTGGGAGATGGTCACTAACAGAGTCTGACATTGTGAACAGAGAGCCAACTGCCTAGTTGTGGATAATAATGAACCACGAAGTACTGTAGTTAACGTATAACTAATTTATTTTAAACCAAGACACGTTTTCGTCTCTCCTAAAAGAGAAACTTCTTCAGAAATAAAACCAAAACAGTCCTGGAACTTTTTTAAAAGTTCCACTTGAAAGTAATTACTGGTACAAACCAATCAGTTAGTCTCATTAGTTGAGAAGAACTTGGGGTTTAAAGTGGTATCAAGCAGAAACAAGTTAAAAATAATGTGTTGAAAGTATGACATTAGACGATATAAAATGGACACGGAAAACACCAATAGTACAGAAATAGCTCCTATATAAGTGAAACTTTTCATAACAACTATTTGAGACTATAGTAACTAATTAATTTTGGTAACTAGTTGTATAAAATGTATTTTGTATATATATTATCCACAACTAGGCGCTTGGCTCTCTGTTTGCATTTTTGGTGCACGAGTCTCGTAGCTTCTTTTGTTCCAGAGTCTGACAATGTACCTGAGCTGGAGTATTTGCTGGGGTCTGATACTAGGATCTGGTACAATAGAGAATTTGATGTCTTGTTGTAATGTGTGTGGGGCTATTAATTAATCATGTGAAACCATATAAGTTCATGCTAGTTGTAGGGGAGTTTGAGTTTATGTCCAACCAACTGACATTCATATCACCTAGTAATATTTTTTTCTTGTGGAAATTTTATGGATATCCAATGTAGGATATTTTCCAGTATAGCTTTATTGTCATCAGAAGTTATATAAAGGACAGTAATACATATTTATTTATAACTTTTATTTTTGAGGAAAGCAATAAGAACTGAATTTTGGTGTTGGTTTGCTGTATAGTGAAATGTGGTAGGTATTGGGAAATATTAAAGCAATACCACCGCCTTTCCTATTTGTACAGTCATTATAGATTATATTATAGTCAGGAGGTATAGGTTCTGAGTCATTTATGCTGGGTTTAAGCCAAGTTTCAGTTACAGCTTGAAAATCAGGCTTATGTTGGGAAATCAAAACATGTAGCTCAGCAGTTTTCTTATACTTCTAATATTTATTGCAGCAAAAAATTAGATCACCAGAGCTGGAGATTGGCTGTTGCTGGGTTTCAGAAGTGGTTAGGAGAGAATTATCATTGTGTTTACTGTGATAGGTGGGGACAGGATTAGGAGGTATATCTCCTCCTAGAAGGATTTTAGTATATTGGTGAATTACCACTGGGGATGCACAAGCCAGTGCATTTCTTTGTGCCGGTCCCAAGCACGGATAAATGGGAAGGGTTGCGTCAGGAAGGGCATCCGGCATACAATTTTGCCAAATCATACATGCAGACAACAGTACAGAAATACATAGCAGATCAGTCGAGGCCCGGGTTAACAATGACCGCCACCAGTACTGTTGGCCAACAGGGTGCTGGCAGAAATTGGGCTACTGTTGGCTGAAAGAGAAGAGGAGGAAGGCATGCCCAAAGGCAGGTAAAGGCTAGGACTGTGATAGTGAGGATCAAAACTTTGAATGTTGGAAGTATGACTGGTATAGGGAGAGAGCTAGCTGATATGATGGACTGAAGGAAGGTTGGTATATTGTGTGTGCAAGAGACCAGATGGAAGGGGAGCAAGGCTAGGTGTATCGGAGGCAGTTTCAAATTGTTTTATCATGATGTGGATGGGAGGAGAAATGGCATAGGTATTATCCTGAAGGAAGAGTATGCTAAGAGTGTTTTGGAGGTGAAAAGAGTGTTGGATAGAGTGATGTTTATGAAGCTGGAAATTGATGGTGTAATGATGAATGTTGTTAGTGCATATGCTCCACAAGTTGGGTGTGCGATGGATGAGATAGAAATATTTTGGAGTGATTTCGATGAAGTGGTGATGACTGTACCCAAGGGTGAGAGACTGGTGATTGGAGCAGATTTCAATGGACATGTTGGTGAAGGGAACAGAGGGGATGAGGAAGTGATGGGTAGGTATGGTGTTAAGCAAAGGAATGCAGAAGGTCAGATGGTAGTGGATTTTGCAAAAAGGATGGACATGGCTGTGATGAATACATATTTTAACAAGAGGGAGGAGCATAGGGTGACATACAAGAGTGGAGGAAGATGCACACAGGTGGATTATATCTTATATATAAGGGCCAGTCTGAAGGAGATTGGAGACTGTAAAGTGGTGGCCGGAGAAAGTGTAGTTAGGCAGCATAGGATGGTGGTTTATAGGATGACATTGGTGATCAAGAAGAGGAGGAGGAGTGTGAGGGCACCACCAAGGATCAAATGGTGGAAATTGAAAAAGGGTAATTGTGAGGTGATGTTCAGGGAAGAGTTAAGACAGGCACTGGGTGGCAGTGAAGAGTTACCAAATAGCTGGGTAACTACAGCAGAGCTAGTAAGAGAGATGGCTAGAAAGGTGCTTGCTATGACATCTGGACAAGGAAGGACGACAAGGAGACATGGTGGTGGAATGAGGAAGTACAGGAGAGTATGCAGAGAAAGAGGTTGGCGAAGAAGAAGTGGGATTGTCAGAGAGGTGAAGAAAGTAGACAGGAGTATAAGGAGATGAGGTGCATGGCAAAGAGAGAGGTGGTGAAGGCTAAGGATAAGGCATATGAAGAGTTGTATGAAAGGTTGGACACTAAGGAGGGAGAAAAGAACCTGTACAAATTGGCTAGACAGAAGGACCGAGCTAGTAAAGATGTGCAGCAGGTAAGAGTGATAAAGGATAATGAAGGAAATGTACTCACAAGCGAGGAGAGTGTGTTGAACAGATGGAAAGAGTACTTTGAGGGGTTGATGAATGAAGAGAATGAGAGGAAGAGAAGGTTGGATGATGTGCGAATAGTGAATCATGAAGTGCAGTTGATTAGCAAGGAGGAAGTAAGGATAGCTATGAAGAGGATGAAGAATGGAAAGGCTGTTGGTCCAGATGACATACCTGTGGAAGCATGGAGGTGTTTAGGTGAAATGGCAGTGGAGTTTTTAATTTGATTGTTTAATGAAATCTTAGAAAGTGAGAGGATGCCTGAGGAATGGAGAAAAAGTGTTTTGGTACCAATATTTAAGAATAAGGGTGATGTGCAGATCTGTAGTAACTACAGAGGGATTAAACTGATCAGTCACAGCATGAAGTTATGGGAAAGAGTAGTGGAAGCTAGGTTAAGAAGGGAGGTGATGATTAGTGATCAGCAGTATGGTTTCATTCCAGGAAAGAGCACTACAGATGCGATGTTTGCTCTGAGAGTGTTGATGGAGAAGTACAGAGAAGGTCATAAGGAGTTGCATTGTGTCTTTGTGGATTTAGAGAAAGCATATGACAGGGTGCCTAGAAATGAGTTGTGGTATTGTATGAGGAAGTCAGGAGTGTCAGAGAAGTATGTAAGAGTGGTACAGGATATGTACAAGGGTAGTTTGACAGTGGTGAGGTCTGCTGTGGGAGTGACAGATGCGTTTAAGGTGGAGGTGGGATTACATCAAGGATCAGCTCTGAGCCCTTTCTTATTTGCAATGGTGATGGACAGGTTGACAGACAAGATCAGACAGGAGTCCCAGTGGAATATGATGTTTGCAGATGACATTGTGATCTGTAGTGAGAGTAGGAAACAGGTGGAGGATACCCTGGAGAGGTGGAGATATGCTCTAGAGAGAAAAGGAATGAAGGTCAGCAGGACTAAGACAGAGTATATGTGTGTGAATGAGAGGGAGGATAGAGGAATGGTGAGGATGCAGGGAGTAGAGGTGGTGAAGGTGGATGAGTTTAAGTACTTGAGATCAACAGTTCAGATTAATGGTGAGTATGGAAAAGAGGTGAAGAAGAGAGTACAGGCAGTATGGAGTGGGTCGAGAAGAGTGTCAGGAGTGATTTGTGACAGACAAATACCAGTAAGAGTAAAAGGGAAGGTCTACAAGAGAGTAGTGAGACCAGCTATGTTATATGGGTTGGAGACAGTGGCATTGACAAAAAGGCAGGAGTCAGAGCTTGACGTGGCAGAGCTGAAGATGTTAAGATTTGCACTGGGTGTGATGAGGATGAACAAGATTAGGAATAAGTATATTAGAGGTTCAGCCCAGGTTGGAAGGTTTGGAGACAAAGCCAGAGAGGCAAGATTGCGTTGGTTTGGACATGTGCTGAGGAGGGATGCTGAGTATATTGGGAAAAAAGATGCTAAGGATGAAGCTATCAGGTAACAGGAAAAGAAGAAGGTCTAAGATGAGGTTTATGGATGTGGTGAGAGAGGACATGCAGGTGGTTGGTGTGACAGAGCAAGATGCAGAGGACAGGAAGAGATGGAAACAGTTGATCTGCTGTGGCGACCCCTAGCAGGAGCAGCTGAAAGAAGAAGAGGTGAATTATGCATACCTATTTTTTGTTGAGGATTCTTGCACTTAATTTTGTTTTGGTTTGAGTTGAAGTGCAATTAATCATCCTATATTTGGAATAAAGGTGAGGGGCAATATTAAATAGGTGTGGTGCAACTATGGATAGGTGGTTGGGACAGAGTTGGAGAGATGCTGCAAAGTATTACTGAATCATGGTAGGATGTAAAATGGCATAGTAGGAAGAGAAGAAGAGAGGACACGCTGAGGAGCAGAATAATTCAGTGCAGGAACCTGTATTTTATAGATGTCAGGTGGTGGGGAAGAAGCAATGAAGAAGGAAACAAGAAGCTGCAGGACAGTAGGAGAGTCAGTGACGGAGGATTCTATTTGCTGGAAGAGGACAGGTAGACAGAAGTATTTTCTATAAATGAACAGAAGTAGTTTGCCCTGGTATCCTCTCTGGAATGTAAGGAATACAGGGGAATTAAAAGCTAGAGTATAAAGATGTAGTCAAAATAAGAAAAGAATTGTTTATTTGCAAAAAGAAAATGGTACAATGCAGATTAGATGTACACTAATTGGAAGCATTGTAATTATAAATGGATATGGTGCAAAGCAGCATGGGAAGGAGAAAGTTGGAGATGGGGTTAAAAAATTAACAGAGACAGGGAAGTAATACTGATCACTGGAAGTAAGAAACAAGAAACAGAAGTGTATGTATAGAAGTACTAAGTTCAGTTGGGAGGGGTTTGAAGTAAGAATCACAAGTGAAATATGTGTGTGGGAAGTGTAATATTAACGTAAGAAGAGTTGGGTAGCAAAGTGAAGCCAAGCAGAGCAAGGCTGAGTGGAGTGGGCTTAACACTCTTAGGTCAGTTTATGAGAGCAATCAGTTTATAACCAGAACAAAGAAATGTGAGTAAAATAGGTTGTTTGTCATTTCCTAAGACTAAATAATTGGCTTATGCAGTACAGTCTACTGGTCAAGTAAAAGGGGACAGTGGCTAATTTAGTAAGAGGTCCTTAGGGTACATGGACTATTTCACAGAGACATTCAATCACAGAGCAGGCATGTATTTAACTGATTAAAGTTAATATGCAGCAAGGCTGTTCATGATAAAGATGCTTACATTAAACAATCACAAAATTTTCAATAAGCTTGTGGTTGTAGGGGCTTTGCGATAGAGCTCATGCAATATTGAGGTTGGATGTAGTGACTGCAGGATCTGAAATGAAAGAAAGAAAAAACTGTACTAAGCTGTTAAATTATTATTCTGCCCTTCATAACATATTCGGGCAGTTTATATTATAGATGTATAGTTTCAGCATTTATTGATCTGTTGCTCCCATCTAGTGGCTTTTTATTTTATGACAGTCAAGAATGCGGTGGTGGTGCTGCAGTAGCGTTGTCGCCTCACAGTAAGACATTGTCCTGTTCGATTCTCAGCTAAAGTGTCTTCTGTGTGGAGACATGCGTGAGTGGGCGTGCCTTCATTGAAGGTTGTGCATCAGAGCTGGCAACTCCGTTCGTAAAAATCTACTGCCAATCATTAGCGGACCAGAGTTCCGCTGTGGCGACCCCTAACCAGGAAAAGCCGAAAGACACAACAACAACAGTCAGAATAACGTGTTTTACAACATTATAGCAACTCAATCAGGAAGCATCTTCTTTTTACTTCTAGCCCATATGGAGTGCACACCCAACCTTCTTTCCTCAGGCCTTGGCAATCACATCACCTGGGAGTAATTTGTATGCTGTAATTCTTTTGTATTTAGATGTACTGTATATAGTTGTGCATATACTGATATGTTGCTGTTTGTATTTGTATTGCAGTTTTACAGTATTAAAGTTAAGAAATCTTAGTAAAGCTACAAGAAACTCTTCTTTCGCTTATTCGATTTGTTTTAAAGTGTTAAGCTGTCTGTTTGCTGAACTAAATATCGCACAGTGCTGTGAGAACAGAAGAGCAAAAAGGCATTCCCTGCAGACCTGACTACAAGAAGTCACTGCACTGCAAACATGAGTCTGAGATCAGGGAAGAAGTATAAATTTGAGGATATGGCTCCCCCCCCCCCATGACACAGCATGGCAGGGAGAACAGCCCTAGTGCTCAGCAAGATCATACATGGTCACATGTCTCCAAATCAGCAAGATCGAGTAAGATGTCCTTGGCATGTTCCTCAGCAATAAGAGCACATCCTAAAGCAGAGTCGTCATGGGTACAACGGGCATTTGCCGAAAAAGAAGCCATCATGATACTACAGAAGACCAAAAAAGAATGAGAAAAAGCAGAATTAGAAGCTAACCTGCATATTCTTCAGCGCCAGAGCACAGCTGCTGTGTCAGCAGTAGAAGCCGCTGCCTACCTAGAAGCAGATTCATCAGTAAGCGAGATAACTCACAAAGAACCAGAAGTCCCAAATAAACCTCTCTTCTTTGCTGAACATAAGAGTACATCCAGAAGTTTACTAGTATGGATGCAAGCCAACTGTCACCTAAAATTATATGAGCAGAATCCAGCCCAAAGCCAGCAGACATCCCGGGTATACCTGTTCAGCCTTGTGATGTTAGTAGTGTCAGACCAACAAAAGAACAACCCCCAGAGCTCCCTAGAAACAGAAATCAAGGACTCCAGCTACCACGGCCTAAAGATTACATGCCTGAACACCAAAACATACAAGATATCACAAAGTATCTTATCCACAAAGAAATGCTTAACTCAGGTTTCATCAAGTTTGACGACTGTCTAGAAAACTATTGGGCATGGAACTCCTCCTTTCTGAGGGCAACTAGTGACTTAAATTTATCGGCTTTAGAAATGCTGGACTTAATGATAAAATGGTTGGGCAAAGACCAGCTGGCATAATGGTTAAGGTCTTTGGCTCCCATGCACAAGATATAAGGTTCAATACCTCCAACCAATACCTGTTTGGAGTTTGCACATTCCCCCTGTGTCTCTGTGGGGTTTCTCCCATGTCTGAAAAACATGCTGAGTGTTTCCATATCAAGCTCACCAATGACTGGAGCTGTGGGCAGCAGCACAGAGTCAACATGGTGCCCTATAGGGGGAAGAGTTGTACAGACCAACCACTTTGAGCATCTGCTGTGGTGTGTAGTATTCTTCAGCTAGGAGAACACGGATCACAAACTGCATGCTGTGGCAGGGCTAGCCACTTGATGTAAAATATGGCTCCGGGTGATTTGGTCATGTTGACTAATGTCACCAAAATGGGCATGGGTAGTTACCCTCTAACCCATGTCAGGGTCCCCTGCTATTGGTGGGAAGGGTATATGTGCCCCTATTGGCCAATGTGTGCCCGCCATAAAGCCTAACAGCCCTGGGTCAGTAAGCTACTGACTGTCTGGTGTCTAGTTGCTCAGCCTGGGTTACCTGGGATAGCTCTTTTGAGCAAAAGCTGGATGCAAAACCAACTAACCTGCCAAACATGAACTAAGAATTGTTATGCTTAATGTAGATTCACTGACAGGATGCACCTTGGAAGTGGATGACATGATGATACGGAGGAGGCTGGACATCCTATGTTTCCAGGAGACGAGATGGAAGGGCAGTGCAGCAAAGCCACTTGGCTTGGGATCCAGACTCCACTACTCAGGTGGGGGACAGGCTAGAAATGGTGTAGGAATTGTAGAGAGAGAGAGGCTCAAGAAGGCACTGAAGGGATATCATCAGAATTAATGACAGACTTGTGGCAATCAGACTCCATTGTAATGATAGGACAGTATTCATAATCTCAGCCTATGACCCACAGCAGGGTTGTGATAGTGAGGAAAAGAGTGCATTCAGGCAGCAATTGCAAGACCTACTAGATAAAGCAGGACAACATGAATTGGTGTTGATAATGGGTGACTTGAATGCACATATCGGGACAGACAGAACAGGATATGATGACTGCCTGGGCCCACATAGTTGGGGCAACCGGAAAAAAGAGGGAGAATCCATTCTAGACTTCTGTCTGGCAAATGGCTTGATAGTAGCCAACACATGGTTCAAAAAGAGAGATAGTCACAAAATCATATACAACAGTAGATAACATGCAACTCAGGTAGACTTCCTCCTAGTAAGGCAAAGGCACTGGGTTAGACTCCATGATTGCAAAGTCATCCGCAGTGAAACAGTCAGCCCACATCATAAACCACTAGTTGCCACAGTCAGCTACAAGCAGTGGTCAGAGAAGGCTCTAAAGTCAACAGAGATCAGGCTGAATACCTGGAAGTTGACTGGAGAGAAAGTACAACAGTTCAAGGAGTTACTCAGGGCTCTAGCACCCAAAGAAGAGGAGTAAATAGGTGGAGTTGAACAAGAATGGCACTGCCTAAAAACAGCATGTGTTAGGACTACAGAAAATATATGTGGCTGAGCCAGGTATGGAAATAAGGTACATAAGGAAAGCTGGTGATGGAATGCAGAAGTCCAGGAAGTCATCAAAACAAAGAAGGAGTGCAGGAAGAAGTGGGAGACAGAAAAGACTGACCAGGCTAGGAAGGACAATAGCAAACAATAGGGCATCAGAGGCACTCCACCAACTTCTGGAAAGTGACTCAGTAAGTGGCACAAAGAAACTATATCAGGTTGCAAGGCAAAGACAGAAAGATAAAGAAGATAGTCAGACACCTTTCATAATGGATGCCATCAACAACCTGCTCACCAGTCCACAGGACATCAAAGGCAGATGGAAGGAGTATTTCCATCACCTTTTGAATGACGAAAACCCCACAGAAGTTGTACTGCCCCAGAAACAGCTTACAATGAGAGAAGAAGAGGAGCCCACCCTAGAAGAAGTAAGAACAGCACTCAGGAAAACAAAGTCAGGGAAAGTAGTAGGCTCAGATGAGGTCACAGCAGATATGATATAGATGCTACATGAAATAGGGGAGAAATAGCTCCTGAGGGTACTAATAGCAGTGTGGAGAGAAAGGCGTATCCCAGATGACTGGAGAATAAGCATACTTATGCCAGTGTGCAAGAACAAAGGGGACATCCACAACTGTGGGCAATATAGAGGCATCAAACTGCTATCACATTGCATGAAAGTTCTGGAGAGAGTGATTGATAAATGGATACACAGAGTAGTAGAAGATGGGAGATGAGCAGTTCAGATTCAGATCAGGATGCAGCACAATTGACCTGATGTTTGCAGTGAGACAGATACTTGAGAAGAAGCTAAAGATGAGGAAAGAGTCCAACTGGTCATTCCCAGACTTGGAGAAAGCATATGACAAGGTCCCAAGAAAGCTGATCTGGGCAGTACTGTAGTAGTTTGAAGTTTCAGAAACATTGGTAGAATTAGTGCAGGCTATGTACAAGGACCCAATGACTCAAGTATGAACAGTGTTTGGCCTCACAGAGGGGTTCTCACTGGGAGTGGGTGTACACCAGGGTTCAGCTCTGAGACCACTGATGTTCATACTGGTGATGGACTATATTAGCAAACAGCTCAGAGTGGACAGATTAACAAAGTTGTATGCAGATGATGTGGCATTACAGGCCGAGTCTGAGTTAGAACTTCAGCAAAGGATAGGAGAATGGAATGCAAAACTGAAGGCACATGGGATGAAACTAAGCACAGATAAGACAGTGGTAATGGCAGCAAATTGGGGAAATCAGAAGAAGCTGAGAATAGAGATAGAAGGGAAGACAGTGGAACAGGTAAACAGCTTCAAGTATCTGGGAGGGGTGGTTGAGGAGAAGGGTAGTCTGAATGAAGAGGTCAAAGCTAGAATCAGAGGGAATGCAGCCAACTGGCATAGAGTGTGAGGTGTAGTCTATGACAGAAGAATGCCAAAGAAGCTGAAAATTAAGGTGTACAAGACATTTGTGCGACCAGTACTACTGTATGGTACAGAAACCTGGGCAGTAAAGGCAGAACAGCTGAAGAAGCTAGAGGTGATGGAAATGAAGTGCCTGAGAAAGGTAGTAGAATGCACACTGTGGGACAGGCAAAGAAATGAGGGCATCCTACTGTTTACCAGTGGGAGTGGTGAGCGTTGTACTGCCTAACACTAAAGGAGTGGTTGCCAGCTCTGAAATTGTAATTTTATTAGCCTTTGGGGCTGATTTCTATCCCTTTCAACTTTATGGCTTAAAAACGCATGTGTTTGTGCATTTTTCGCATCATGCAGCACCGCGGGGCTACAGTTAAACTATTCCAAGTGCTAGAAAGTCTGCTCTTCAACTTTCCCTTAGAACTAGCTGGTTTCTCAGTAGTAGCACCAAAATCTGAACCCCTGTGACTAGCACTTGCTCTAGAACCTGCTGGAAAGCACTAGGAAGCCTTAAACTGATACAAGCACTCAACTCTCCTTGTCAATAAGGAGAAATTAATCATAGGCACTAAACAGCTTATAATTGCAAAGTACCTTGCAAAGGTAATGGAAAACAGCTCTTGTACTTTACAAAAAAGCACCAAAACAGACATGTCCAAGGGTCAGCTTCCGGTGATTTCTCCTGTCCATCTGGTGAATCTGGGCATACTGGAGCAATGCGGCAACTGCCTCATGTACACAGACAACCCTCTCCTCCTACCACCCAAGACTACAACCTGCGAGAGATGCACTTACATAGCCAAACTGGAAGCAAAGCTCTCTCTGACCAAGATTGTGCTAGACAGTCAAGAGGAGAAGGTTAACACCTGCACTACACCTCAAGCAACACATAGCCCTTCAAAACCAACACCATCAACACCCACACATAGCAACACTAAACCCACATATGCGGAGGCCCTTAACATTAACCTGCCCAAGCAACAAGGACCTCCGAAGCTGAAATGCAAACACCAGTCACAACCAAAGTGACACATAGCTCACAACACCAGTGTGCCACCCAAAAGCAGCCCCTAAGGCAAGACAATGTACCCAACACTTTAGTCATAGGTGACTCTATAGTCAGGCACACTAATGTCCCACTCACCAGGCTGAACAAGGAGAAAATTACAGTTAGCTGCCTGTCAGGTGCCAGGATCTGCCACATAATGCATGCACTCAAGTCACTCCACAACAAGTACAAATACTACTCTGTCATTGTCAATGTTGGAGCAAATGACTTGAGATGTACCTCCCTGGACTACATGAAAAGAGACATGGAAGAGCTCTCGGATCATGTGGCCCAGGCAGGTATGACCCTAGCCCTGGGTAGCATCCTGCCTTCATCCAGAATGATACCACAGTATAAGGACAAAATGATTGACTTCAACAATTGGCTAAGCTGCTGTTGTCATTCAAAGGGGATCCAGTATCTGTCTGCCTGGGAAGACATGATCAACAAACCACGATGCTTTGCCAGAGATGGTCTGCACCTGTCACCCCTGGGATTCAGGTTACTTGGCTAAAGCTCTTGCCACCCCTATAGTGCCTTTTTTAGGCAAGGTTCAAAGGACAAAACCACCACTATAACAGTTACAAGCATGCAAAATCTAAAGGCAATGCAACTCAATGCTAGAAGTCTAAACCTCAAAGTGCACTCTCTCGAGGCACTCCTAAAAATGGAGAACATTGATATCTGTGCAGTAACTGACACCTGGTTCAAGGCTCCAGACAGCAACCCTGCAATACCAGGCTACAACTCTTATCACACTTTTCGGCCACAAAACCAAGACCGAAACACTAAAGGTGGAGGAGTGTCCATATTCACCAAGGATATTCACACCTCCAGGCCAGTTGCCCAATACAATGCATATGAAATTCTCCAGGTGCAACTAACACTAGGTACGACTGCAATCCAAATTGCAGCTTGCTACAGATCCCCCACCATGCCCCAAGATTCTCACTACACCTTTCTAAACATACTGGAAAATATTAAGATACAACCAAGCACCCTAATACTGGGTGATTTCAACTACCCTGCCATTAACTGGGAAAACTACTCGGGTACCAACATCTTTTCCCAACGGTTCTTGGAATTCATAAATTCCAATTCCCTGAATCACTAATCCATTGTCCCGCCAGGGGCTCCAATATCCTAGACCTGGTCATTACCAACATGGGAGATAGATGCTCCACACCAGTGGTCACCTCCTCATTGGTCTGACCATAAGCAAATCACCCTTGACATCCACATCCCACCCGCACCCCCCCCCCCCTGTAAGGAAACTTCCAAAGTCATCTTCATGCTACTGAAGTCAGAAGTGACAAACTTCATGACACCCATGCAGACGGGATCTGAAAGTTTGACTGCTGAATCCTACACTAAGGCACTGTACGAGCACATCCACTTGTGCATGAATCGTGCCATCCCAAATAGAACCAAGATACTCTCCTCCAAAAAAAGGAAGCTAATCTGGTGGACCCCTGCTATAAACAAACTATACAACAGAAGGAAGAAACTGTTGCAGAAAAGAGAAAAATCCCAGGATGCAAAAAACTCCCTCACCAGCCTCAGTAAGAAGCTGAGATCCCTCATAAAATCCTCAAAAGCTAGTTACGAAAATAAAATTGCCAAAGATTCCAAAGACAACCACAAGGCATTTTTAGTTATGTCAAGAATCTAAATGGCAATGCTCAGATATGCTCTGAACTACAACAGAATGGCATTAAATATACTGATCCCAAGGATATTGCCAATATCCTGGCAGATCGATTTAGTGCCAACTTCACCCCCTCTCACCCCCTAAAGGGCCCATCTCAATACCAAAAGATTGCCAAATTATGGTAATCACAGTCACGCAGGTAGAAACCGCACTCTCCAAAGCTAAGAATACAGCATTCATGGGACCAGATGACATCCCGGGCTGTGTACTACATGAACTACAAAATGATCTGGCACCTCACCTAAGTGTCATGTTTAATCATATCCTCACCTCAGACTTTGTGCCCACTGAGTGGTGCACAGCTACAGTTATCCCACTCCACAAGGGGGATCCACCATGGATCTCGGGAACTACCGTCCCATCAGGCTGATGAGCCTGATCTGCAAGGGCATGGAATGCATTATCATGGAACTTATAAACAAATACATTGGCAACCTTCAAACACTGGTCCCCTCCCTGTTTGGGTTTGTGAAGGGCTGATCTGTTTTCTGAACCTGATTGACTTCTTTGAATCCATCTCCAGAGCTGTGGATGAGGGTAAGGCAGTCCACACAGCCTATCTGGACCTTGCCAAGACCTTCAACACCATCCCCCACTCTGGAATCATAGCTACACTTACTAAGCTGGGCATAAATCCCTACATCACTCGATGGGTTGCCAACTGGCTTACTGATAGAACCCACACTGTAAAAGTAGCCAACTCCAAATCCATCTCCAGACAAGTGACAAGTGGAGTACCACAGGGTTCAGTCCTGGGACCACTCTTGTTTGGCATCTACTTCTCTGAAGTACAGGCCAACACTAAGGGACTCTGGCTAACAAAGTTCATAGATGACTGCAAACTGGGAGCCATTATTGAATCCCCAAATTATATGGATATTCTACAAAAGAGCCTTACAGAAACAGATGCCTGGTGCCAGAGCCATGGGCTCAAGCTTAATGGCAAGAAATGTATAGTTATCCCCTTTAGAAAAAAACATGTACCCATGAATTATCACATAGGTGGCAGTACACTAAACATCGAAAGTGTGATGAGAGACTTAGGGACACAGGTGGACAGTGGTCTCACCTTCGATAATCACATCGCCACAACAGTCAGGAAATCCTTCTATGTGGCACACCTCATCACTAAGGGCTTTTCTTCCAGAAAAAAGGAGGTCATTGTCCCACTGTACTCATCCCTCATTAGACCCATTATACAGTATAACACCCCATTTGTTATGTACCTCACAAGACATCTGCAACAGCTGGAAAGGCTGCAGAAATACCTCACTAAAAGAATCACAGGCTTAAAGCAGATGCCATATGCTGACTGTCTAAAAAAACTCCAGCTATACCCTGTGGCATATCGTCTACTCAGAGGCGATCTCTGCTTAACATACAAGGCCATGCCAAACCCTGAGCTGTTGGACATGCTCCACTTAATGAAATCCCAATCTCTCAGAGCCACATGCTCCAGAGATCTAAACCTTGTCATCACAATTAACAAAACATGCTGGAGGGATAGGTTCCTGACCCAGAGATTCCCCATACTCTGGAATAGACTGCCCATACATGTCAAGCAGAGCACCTCCTTCACCCTCTTCAAAAGGAACCTTGATGATTGGATGGAAGATAGGAAATTCACCCCGGGGATCATGTCAGTCACCCTGCTAGACAGGGGTCACAGGAGGCAAATATTGTGGGAAGAAATATCCAGGGAATTGTTATGGCTAGGCTTGTATAGACCCTACAGCCAATATCCTTGTACCAACCTATGAACCTATGAACATAAGAGCAGAAGCCAAAGTAGCTCCAATTGCAGAAAAGTTCAAAGAGAACAGATTACTGTGGTTTGGACACATGCAGAAAAGCAGAAGACAATCTGGTGAAGAAGATTTGGGACAGACAGGAAGAAGGTAAAAGGAAGCGAGGACATCCAGCAAAGAGATGGATGTACTGTATGAAAGGTAATATGTGACAGTCAGGCATGAGTGTTGAAGAAGACAGGAGTGTGGCACTGAATCGAGAGAATTGGCAACAGTTAACACAATACCCCGACTCCATGTACAAAAATTGGAAAAAAGGGGGCTGATGATGATGATGATGAATGGTTGGGCAATGAGTGAGCAGAGCATGCAAAAAGCATGTGCAGAGTACACTTAATTAATCCTTTGGCAGGGCTCAACATGGCATGGCAGACTAGAAGAAAGGTACGGTACGGTGCACCTGAAGCAACTGAAGGTGCTCTACTGAAAAAACTTGAGGTTTTCCTCAAGTTGAGCAATAAAGATAATATAAAACTATGACAACTGGGCGATCTTCTTATAGAAATAGAGTGTACTAAAGAGGAAGGCTATTTGCCTGGACTTTCATATTTAGACACTGCTCATGGTACTAATCCAACAATGGAGAAGCTACCATGCACCTTGCAACAAAAATGTACATCTGTTAGAGCTAAATACAAAGAAGAACACGGAGTAGCTTTCCCCCTTTCTTTGTGTTTTCTAGGTTTGTTCAGCAGCAAGCAAAGATCAGGGGTGACCCCAGCTTTGTCTTTATCAGCAGCAGTAATCAGCCATCTAGACAAGAAAACCTTCCAAAACAGCATCAGTTCCTTAAAGACTTCTGTTAGCTAATGGCTGCACATCTTTTTTCAGTCCATGCCAGAACATGGTAATATCTCTCTGTTCACACACAAAACAATTGTACCTTCAAAGGCCACAAACTGTCAAGACAGCAGCAAGGTGAACACTATAGAAAGCCCTGACAGACAATGCCCAATCCACCAAAAACCTCATCCTCTAAAAGAGTGCAAAGGGTTTAGAGGTAATCATATTGAGGACAGAATGTCCTTTCTTAAACAAAATGGCATCTGTTTCAAGTGTTGTGAATCTACTAAGTATATAGCTAAAGACTGTAAAATATCAGTTGAGTGCTCAGAATGGGACAGTGAAAAACACATAGTGGCCTTACACCCTGATCCAACTCCACAACCAGCAGGGATGGTAGAAGCCAGAAATGATCAGGGCAGTAAGCAACAAGAGGACTTTTCTTCTTCAGTAAGGTCTAAGTGCACTGAAATATGTGGCCAAGGTAAAAATCCATGGACATGTTCTAAAATCAACTTAGTGCCTGTGTATCCCACTGGGAAAAGGGACAAAGCAGTAAAGATGTATGCAGTTCTTGATGAGCAGAGCAACAGATCACTTGAAACGTCAGACTTTTTTGATATCTCTAATATTAAAACAACTGCAGCTCCATATACTCTAAAGACATGCGCAGGTATTATGGAAACTGCAGGCAGAAGAGCTACAGATTTTGTTATTGAATCTTTTGATAAGAAAAAGTTATTCCTATTACCTACACTGATAGAGTGTGACATGATATCTGATAACAAATCAGAAATTCCTTCTCCAGAGGTGGCTTATCATCATCCTCAGCTCCACCCAATTGCTCAACTCATTCCAGCTGTTAATTCTGATGTTTCTATCCTTCTGCTTCTTGGAAGAGACATTTTTGAAGTACACAAGGTGCATGAACAAATTAATGAACCAGTCAACGCCCCTTATGCTCAGAGACTTGACTTGGAGTGGGTCATTGTAGGAGAACTTTGCCTGGGATCAGCTCACCAGCCAAATGGCATCAGTTCCTTAAAGTTAAGCTAATGGCTGCACATCTTTTTTCAGTCCATGCCAGAACAATTTCATTTTTAAAGAAAACTTTGATAATTTAACATGGTTTTTGGACTCTTCTTCACACAGCAATAAAAATGTCAGCTTCAACACAGAAACTGACAATCTAGGAGTTTCATTATTCCGGAAACCAAATGATGATGATAAAGAAGCTCTGTCCATAGGAGATCAAGCCTTTCCCTGGATCATGGATAGAGAGACTTACCAGGATGATAATAACAGCTGGGTGGCCCCTCTGCCTTTTCGCACACCCAGGTGTCATTTATGTTGTAACAGAGAACAAGCTACTAAACACCTGAACTCTCTTAGTAGAACCTTACAAAGAAAGTCAAGAGTAAAAAGAGATTTCACAGAATTCATCAAAAGACTGTTCATGCTGAAATCGCAGGACCACTTGAACAAGGTAAAGAACACTGGTATTTGCCAATGTTTGGTGTTTACCACACACACAAACCTGATCAAATAAGAGTTGTGTTTGATTCCAGTGCAGAGTGTGAAGGTATTTCTTTAAATAATGTACTGTTAAGTGGCCCTGATCTAAACAATACCCTACTATGGGTCCTCATGTACTTTATAAAATAGTCCATAGCCTTCACAGCTGATGTGCAGCAGATGTTTTACTGTTTTCTGGTGAGAGAGGACCACTGAAATTATTTACATTTTCTCTTGTACAAAGATCATGACATAGACAAAGAAGAAGTAGAGTACAAAATGAGAGTACATGTCTTCAGCAACAGTCCCTCTCCGCTGTGGTTATATACTGTATGAATAATGTACATGTCTTCAGCAACAGTCCCTCTCCTGCTGTAACTATATACTGTATGTGTTACATGTCTTCGGTAACAGTCCCTCTCCGCTGTGACTATATACTGTATGCATAATGTACATGTCTTCAGCAACAGTCCCTCTCCTGCTGTCACTATATACTGTATGTGTTACATGTCTTCAGCAACAGTCCCTCTCCTGCTGTGACTATATACTGTATGCATAATGTACATGTCTTCAGCAACAGTCCCTCTCCGCTGTGACTATATACTGTATGCATAATGTACATGTCTTCAGCAACAGTCCCTCTCCGCTGTGACTATATACTGTATGCATAATGTACATGTCTTCAGCAACAGTCCCTCTCCTGCTGTCACTATATACTGTATGTGTTACATGTCTTCAGCAACAGTCCCTCTCCGCTGTGACTATATACTGTATGCATAATGTACATGTCTTCGGCAACAGTCCCTCTCTGCTGTAGGTATATACTGTATGCATAATGTACATGTCTTCACCAACAGTCCCTCTCCTGCTGTGGCTATATACTGTATGCATAATGTACATGTCTTCAGCAACAGTCCCTCTCCTGCTGTCACTATATACTGTATGTGTTACATGTCTTCAGCAACAGTCCCTCTCCGCTGTGACTATATACTGTATGCATAATGTACATGTCTTCGGTAACAGTCCCTCTCCTGCTGTGGCTATATACTGTATGCATAATGTACATGTCTTCGGTAACAGTCCCTCTCCTGCTGTCACTATATACTGTATGTGTTACATGTCTTCAGCAACAGTCCCTCTCCGCTGTGACTATATACTGTATACATAATGTACATGTCTTCGGTAACAGTCCCTCTCCTGCTGTGACTATATACTGTATGCGTAATGTACATGTCTTCGGTAACAGTCCCTCTCCTGCTGTGACTATATACTGTATGCATAATGTACATGTCTTCGGCAACAGTCCCTCTCCTGCTGTGACTATATACTGTATACATAATGTACATGTCTTCGGTAACAGTCCCTCTCCGCTGTGACTATATACTGTATGCATAATGTACATGTCTTCGGCAACAGTCCCTCTCCTGCTGTGACTATATACTGTATACATAATGTACATGTCTTCGGTAACAGTCCCTCTCCTGCTGTGACTATATACTGTATACATAATGTACATGTCTTCGGTAACAGTCCCTCTCCGCTGTGACTATATACTGTATGCATAATGTACATGTCTTCAGCAACAGTCCCTCTCCTGCTGTGGCTATATACTGTATGCATAATGTACATGTCTTCGGTAACAGTCCCTCTCCTGCTGTGACTATATACTGTATGCATAATGTACATGTCTTCGGTAACAGTCCCTCTCCTGCTGTGGCTATATACTGTATGCATAATGTACATGTCTTCAGCAACAGTCCCTCTCCTGCAGTGACTATATACTGTGTGCATAATGTACATGTCTTCGGCAACAGTCCCTCTCCTGCTGTGACTATATACTGTATGCATAATGTACATGTCTTCAGCAACAGTCCCTCTCCGCTGTGACTATATACTGTATACATAATGTACATGTCTTCGGTAACAGTCCCTCTCCTGCTGTGGCTATATACTGTATGCATAATGTACATGTCTTCAGCAACAGTCCCTCTCCGCTGTGACTATATACTGTATACATAATGTACATGTCTTCAGCAACAGTCCCACTCCTGCTGTGACTATATACTGTACGCGTAAAGCTGCCCTAAAAGGAGCTGAGCATTATGGACAAGATGCCAAACACTGTGTTGAGACATTTCTATGTAGGTGATGGACTCGCATCTGCTAACATTCCTGAGATAGCAAATGACATACTCAACAAAACAAAACAGATACTAGCAGAATCTAATCTGTGACTTCATAAAAATGCTTCCAACATCAAACAGGTCATGGAAGCCTTTCCTGCAGAAGACAGAGCTAAGGACCTTAAGGATCTTTATCTGGGTACAGACACCCTTCCTCTTCAGAAAAGTTTAGGACTAGGCTGGGAACTAGAAACAGACAGTTTTGTTTTCAGGTCTCTTCAGAGGAAAAGCCCTTCACCAGAAGAGGAATCTCATCTACAGTGAACAACCTTTATGATCCCTTTGGGTTTGTTGCACCTGTGACTATAAAAGGTAAGGCTTTAGTCTGTGAACTGTCATCTGGGAAATGTTAATGGGATGCATTACTCCCACAAGAGAGACTGCATGAATGGGTTCAGTGGAAGGAGTCCTTACAAGCTTTGAAATACTTAAAGATACCCAGATGTTGTGCGCCTGTTTCACTGTCAGCAGCCTGTAGAAAAGAACTATATGCATCCACCACAGCTATAGGTGCAGTAGCCTACTTGAAAACAACTGATGCAGTAAGTGTATGTCATGTTGGATTTGTTATGGAAAGCCTAAGTTAAGCCCTAGACCAGTGCACACAATCCCACGTTTAGAGTTATGTGCAGCTGTATTAGTGGTAGAATTGTATGAGCTAATCAGAGATTAAATATACATGGACTTAGATGCTGCAAAATTCTTTACAGACAGTAAAACTGTCCTGGGGTACATCTGCAATACCTCTAGAATATTCTTTCTGTATGTCTCCAATCAAGTAAATAGAATCAGACAAGTAACGCATCCCGATCAGTGGTTCTGTGTACCCACAGAACAAAACCCTGAAGATTATGCTACAAGGCCCACACAAACAACCTGTCTTCAGAACACTATATGGTTCTCAGGCCTTTCCTTTCTTTACCAGCCAGATAAAGACAATTCAGATGACACAGCTACTGTTGATCCTCTCATAGGCCCTGAAGCTGATCTTGAAACTAGACCAGCAGTTGCAAGCTTCAGCACTAGAGCCTCTGATTCCACTATTCATTCACATTGCTCTGAGAGATTTTCAAACTGGAAGACACTAGTTAAAACTATAGCCAGATTTATCTATGTTGCCAAAAGTTTCCAGAGAAAATCAGATAGCTCACAACCTAGAGACTGTAAAAGTTTTCATGAGCAAGTTAGCTTAGAAGAATGTTTACAAGCAAAGACTGTGATTATCTCTTCCATTCAGCATAAACATTTTAAAAAAGAATATGACTGTGTCAAAGAGCAAAAGCGTTCCCAAAACAAAGTCATCTCAAGAAATTTAGTGCCGCTATAGATCAAGGTGGACTGCTGAGAGTTGGCGAATGCTTGTCTTTTGCAGCATTGACTGAACAGGAGAAGCAGCCAATCATTATCCCTCATGAGCATCACATTGCTACACTGATGTGAAGTATTACCATAACCAGGTGGCTCATCAAGGGCGTCACATAACAGAAGGTGCAATCAGAACTGCAGGTTTCTGGATCCTTGGTGGTAAGCCCCTGACATCTGCAGTTATTCACAAATGTGTTATCTGTTGTAAACTGAGAAGGAGAACAGAAAGTCAAAAGATGGCACATTTACCAGATGATAGAGTGAATCATGGATTACCATTCATGAGTTGGGATTTTGATGTTTTTGATCCATGGTCAATGCTAACCCGCTGCACTAGAGGAGGTAGTGCTGACAACAAATGCTGGGCAGCACTTTTTACATCTGTCTACATGTGCTGTGCATATAGAACTTACTGAATCTATGTCAGATTCCAGCTTCATTAATGCCTTGAGAAGATTCTTTTTAATCCATTTCCCAGCAAAGTTAATCCATTCTGA